>NW_021940813.1:10870681-10932273 GCF_001715985.3 Manacus vitellinus
CACCATCAGGGCCTCTGCAAGGCCTTTTGCTTAAAGTCATTTTTTCTTGTCTAACGGGTAACTAAAACAGCGTCCTGAAGGCAAAGATTACACCAACCACGTGCAGCTACAAACCCAGAAAAATAGTGTGCAGAAGCAGTTAACTACAGAACTGGTCACTGAATCACAAAATCGCAGAATCAGTTAGGTTGAAAAAGACCTCTGAGATCACCAAGTCCAACCTATGACCGAACACACCACCGCGTCAACCAGAGCATGGCACTGAGTACCACGTCCAGATTTTGCATAAACACCTCCAGGGACAGTGACTCCACCACCTCCCTGGGCAGCCCATTCCAGTGTCTAATCACCCTTTCTGTAAAGAAATTCCTCCTGATATCCAACCTAAACCTCCCCTGGTGCAGCTTAAGACTGTGTCCTCTCGTCCTGTCTCTGGTTACCTGGGAAAAGACATTGATCCCCACCTGGCTACGACCTCCTTTCAAGGGAGTTGTAGAGAGTGATAAGGTCACCCTTGAGCCTCCTCCTCTTCAGGATAAACATCCACAGCTCCCTCAGCCGCTCCTCATAGGACTTGTGCTCCAGACCCTTCACCAACTCTGTTGCCCTTCTCTAGACCTGCTTCAGCACCTCCATGTCCTTCCTGAATTGAGGGACCCAGAACTGGACACAGTACTCGAGGTGTGGCCTCACCAGTGCCAAGTACAGGGGAAGATGTTTGACTGTCAGTTCCTATGAGCTTTGCCAGCTCTTAGTTCCTTTAATTTTATTGCAGGATTGAGAGCAGGTTTGCACAATGCCATGCCGTGGTTTCACATGATTCCACAATTAAATTAAGAGATTTACAAGTAATTGTTATTGTGTAATCCAATGTGCTACCATGATTATTTCTATTCACTTGGAATAAGGTGGGGTTTTTTCAGGGCAAATTTACAGTATCCTTGTTTTGAACAGCTATAGTTCCACACAGGCACTCTGAGCAAAGCAAAAATGTTCTCTGGGGATACACATCAGAGGAAGCACAGACATCTGCAGTTCTGTAGTAACTACACTTTCATCAGCTGTTGTTCATTTGAGACAGCTCATGCATGAGAGGCTTTTTTTAATGATTAATTAGCTAAAATATACGGCTTTGCAGATTCCCATTCAACATCTTTGATTCAATCCTGGATATTACAGGGGATTACATAGTTCTCTTTGGGTGGCTTGTGTACCCTTGTTGCCATTCCATCAGGAATTCTTATTTTTCTTAGTGCCATGACTTTTTTTTCTTTAACCAAAATCAGTGGGGTTTTGCTGCTTTGAACTCTCTACCATTCTTTTTTCCGAACATGCAGCTGCCATTAGACAGCCAGGAAAATCCCTACACTTTAAAATCTCTTACATCTCTCACCATGGCTGGTGGCAGCTGGAGTGGTTTCAGTTACTTCATTCCATAAAGGAACTTTCTGGATTGATTTTTGCTCTCTTCAATGGGAGCAATGCCTTGTGTTCAGTTCAACCAATTACATTATCTTTCCATTGTGGAATAATTGGAAGAAGGTAATAGTGATGTTGTCACCTAAGTACCTTCAAATGTATTTGTTCATATGTGCCAGATGCCTAGCTAAATTATACCCTTACATACACATGAACAGCTTTGCTGGGTTTACAGAAAAAACATCAATATGTCATGCAAATCTTTTCCTGGCATTAATTTTGCAGCTTAAGGCCGACCATTCCAGACTGGCACTTGAGGAGAGGTGGAGCGTCATCTTTTTAATTAAATTTGCTGATGAAAAAAGAACAGTGGTCTTACTGTTTCCTTTTTTACATGGATGAGAATTTTATGGATTAGTAGTGGATTCAAATGAAGAGCTGAAAAGGCTAATAAATTATTTCAGAGAAAATATGAAGTCTTTCTTTCTTAAACTTTGACTTAAAGTATGGTTATTAGCCATAAATGGATTTTGCAGCTGTTCATTATGTTAGGTGGAACTGGGAAAGCTGGCAAAACAGCATGAACAAATTCAATAAAGCGTGGAAAAGAAGAAGTTCATCTTAGAAACTTTGGTAGAGCTGTAGGAAAACATTCAACAAGAGGAAGAAACTCACAATATCAACATGTAGGAGTGAAAGCAGACAGTAAATTACATATGGTTTTACAGAAAAGCATAATAACAAAGCCCACTGAATTTAATCCTCCATGTGAAGGATCCCATTGCTGAGGAAGGAACTAATAGACTTTCTCTTCCACTTCTTTGGCATGACTACTCTGTACATGATACTTAACTAGGTCATGCCTGGGATATTTTTTGGGAATCTTCCTGTTAGAAAATTACACTGAAGGGAATTTTAAAAAGAGCAATTAAAATAATTAAGGAGATGAAGGGATTGATTTATGAGACAAGATCAAAAGATCTAGAATATTAAAACATGTTTCACAAATACTATGGTGTTTGGATGACATCATGTTGTTAAGATTAGCACAGACTATATGGAGTTTGATCAGTGTAAGATTGCGTGCATGTCTTGAAGCCAGTGCAGACTGCAAAAGGGGGTTCGATAGGGGAAAAAAGATTGAGGCATCGATGGTTGCTGGGTCATGGAAAGTTTTGTGCTGAAAATCGAGGGCAGAGACCCTACCCTCTGCAGGTAGATTGGACAGATTACATAAAAGACACTGGTTCTTGGGAACAATCTTGCACTGCAAAATAATTGGGACAGAGGCCTTGCACAGTACGCAATAGATGTGTGTTTTAATCTGCATAACTTCTGTTCTTTGTACAGGGTAATGACAGGCTGAAATACCAAGTGTTTCAAGTCTCAAGATTTTTTTAAGCAGAGTGTAATAGCATTTTTAACCACAAGCTCTCAGTTCATCTTTGACTATATCCACCTGTGTTCATTGGTCTGAAAATATTTCACTTACAACTGCCACAATCCAGAGTTCACCTCAGGAACTAAAGTTAAAATCAACTTCTTTTCATAGACAGCTAAGAAATATCCTTTAAAAAATATTTTTTTCCTCATGTTTATGACCTGTTCAGAAATTCATTCACTTCAGGTCCTTCTGAGTCTTGCTTAAGGTGCACTAGAGTCACTTAACAATAGTAGATTTTTTTTCCTGAATGGCTAAAAAAGTTTCTAAAGCAATGACACATTTAAGACAGGAGTTCACAAAGGTTGTGTCAGCCCTTGTTTAGGAATACTTGCATGTCTCATGGCTGTATCACTTGTGAATAGCATGGCCATCTCATAATGCTAATTGAAACCGTGAAATCAAGCATAAATATTTAAAATATACACATTCAGGTTCTCTCTCCATACCTGGTTCTGTATATTTAAAGTATTGTAAACATTAATGCATTACACTTAAATAAGCAGAATAACATGTGCAAACATGTAATCCCATGCTGAAGTGCCGGCTAGAAGATAGTAGCAAAATGTGAAAAGCAGGGGCTGCAAACAAAGAGGGGTTAGAGTTTGATGCAAACCCCTGATTGTGCTTTCATCATCTTCACTGTTCATGAATCTTACTGGGTCAGTTTTTTCCCTAGGAATTTTAATTTTTTAAACACAACTCTAGTCCTTTAGTATTTGTTTATAATTGATAGAAATCATGGTAAATTTTGAGGAGTAGGAAAGGGAAGATAGTACTTCATTTTAGAAAAGTAGTATGCACAGGAAAGAGTCTTGTAAGTTAATAGTTGCTTTAGAAATTATTTGAGGTAACAATGTGGTACCACAATTATGAGCAACCGTGAAATTCACCACTTTGGAAAACAGCATTATCTTATTATATAAGACAAATTCATGTTTTCTAGAGGTGAACGTCTGTTTAATACAGATAAGAAAAGTAGAACTGAGTATTCTAATGAATTTACTTCTTTAATTCTTATTTCTGCTTTTGTGCCTGAGCATGTTACTGTTTACTAAAACAAATACAATTTATTTCCCTCTTCTTGGATGCTTGCAATCTAATATATAGACTTGCTGGGGCATAGCTCTGGAGGCTTAAAAAAAAAAAAAGATAGCAAACTGTCTGTTTCAAATTAAATTGAGGCAGTATGGAGCCTACATCTTACTGGAAATCATTAAAAAAATCTCTAACTTTAAAAACAAGCATATTGAGTTGAACGTGGAAACATAGGTAGATTACAAGATGAGTAAAGACCTCTTTTTTTTTTTTTTCTAAGTTCTGCAAAGAAAGACCCTGGAGAGTCAAATTATATCATAGGATGTAAGACTTCTCACAGAACAAGAGAACAATTTCAGGAAGTTTTAGTGAACTCAGATAAGAGTTAATTACTTAAATAAGTGCTACCATAAATTATAGAGGCTATTATACTTGCTGCTTTTTGAGAGCCCTGTGCTGTATTTCAGCCAGAGTGCTGCTTTTGAACCCTTGGGATTTCCTTTGGTCCAAATAGACTCCAGCCTGTTTCTTTTGGTCCAAGGTTATTTACCACGGAGGTGAGACCTCAAGTCCAGTCATCCTGGGATCCTGGTTATCCTGCATACCTTCAGGGTCTCCTTACTTGTGTTAGCACACTCACTAATCAGGTTTCAGTCTTGACAGAAACTAACAAATTATTTTGCTAACACAGAGAAGTAGCCACGGAAACCACTGACAGACCATTCCTTACTTTTACCTCCTCACCAGCACTCTCTAAGCTTAGCCTTTAGGATTGTACCTCTCACCTGCACATAATGG
This sequence comes from Manacus vitellinus, assembly GCF_001715985.3. Classification (NCBI taxonomy): domain Eukaryota; kingdom Metazoa; phylum Chordata; class Aves; order Passeriformes; family Pipridae; genus Manacus; species Manacus vitellinus. The sequence continues at coordinate 10,875,378 of NW_021940813.1, forward strand.
CAGGGTTGGGGGGTTTTCCTACCTGCCATAATGCCACAGGCCTGACAGAGTTTCTTTCTGTGTTTCTATATAGATGTTTGACCACTCGACAGAATTCCCCAGAATCCCAATGAATATAAAGACTAGATGAACACTGCTTTTCCACCCCAACCACAGTCTTGCCTGTGAACTCATCACATGATGCAGCAAAATGGGATCATCTGTGTCGTCTCCCAGAACAATTAGATCCTATAAGCAGTCCCTCTTGGTTTTTGAAAATAGCCCCTGAGGAACCTTTATATAACTTCTATCAGATGACCTCTCCCACTCCTTCTTCATCCCCGCTTATCATCTGATCCTTTGGGCAGCTCATCAGGTGATTTCCAGTACCACATCAGATGATCATGATCTTGGATAGCAACCAAAGGACTTTCCTGGTTTGTCCACCTTCTTTATCATGCCTGTAACATAGTCTGGATATACCTCCTCAGGCACCAATAGGGCCTGCTAGTACTAGTTTTTCTTTATGACCTAAGCTACAGAAGTTAGGTCTGATAGCTGCATCAGCTTGTTAGAATATCTTAACCACTCCCAAGTGGTGACTTATAGACCCAGCTACAGGACAGGACCTGTGGTTCACAATCAAAAAGAACATAACAGAAAAAATTGGATCCTGATGCCTTGTTTCCCTGCACAAAAGGCAGAACGATGGCAAGCTTAGGTGAGGTCAGAAAACCAGTGCTGGGGGTTGGCTATGTGCAATATGGTTGGGACTTTAGGATAACCCTCTGCATGTTCGCATCAGCAATACAACAGAATAATTTTTTTATTACCATCAGCTGGTTTTGTTTGTTTGTGTATTTTCTGTTCCTCCATTTTATCTCTATTTCCTAATAATTACTGTCACAAACCCAGTAAAGCATGTTTCCCCAATCCAGTCAAGTCACAACATCTTGTCTATTGATTATAATTTCCCATGCAGATGACTTCAGGGAGACATTAACCCTAGGTATCAAAAAACACACTGAACAGGTAAATCCCCTATTTTTTATCACAACACTCTGTATCCAGTGGACCCCATTCTCCTTTCTTTTTACCAACATTAGCAGCTACAGTTGAAATAATGTAAAAATTAAATCAGACCAATGAAATCTTGAGAAAAAACCCAAAACAACCTGGTCAGAGAGAGGGAATAGCTTTTTATGCCTGGTAAAACTCATTAAATTAGGGGAAAATATACATGGCTTGATAATTTGTAACCCTGGCCTCTCATAACATGAGAGAAATAATATTCTTTCTGATCCAAGTGTTTTTATGGAGGGAGGTAAACTCTGCACAGAGAAGCATAGATGGCAAATTGATTAAAATTAGAATGATTAATTCATCCAGGCAGCATGAGGAGGCAGTAAAACAGATGAGCAAAAGAGAGGCAGTGTCAAAAAAAGACAATGGAAAATCTCTTTTATCTAAACTAGAGACCAGTAATACAAAACTTACTTTGTATGCATGTTTAACAATATTGTTTCTCATAAAATTGTTCCTTTTAGTTACCTTTTCTAATTCCCTTTTGAGTGACAATGCCTCAGTGTGCACATTTTGAGAAATGCTGACAGATGATAATGTGAATTTTATTCTCATATCTGTATTATGTACTGGATTCAGGACTTCTTACATGAAATTCTGTTGCCACCAAAGTCAAAGACAGACTTACTTTTGACTTCAAGGGAGCCAGAATTTCAGTATTTGTCTGGTGCACTGCAGAAAAGGTTAGACCAATACTGTTTGCTACATGGTCATTTGACTTTCCAGGCAGAATTATATGTAACTGCATTCCAAATATAAAACTAAGGAAAATTAACAAAATGCTTAAATACATGCTCATAAATCATTGTAGTTACAATTAATCTATGAACATGCCATCATAACTCCATAAGGGGTATTGGTCAGCTTTTTTATTATGAGACGAGGTATTACCATCTTGCCTGTCATGAGAGAACCTTTTGATTGCAAGTGCAATACAAATTCCAAGTCAGAAAATGATCTCTTCCTCAAAGGGATTTCCAGATTAAATAAAGGTGCCTGTCTAAATAGGCCAAGGTGTCACTGCAGAGCAGCTGTTCCACATCAGGCTCTCCTGTGAAGCCTGTGCACGAAGCTCATCTCATCTAACCTCAGATGTCTACAATCCAGAAGCCTGCACTTGATCTGGTTGTCTTGACTGCACTCAGAACCAGCAGTGAGCCAGTTTTAAGATGTGATTCATTTCACTCTGTAGTCTAAATCAGAGCAGATAAAACATGTTCTGCTTCTACCTGTTGGCTATGAACGCTTCAGGTGAACTCCACATCAGTGGAGTGCTTTGCACAAATTAAATTATTTTCCTTCTATTCAGAGATATTCTCAACATGAAATAAGAGTTTCCATGTGGGAAGCTAGAGCCATGATTAATTTTTTAAAGTTTTCTTCTTAGCAGAAACTTTTACACAAACTTCTTCATTTTCTATTGTAAATAAGAAACAGCATGTACTTAGGAAAGAGAGATGAGTTTTCCAATGGAAAAAACAATACAGTGAGACAATACTGATCAACCCAGCAGGCCATGATCTCATTTTATTGCCTGTCAGACCATCTTTGAGTTCATTAAAGGCATCACAGAAAAAAGTTGAAAGGACTTGTGAAAGACTTTGTGGTTATTCACAGCCAGTTCCTCTAAGAAGTTGTCAGGTAACATCTATTATAAATTTGTATGTTTTTTAAATGCAAGGTAATTAAATCAAAATGTAGAGTTGAGAATATAATTCAAAGTGATTGATCTACAGCTCAGCTAAGTAATTTCAGAGTTAGAGCTACAATGAATAAACCAAATTTAGAGAAACAGTAAAAAATGTAGCTAATCCTCCAAAGCCTATATAAAAATACTAACCCCGTTGATAAGGTAAGATATTAATGTATTGCAGTCTGTTACCAAAACTTCACCAGAACTCAATAAAATAACAGTTGGGACTAATTACAGCAAAGCAACTTTTGGAATTGACATAAAAATTTTCAGCCTGAAACAGCCTGTTGTAAATATCAGAAAACTTATGTGTCCTTGCAACCCAGAAGTTTGCCAAATATCATATAATGATTGTGGTATTTAGTCCTCATTGGTACCAGCTCAGTCTTTACTAAAATGTCTCAGCTGATTCGTTGAGAGAAAGAAATGTCTTCTAACTAGAGCAGTAGGTTAGGAGTCAGGAGATCGGTGTTTTAATTCTTAAACTGCTAATGATTATTCCACCTGAAGCGTGCTGATAACAGTACTTTCTTTTTCTATTAGCTTGTAAACCCCTGAGGAAAGAAACTGTTCCAGCTGTGGCATTTTAAAAAATACAAATTCAACAGGTAGCTATAAATTTCTCTTGTGAACGATGTATATGATGTTCTACATAAATTTTCCATAGTGAGTCTTTATTACTTGCCTTATATTATCTGAGTAATTCCTTACCCAGTTTTTTTATATATTCTCCAGTTATTTAACCATTGGTTGTTTTGGTTTTTGTAGGTTTTTTTGTTTTATTGTTGCTTTGGGATTTTTTTTAGGTTTTCTTCTTTACTCTGTTAATTTTAAACTAAAAGAACTTCTGATGAACACAAAATGGTATGTGTAGCTATTGTCAATGATTGAGCAGTTGTTCAAAAGATAACAAGTAGTTTGCTTGGAGTTTTTGGATGCAACTCTTATATAACAACTATTATTGCCAGCACCATTACCCTAGAATACAAGAAAATCAGAAAAGTAATCAGATAGGAATACTTACCATATGCAGAATTCAAATGTAGGTGTTTTTCTTCTTCCCAGCATCAGAATTTTGGAAGGTTTTCTTCAAACAGGTGAGAGGTGAAAATCTTGACAGGGAAGATTTTCAAATTTTTAAGGGGATTTCCAATAGAACCTGAAGCTACGTTGAACTGGTAGCACCTGAGTATAATTTTCAAAGGCAGGACTTTAGAGTACTGTATCTATTTTGACTTTTAGGCTGAAAATGGTGAGAGAAATGCAGACTTTTTGAAAAAGAGATAGAGCAAAAGAATTTCTTATTCAAAATTTAAATCCTCATTAACTTCCTCTGTCTGGACAAAATTAGAAGAAAAAAACCTCAAGTTTTTGTCAAAGCATGTCAAAGCATAGGCATTGAGATGCTGGTTGCTTCAAAAAGCAAAGGTGTAAGATTGTTCAGCTACATAAAGGAAGGCTATTCATACAGTGTTCTGTACTGTAAGGACTTAAAATATCTTATGCAATAGCATGCAATTGTATTTTCTTTATTTCAAAGTTTATTAATTCAAGGTCTTACATTTGTGAGTGTATAAATCCTGAAAAAAAAGCAAGTAACTATTTTATTTCCTGTCATTTCCCAATCCTAACTTTACTAGCATGGCATGCAAAATTAAAAATGTCAATGAATAGGCAGTGTCATTAGAACTTCTGGTGTGGAAACATTTTAATTTTTCAATTAAAACTTGATTGAAAGATTGCTTTTATGACCTAAAGCAAGTGGTGGGTAATTTAGTTTGGTCTGGTTCCTATGCTTTCACTGTTTTTTGGGGATTGTTACTATGCAGGGGTTAAGCTGTAAGAAGAAAAGAATGTATTGTCATACCTGCAGGGTACTAGAAATCATGGTTAGGTTTCTCTTCTGATCTAGGCAGTGATATGATGGCATTGTGTTTGTACTCTGATGAATTCAAGCTGCTATGTTGAGTGCTCACTGCTTCCTGACTTCTTTTTCTGTTTTGCCCTGTTTTCAAGGGCTACATCTGTCATAACCAATGATACTCTGTCTCATCGTGCCAGAAGAGCTCGAATTAGTGTCTTGGCAGTGCCAAAAGACATTGACTCAAAAAGACATTTGAGAATGCTGAAATGAAACTCTTGGATTACGTTTTCTTCTTGATTTCCCCTTTTCAAGTGTACGCTATTGTATTTGTCTTCATCACGTTCTCCAACTGACAGAGCCCCATGTAACAATAAACAATACTGAACTGCCAGCCTTTAACTTTTACTGTTTGCTTAGGAAGTGTGCAAGAGCTAATGAGAAAGCATATGAATCCATTTTTTGGCCAACAAATGCTGAATAACAGATTTTGCAATAAAAATATTTCAGGAAAAGACAAGATACATTTTCTGCATGTCAGCCTCTTCTGACTCTGTCAAACAAAAGCTGTAAAACTTAACTTTAGCCACTATGTCATGCAGACTTCTTGGAACAAAATTATGCTGTTGCCTGACTCCATTCTTTCAGAAAACTTTTCCACAGATTTTATTACACTCTGACATGGTTACACTATGTCACTGAGAGCCACTGACACAAAGAGCCCAGGGCTCTCCTGGTGGATGGGACTGGTTTTCCTTGGTGTTATGGGCAGCTCAGTGCAGCCAGACCTGGTGTGGAGCCTGTGCTGGCTGGAGCACTGCAAGAGTGTAGAAGCAGCATAGAGCTCTGCTTTCCACACACTGTCCTGCGTTGAAACTATTTAGCTGGGTTAAAAGACCTGACCCTAAGAGATAAAAGCTTATCCTGTCATAAACCAGACCTGAGTAATGATGTCGGAGTGCCTCCCGCCTGTCTGAGCTGCAGACAGAGTACCTGCTGCAGTGCTTTCTCATGGCATTGGAACAAGCTCCTTGGGACCACAACAGGAGCAGCTGCAGGAGAGTTGCAGGAGGAAGTCAAGATAGTCAGAGGAAATAGTAGTAAGCACCTTACTCTTTAAGTATTCCACTTCTCTGAAAATATGTTCTTGTCATCATTTCTGCTGTTGGATCCTTGCTAGTTATGAGAACACATGATTATGATTTTACAGAGTAAACTTCAGGGACACTTAAAAATTTCTTCAATTTCCTGACAAGAGAGCAAGTCCATTATCACTACACATATAGGACTGTTTATACTACTGACCACTTGGCAACAAATTGGCTTTACTTTTAATTAGATTTATTTGAGGTGCTGGAGTGACTCCAGAGAAGGGAAACAGAGCTGGTGAAGGGGCTGGAGCACAAGTCTGATGAGGAGCAACTGAGGGAGCTGAGGTTGTTTAGTCTGGAGAAAAAACAGGCTCAGGGGAGACCTTATTGCTCTCTACAATAACTTGAAAGGAGGGTGTAGAGAGGTGGGTGTTGGTCTCTTCTCCCATGTAACAAGTGACAGGGCAAGAGGAAATGGCCTTGAGTTGTGTCAGGGGAGGTTTAGATTGGATATTAGGAAAAATTTCTTCATAGAAAGGGTTGTAAGGCACTGGAACGGGCTGTCCAAGGAATGTTGGAGCCATCATCCCTGGAAGTGTTCAAAACGTGTGGGTAGGGCACCAGAGGACGTGTTTTAGTGTTGAACATGGTGGTGGTGCTGGGTTGACTGTTGGACTACTTGATCTCAAAGGTCTTTTCCATCCTTAATGACTCTATGATTTTATGATTTTCCTATTGTTTTTCTTTCTCATTCATGAATAATAAAAAGCTAAAAACACATTACAGTTTTTCCTATTTTTTTTCAAAATGAAAATGCTACATTTTGATGGGAAAGAGACCATAGTTTTCTGCTCATAGGTAATATTTCTAGTCAAAATTACATGTCAGTAGCATTAGCTTTAGGCTTACTTCTGTTAGTGAGCCTCACTTCATGGAGCTCAGCTTTAAGGGATAGTGCATGTGTTATTGCCAGACTAGTCCTATTCATATGACATCCATCATGCATGGCATATTTCATTGCCTGGATTATATGCAGTGTGTCTGAATGGTAGCCTCAAGTAACACATTTACAGTATATCCTTCTGTTCAACACAACTGTTCAGAGCTCTATCTATAAACTGTTTAGGAGTTCAATGTCTTGTAACTGTTCCTGTCCCTAAAAGCAGGAGTTCCCACTTCCAGTGTATTAGTGAAATGCAAGCATTTATTCACAAATCGTTCTCTGGACTGGTTTTATCAATACTAAAGCACAGCTGAATCAATGAAATCTTCTCCCTTCATCTGGCTTTCAGTCAAGCTCACAATCACTTCTCCTGTGTGCCTTGAATGTTTAATTAGTAAACACTGCAGGAAAATATTTAACTACAAATAAAAACCCATCATTACTGCCATGTCATAAACACATAGGGAAATTCCAATTTAATTTTCTGAAATTGCTTGCTTACAGCACTAAATATGTGGCATTAAACTGACTTTGAGAAAATGCTGAGAAGCAATAAGATGCTGTTGGCCCTGTGCTGCTTCTGAAGGCTTTGCAAAGATGCTATCATGCAGCATTTCAGTCACGGCAGGAATGAACTGGAAGTTTCCTGAGCGGAGGTGGTGTGTAGGTAAAAGGTTGCTATAAAACCTTAAACCTCCCCTAAGGTCGTATTGCAAGCTGCTTGAAACAACAAATTTTAAGAATGTGTAACACAACATGCAATTGGTGTAAATACAAAAAGTGCTGCCTGACTAAGAAGACAGGGAGATTAAAAAAAAAACCAAACCAAATGAAAAAGCTGAGATAGCTTTGAAAGAAGGAGAAGCAGTGGCTATCTATATGACCTCTTTTTAATCTTTACACTCTTTCTGCAGTTTCAGGTCCTAGTCATCTCTTCTATTCCCCCTTTGAACATCCTGTCTCCTCAGTTCCATTCTCTCTTCTTTCTCTTCTGTGATCATCCCTTAACATCTTTGCTGACTGGAGGCCTCCTTCTTCAATGCTCTTCCAATTATTTCCCCTCCATTAGCTTGGTTTTTCATTTGCTGCATGCTATTTCAGCCCTGCTTCTGTCTATAGGTCTTTGATACTTAATTCACCTTATTATCTGTCATTTATCTTGGCATCTTTGCCTGTTATTTAGAAATCAGTGGAGCTTTCTCCATCTTCCCATTCAAACTGCACAGTCATTTGCCCAACCTGTTCTGAATGAAGCACACTCTGTTCTCAGTGCCTCTTCCTCCCTTTTTCTTCTCCTAAACCATACTTTATTCTGTTTGATACAGTCATTTGCATCCCCTCCTGCTGCGAGTCCTTTGTATGATGTTCATTCCACCAGTTTCTGATTTCTCTGCTGTTTACAACTGCTTTTTCTTGCTCTGCCTGCATTGTTGCTGACTTCTTGACTGAATTAATTGTCAAAATGCATATACTGCTGTTGGGGTTTGGACTGTGTGACAGAGATCATGTTTAAGACCTAGTATCTCTTTTCTAGAAAACAGTCTTTTCAGGGTACATTACTCTCAAACCTTCTTTGTAGGAATACCTGGAGGCCCCCCTCTCCAAACCAAGTTATATCCTCACATCACTGCACTCAGAAAAGGGAGTTTCTACACAAAGAATTTATGGTCTAAATACTGAAAATAAAAGGGATCAGCAAAACATCAAAAGACTATTGCTCCTGTTTTACAGTGGCTGAGCTGAGAGTTTAATTCAGACCTTGTAAAACTTAGTTCAATTTCTTAATGTTTGGAATATTCTGTGACTTGGACCATCATCTTGCTGGTTCTCCAAGGAGTGAAACCAAACCTGAGCAGATGTGAAGATTTTCTCAGCACCTGCTGTGGTTACTCAGTGTCACATTTAAGGTGCTGCTGATTTTGATGACAGATGTATTGCAGACTTTACCGTGAAGTGCCATCACCCAGTAGAAACTGGTTCAAAGGAACTAAACCAGGCTGCTATTATTTCAGCTGTCCAGGAACCAAGTGATTGTATGTAATAATATGGTTAGTGCCCTTACTAGCAACTGTCTTCAGTTTTTCCAATCTTTTTATTTTTTATGTCAATGGGAAGTAAATCACAAACAGTCACAGATATAAACACAACTGTTAGTGTGCGGTAAGCAATGGTTCTGGTGTGCAATTTGGCTGTTTTTAAAGGACTTGATTTTCTGCTCTGTTCCATTGGAAAAATAAATCCTTTAGAGTGGGAATATTAAAAATGTACCCAGATTCAGTAGTCACTTTCCAGAATCTTGGCCTCATCTTTGTATGATGCATGTAATGCTTATTCACTGTAAAAACCTCTTTCTTCATAAATCAAATTATCCTTCAATGTGAATCCAGGTTTTTGCCTAACATCTCTAATGCCCTCAAGGGAGATAATGCATTAAGCAATACATTGTATGAAAGTATGTAACCTGGTATATATAAGCTGCAAATAATTCCTGGCCAGAAGTGTAGCCTTTCAAATAGTTGCCACAGCTGGCAAACTGAACATAATTAGGTAGGGAGTCATAATTCTATAAGCAGTCCTTGTCAATCATATCACCACAGTAATTTCTTTTAAAGACATGGAAAAAACCCCAAAACAAATATATTTGCTAGTCCCCAGCTGAATCAAGAGTAAGACACCCAGATGTCTTCCACCTCCTTTCCTTCCTCCCGGCTGCACAGGAATGGCTTGCTGAGAAATTCTCACTTTTTCATTTAAAAAACTTGCATTTACTGACAAAACAAAGGCAGGAAGATATTAATAACTCTACAACGTGGTTCTGGATATGTTAGTGAGAAGATGAAGTCAAGGTGGGGAGGTGGGAGAGGTGCCGGGAAAGGCAGGAGGTAGAAGAAATACAGGTTGTGAATTCAATGTCAAACTGGTAATTATAGGATCCTAGAATAGTTCAGGTTGGAAGGGACCTTAAAGATCATATAGTTCCAACACCCCTGCCATGGGCAGGGACACCTCCCACTAGACCAGGTTGCTCAGAGCCCCATCCAACCTGGCCTTGAACGCTTCCAGGGATGGGGCATCCACAGCTTCTCCAGGCAACCCGTTCCAGTGCCTCACTACACTCACAGTAAAGAATTCCTTCCTAATACATAATCTAAACCTGCCCTCTCTCAGCTTAAAGCCATTTCTTCTTGTCTTGTCACTTGTGAAAAGTCCCTCTCCAATGAATGAATGTGATGGTCTGCTATGACAGGGAAGATTTACTTCTAACTGGCTTTCCAGTCTTCTGTCTTGACCTTGGCAGAAAGACAGAGAAAAGGCTCGAGGACAGTTCTGTAGGTAAAAACATAATTATTTACAACCACAGCAGAGATGTGCAGTGTGGGAGGTGGAAAGGGACCATTTGAAGCCACACATCTAATTGAGGATGCCTGTCTTCAAGAATACATTTGGCTTATTTCTAAGCCTGTCCTAGGTAGGTTGATTTCTAAATCACTATCTTGATCATTAGTACTTTTAAGTATTACTGCTCACTTTTCTAACTCTTTTTATCGCAATTGTTACTTTAAAAAATAAGAAGAGATTGATAATTCCAGATAACTAGCATTTACAAGTTGTTCATCATCATGTTTCAGTGATCTTAATGACACATACATATATAAGAAGAGATATTCTGTTACTAGACTAAAATATTTTAAAATTGGGAATGATTCAGACCAATACTCACAATTTTTAGAACATGTCTTAAAACATTCTTTAGAGGATTGTGGTGTCCATGAATAAAGACCTTTTGTGTAAGGTAATTGGCCACAAACCAGTGTTTATTCATGCAAATCTTTTTTATTCATTAGTATGCTATGGACCAAAGAAAGAATAAGGCAGGAAAGAGTTGGTTCCCAAGAATAGGAACCAATACTCCTGGGTTTCTTGGGATTGCTCTGAGCAATCCTATTTATTAAAGTAGTCCTTCTGCAACATGGCTGTGGAGCAGGCTGTACCCAGGTTGTACCCAGGCTGTGTCTATAGTGTGTTTCACAGTGTGATTGCTCCTCAGATGGCTATCTGTGGTGGTATGTCTGTCTTTATTGATTGCAGAGAGAGGCTAAGGTGACTATACAAATGCCTAAAGCAAGTGACTCAAGCTAGGTGGGGTTGGATCCCTGAATTCCTCCCCTCGTAGCAGCACCCTGTTCAATCAACAAGCAGCCTTGAAAGCTTGTTACAGCCCAAAGCAAAAAAACCTTCCAAATTCCATTTGATTGCTACATCTTTATGCTTCAAGACAAAGTACCTTTTACAAGATGTGCTTGAAGAAGAATAGGGCTATGTCTTACACTACACAAGTAAGGAGCTTTGCAAAATGCGCTAACTATAACAAGGCAAACCCCTCGCTTCATTCTATAGATTGAAGCAACTGTTTTCCTACTTCAGCAAGTCCAGTTCTGTCAGTTCTTTAGGCTATGTCACCTTATTCTGCTATTACTTTAAGTCTTGATACTCCCCTCCTCATAGGGGCAAGATGTTTCCCACTAATGTCAGTGTAGCTAGATCATGTTTGTGGTGAATGAGGATGGAAGAAAGGAGTCCTTTATATTTTCATATTGATAACAGCCTTATTATTCGTGAGCATTTGGCTCTGTTTTCATGTGCATATTGTATTCAGGGTTTACTTCATGGACTCCATTTAATTTGGATCTGCAATTTCCTGGTATCAGGTCTAATGTCTGGCTGCAGTGTTAGCTTTCATAGGACAGCATTCCAAAGCCTGGGATGCACCAGTAGAAATTTCTGATTTCAGATGCCCAACTGACTAATAACTTAAGCTGTTTTTAAGACAGATGACTTTCCTTATGGCTACACAACAGCAAACAGCAAGCTTTTTTCAGCATCAAACTGATACAGCAAGGTCAAACATTTGGAGCAGTTGAAGAGGAGACAGCCCATTTCAAAGCTCCTTTGTTCATCAGCTTCCACTGCCAAAGCTGCACACTTCCTAGATTTTGAAGAAAGTTAAAGTTTTTTTAAACATTAAAAAGGGTTTTCAGCAAATACTGTAGAAAAGCAGAATAGCTATTCAAATATTAAAGCACTTTTATTCTTTAAAATAATTGTAGTTTTTTCCCCCAAAAGCTTAAAATTGACAGCATCTCTTTAATGTCCCTCTCCAGCAAGAAACCCCCTCATTCTTACATGGTTTGTACACATCTGCAGAGGACACATCCCCACACAGACTGCTGCATGCTATTAATGGCCCTGGACTAAAAAGGCCCAACGACCAAGGCACAATCTTGGAAACTTTGTGGCTCTGTCCTGGAGATTTTAAGTAGGTCCTGGTCAAGACCTCACACTCACCTACAGTTTACATGAACTCTGTTTAGTGCTTCCCTAAACAGACACTGGATTGTATCCGGTCTGTTTCCCATCTGCTGTATCCTGCTCCCACCCCTGCACACAGCATTTTCAAAGACAAAACTAACCCCTGCTGCACTCTGTGGGATGCTGGATTTAAAAGTTCCACACTGAGACCAGGTGCTTAACTAAGCCTCTGGGGCAGGAGGAAGCACACGCGTCATTGCCAGACCCCGGGCTGGATGCTGTGCGTGAGCTCCTCTGCTGCAGCAGGGCTGGGCACGTGCACAAGACTTCAGGGCTATTTTGAGTAAAAGCCTGAGCTAGTTTTGGAGGCCTGTTGATCTCAGGCTAAGCAAGGTCCTAATAGTGGAGCTTAGTCAGGTGCACTGGTCTAAGTCCGTCCTTAGGACTGCAGGTCCCTTTCTGAGTCTGGCCCAGGCTGCTGCAGGTCACAGGGGGAAGGTGCAGCACAGCAGGATGGATCTCTGTCGCACTGGGTGGTCTCACATCCCAAGCCCATGCAGAGCTGCTGAACCATTTTTCTTCACTGTAAGTTCTGATTTATGGCTCTGACAGTGCCACTGCACTTTCCTTCACTGCAGCTATGGCCTGTATGTTTCACAGCTTTCTAAGGCCACCAACAGTTATTATTTTTATCTGAGCTGATGCTAATGCAGGCCAGAGGAAGTTAACCAAATGCTTACCAAATTAACATCTGTGTGTATACACAAACCCATGGCAGAAGAAAAGAGGTTTATTTTGCCTTTCAAATCACCTTTTTGATCTAGAAGAGTGTCTTCATTTAAGGGGCACTTTTTTCCCCCCACAAATTATTTACTTAATTTTAATTAATGAGAAAATTTTTTATTTTTTAAACCTGGATTTTCTGGATTCTTTTTGCTATTTTTCATTAGACTATGATAGGTTTCATTTCATGACTCCTTAATCAGCTACATTTGCTATCTCGATTTTTTTCCCAATGTTATTATGATGAACAAGTTCACCAAACCTGTACTCTTTGGTTTGCTGCAACCTTAATGTCTTCAGGTACATTGTACAGCTATAAAAATTTGTGCAAATAACTGCATTGCACTTGCATTTGACCTAGAATAGAGCACAAGAAACAAACTGGAGAATCACATATATGAGAACAGTGATTCATAAAGTTTAGTATCACATTTAGAATCACTTTGTTAAATGATACAGTTTAATTTTTACACCATCATTTGCACACACTAAAAGTGAACCCCTCTAAGTAACCCTGGACATGAAAGCTGAGAAGTTCTCTTCAGAATTGCTTATGGTATTTTCATGTCAAAATAAAAAAAATGTTAAAAAAAATGTGTTTTTCCTGGTTAGGTAAAGTCTCGAGTGAACAATAGGTTTCTGCATGTTTATGAAAAACTATAATTTGATAATATGCTGAAGTTTTCACAACTGTGACAGCAATATTTTAACCTCTGTTTTAACTTCTCATTCAGCTACATTTAATTGCAGAGGTCAGTTAGGTTAATTACCAAAGTGCTCTCCTTATGAGTAACTTTGAATATAAATGCTGAGAAAATAACCAGAGCCTTCATATATGACAAAATAATCTTATCTGCACTGGTTCCGTAAATGAAACAGTGAATTTTGGTTGTGAAAAGCATACTATACAAGTTTTGGTTTGCCCATTTTTTTTCCTTCAGCACTGCAACACATTGAGCATTCAAAGTGCCTCAAAGAACATTTCCAGGGAATAAATTCAATCATTTAATAAAGAGCAGTAAACAGTGGCAGTGAAGGAAAAAAACCCCCACGTTTGTTGGAATAACCAGTGGTAAGTACCCAGGAATTTGTGGTTTATAATGCATGTTCTTAATCTGTCTTTGTTGATTTCGCAGCGATGATAGAGATACAGGTGGTTTGGCCAAGTTTCTGCTAGTTATTCAAATTGCTGCAGGAATGAAAACAAAGCCAAGGGGCAAAACATTAAAAATGGATTGATTAACTTTTCTTAATAATTGCATCTCTAAGGTGAACTCATGCTGAAGGGGGAACATGGAAGCAGGAGGAGAAAAGTTCTGACCACATCAGACTAACTGAAAGTCAGGTTGGTCCTGGTCTTCATACGGGGAGAGGGATACAACTCTGGGTTCTAACCACCCTGAACTGCTTTCTAGGACAGGCTTTTTAATGCCTTTCTGATCTTACTAAATGGGGTGTTTTTACCAGTGAAGGAAGTTTGTTAGTTCTAGTTGCAGGTCAGCTCTATAAATGCTTTAAATGCTTCAGGGGAAAAAAAAAAGTAGTAAAAATGCTTATTGTGGAGTTATTAATGATTCTGTAAATGAACAAACCACCTCTCCCTATCACACTCCTTCCCTCATTTTATCCCATTCCTAACTGTAAGTCTCACCATTTCTTTTCTCCTGCAAGCTAAAAAACAGTCAAATACACAATCGTCGTAGTTGGCCAAGATGATCACAGTCCCCTCACAAAGCCTTGTCTCCACCTGGTGCCTTCACAGCTAGAGACAGATGGAATTTTCCCTATAAGCCTTCCTTTTTCTTTCTGTAGGAAAGGCAGCAATACTCATTTCTGCTGCTTCCAGGCCTAAGGTCCAGAGCAGGAGGAGAATGCATGTAGTCTGCTAGCCTGACTTTTATAGAACAGCCTGTATCATGCTATTATGCATAAAAAGAAAAGATTAGATGTATTTTTATGTCAAATTCACTCAAAAAGCCTCATATTCTACTGTAATTCACAAGTCAAACAGAAAAAAAAAGCAAGGAAAGAAAAGGAGTCAGTGTGGCTTGATTTGTTGCCCACATATAAGCATCTGGTGTGATCAAAATGCCCTCAGGTGTCCTTCCAAGTATCCAGCTGCTGGTCCAGAATGTCTTTGATCTCCAGTTGGGCCTCACCCACATCTGCCAGCCCCATGTGTAGGTCTTAGAACCCTAAGACTTATCTACCAGGAGACAAAGGGAGACGAGTAGGGGATGAGTTTCAAAATGTTGTTTCAAGTCAGGTTATTAACCCAAGAACACCTTAGGATATCTCAGACCACACCAGAAGCCTGCGTGGGTAACTGAATCAAATTCAGCTGGCTTGGAGAAATTCACACTATAAAAAATTATCTGGTAATATTTTAATAGAGATCCTCACAGAGCTATGAAAAGGGAAAAAGATAGGAACTTTTGCAATGCAATAGCAAGTAAAAAAGATGACATTTAATAACAAAAAGAAAAAAAAAAGGAGAGAAAAAAATTATTCTTTTTGGTTTGAAAGATTCCTTTGAGGGGGAATGAAAAAGGATGTACAACCATGTGTTTTCAAGACTTTCAGAAGTGGTGGTTAGATAGTATTCAGCCACTAATATATTTGCAAAGAACTAAAAAGAGGTAGAATTAATCATGAACGTATAGAATATGACACATAATTGGTAAGAACATCCAATTCTATTTCAACAACACCAGAGCCTTAAAAGTATGAAAGTAAATACTAGACCCACATCTCTCTGAGGTAAAAAAAGGGAAAATTTTAGCAGAAGTCTCTGTGACTGGTGCTTATAAATGTTGTGCATTCTCCCAGCTTACTACCACAACATTAGAATCAAACCTTAAATTGTATTTCACTGGGTAGTTCACATCAAAAGGTCATAGAAATTCTTAAAAAAAAAGTTTAAGTGAGTTCAGTGCATACAGATCTATTGAAGATGTTTAGGAATGCTTCTGCTTCATGGTCCAAACTGGTATGATCAGAGGAAGAATTATATTAAGCTCATAAAAAGTTAACAGCAATAAGACTCATATATACAGTATTTCTTTTTAAATCTTATCCTCAATCTGTATTAGTGATTAAGGCAACATTCCTCAAGATGACATTAGGATATCATGGATTTTTTTCCATGATATCTACAGAACATACATAATCAGAATAAGGGATAATATTTTCAAAATCAACTGAAAAATCTCAGAACTCTCTTAGAAGCTTAAATGCTTCAGCAAAAAATTATGCTATTGTCTCTACCTTTCACATAGGTAAGAGGAAAAAAAAAAACCTGCAAAAAAAGTGCTTCACGCAAGTATTCAGAAAAATGCAAAAACTGCACAGTGACCTATGTGGGAAATCCTACCAGTGTGTCCCATCTGTGCTTTGTGCCCGTTCCTCATGGCCATCTTTTATCTGGGAACAAAGCCACGATTGCTGAAACAGTTCTGCTTGTATAAAGTAACAGCTTGTCCAGTAAGCAACAAAGGACAATTCTGTTCTCAGTACAAATAACCTGGCTGACTGTAGATGAGCTTCCTGGAGAAACAGATCAGTAACACTCCATTCTCAAATAAAGCTGAACTACCCAGTTACACTGTCCTAACCCAGTCCCAGGTGCACCTGGATACTGAAAGGAACTTGTTCAGAACTAGCCAGGATATGTGCCCAGCTCTGGCCTGTATATACAAATCAAAGGTTGTGATACATAACATCACCTTCATGTCATTTGAAGATCTGACGTTTTAAGTCCTTCACATAGGACTGGCCAGAAGAGTGGTTTCACTTACCTTCACTGTGGTATCCTGTGTCAAATATTGCAACTCTTACTGTGATAAGCTGGTAAATAAGGGGAAGTAAAGTGACAGTTATTATTTATTTTAGGAGGTGATCAGATACTGAAAAGGACAGTGTACCTTGGGGTGCCTTGTCAGTACCCAGAGAGAGAATATGAATTACAAATGAAGAGAATGAGAATATATGAGAGAATATGGCAATTGCCACAAATAAGGGATTATGTCACTCTACCTTATTTTTAAAAACAGATTTAAGCACACTAATAATCAAACAATGAATTTATTTGCAGGATACATTTATCATACATAGAAAACAATACTTATTGTTTGGTTGATTAAATAGAGAAAAAAAGCAAAACAAAACCACAATACATTAGTCAGTGTTCCATATATTTGTTAGCTGACATTTTAAAAATGAAGCTTTCTTTTTTTTTCCCTTTTTTTTAAAAAAAACATGATCATGAACAATGCATAGTGGGAACAAAGGGTCTAGAAATCTAACATTCCACAGCTGTGAGTCAGTGTGAAAAAGAAGGCTATGTAGAGGAAAAAAACTCCACAGTGAATTTCAAAACAATACATATTCCACTGACAGGCTTCAGATAAGACCATCTGAGTATATGAAATCTAAAAGCAAAGTTATGTAAGGAAAGAGGAATTTAAAATATTAACAAATGACTTGGGAAGGAAGGAAATAGATTTTTCTAGTGATGGCTTGGAAATAACCTCCAACCTTTCAAACTAATATCAACAAAGGTCAATTACGCTATGATGCTGCAGAAACCATCCCAAGACGAACATCTAGAGGTGAGAAAGATCCAGGTCAGTTTTACAAAATGATCTACAACTACTCATACTACTTATTCAGCACATATTTATCGATGGAAAGACACAGTGTTAAAAAGTTTCATCATCAGTCACTGAATGATGCAGTGAAGGGCTGGAAAACTGTACCTTCGTGCTCTGAAATGTTAATTACAAGTTCTTTTCAGGTTTCATGACAATGTAAATGGAATGAATGGAATTGCAGTGTCATATCCTGCTCTTTGTTCCCGTCCTTTCACACTGGGACAGCAGTGGGAAGGTTTCATAAAGCTGCCATAAACTGAAGTTCTTCACTGCCCTTAATCACTGCCATCTGCTCTTCACATGATGGTGGTGGTGGAGTCCAAGAAACAGGAGTCACAGAGCTGCCCTTTCCTGGCAGTCCCTTGTACAATGCTTCCCAAATGCTGCATTAATACAGGGAATATACCCCAGGTAACTCTGTCATATTAAATAACTAATCTATATAAAGCATTACATGAAATTCAGGATGAAGAGGATATAAAATACTTACTAATATTGGATCTTACCTGTGTTAAAATTCAGATTCCTTACTCACAAGAGTACAAGAACAAAGCTGAGGCAAGAATAGTTGTGGAAATTGGTCTGAATGCAGATGTACAGAATGCATATTTTACAAATAACTATATCTGGAGTTTAACTCACATCTTTTTAAAACAATTAAATACAGACTAGGCTACATAAACCTTTATAACCCTGCTTCATCTGTCATAAATGCCACAAATTCAGATCTTTCATATAGAAGACAATATACTAATTTATTTTAAAAATATTTCCTACAGGTCAGTCTTTGCCGTCATGTAAAATGTATATGAAACTATTGGGAAAACTGGGATTGTTGATGTGCTAAACTGAACAAAAATATATCCTTACTCAAAGAAAGCTGAAACACCCTGACTGCTATGGGGAGGTCTGTCCTGAAAACTTTATTTCTTCAGTATACTCTACACAGTCTTGCTTATCCCAGTTATCATTCAGAACAGCACAAACAGCAGCATTAAGAGAGTGATGGATTCCAAGGTTGACCTCTTTTAGTTGCCCTGAAAAATCTGTGTTTACCATGCTTGTAGCTGAGGCTTCGCAGAAACTAAGAAACATAAACATCAACTGAACAAAACTCATGCAGCTGTTACATCCCCATCACTTATCATCTGTTAACAAAGTTAAGATCAGTTATGGGAGAACAACATAGTTTGTATTTTAAAATCCAGAGAAAGCCACAGAGAGAATTAATAGAGAGAAGGAAAAAGAAAAACAAAGGCCTACATTGCAGAATATGGAGGACTGTTGTAAGTTACCCCTAAAAAAGTACTAATACATCCTGCAGCTGTATATGTATCTGCTATAAAAATGTATGTATATATACACATACATATCCACAAATGCAGAACCATCCCTGGAAAAAGTAACTGTCAATATAGTTGGTTGTTTCATTCTAAATAAAAAGGATGAGTTAACAAATTTTCCACTGTGGTTCATAATTTGAGCTAACTAATCTGCAAGTTTGTCTATACTTTTTCTAGTGAAGCCTCTTTCATTTAACTTGTACAGAAGCAAGCTGGTTCAAATTTCCTAATTAGCAAAGAGCACGTAACATCCCCCATGCTAAGAAGTTTGCCATTTTCACGTTGTATTTTGCATTATCAGAACATGCTATGTAAATCTTTGCTGATATAAAAAAAATCTCATAAAAAACAAAGCAGAACAGTGATAATAATGATGGAATTTTTCTAGCAATTTTCATGTAAAAGATACATATAACATTTCTGAATATTAGACATTACTTTTTCCATCTGATACAGATTTAAAATGCATAGTATATACATAAATAGTAGTAGCCATCCAATCTTTAGGAGTGCTCTGTTCTATAGTCCAGTCAATATGCCATATAATTACATTGATGGATTTTGTACTGAAGATTCTGAGGGGCTAATTAGAATAAGAAGTGGAAAGATTTCATTTTAAGGAAAGGCTTCCTTTCTATTTTTACAAACACAAAGAAACATCACAAATACTCCAGAGTAAAAATCCAACACACAGAAATCACTGTGTCCTTTTGTGCTAAATAAACAACCAAAACCCCAGGAAAAATCCTCCCAATAACTGTATGCATGGCACATGCTTATGAGAATGTAATCCCTATGTTAGGATTACAGGAGAATGAAATGGGTCCACTGAACAACTTTTTCTCCAGACAGAGGTCCAACTTAAGTACTACCTTTGTCTACAGGTAATTTAAGATGTGCTGGGTCACCATTCATGCCCAGTTTGCTTGAAGTCTTGATTCAAAGCACCTAAATCGACCCTTATTCAGTAGAGTTCCAGATTGTGGAGAAATGGACTCATGAATTATTTTTAAACACTTCCAGTAGTCTCTCTTCCATATAAGATATCTAGGGCCTTTACAGCATACCAGTGTGTCTGTTTTGCTAAAACCATGACCAATGTCTTCTCCACCCTCTTCTTGATCTTGAGGGCAGACACAGACTGAAGTTCTACTTTACATAATCACCGAAAGTCACAGTTATACTAAGTAAACTGGATTTAATTTCCTTTGATAAGACTTCATGGTTTTGGTGGCACACTAAATAACCAGGAACAACCTGCTGGCCTCATTATAGCAGATGTAATTTGTGTATGTTAATTCAGAAACTTTTTTTAAAATCTGTTGCCTACATCTGCATGAGAAGCACTATGCTAAAAGATTGTCACAAGCCATTGTAGTCATACATATAAAGTATCAAACGTCACGTTTTGAAAGTAAATATCCTGTCTTACTAAATTCCATTAAAACTCCTAAGTGCAAATTAATTTTTTGCACTGTAGCTTGGACAAGACACAGAGCCACTGAAAGGAAGAGCTCAGATCAGTAAGCAGTCACTTATGTGAGAGAGCAGGCCTCTAGAACAGAACCTCAGAGCCAGGCTTTGTGCAAAGACCAGGCTGCTCCTATTCTGTTCATGGAGAGAGATGGCAGAGTGGTCCATCAGAACTGCTCCCCTGAAACCTCTGTATGTTTCCAGGAGTGATTACAAGTTAGACTTTCAGGGCATAGTTTGTTTTACCCTTTCTTGCACTTTGTGTGACTTTTAACAGTCCCCCCAAAGGGACCAACTCACACTGGATTGACTGGAGGATTTACTCTTTCTTACCAGGATCTGTGCCTATATGCCTGGGCTGAAATGATTGAAAATGGGCAGCACAGGCCTGCCACCCCACAGAGGTGAACTTCAAGAGGTCCACTCAGCCTGTGACAGCGCTGGAGAGGTGAGTAAACTAGCCAGCAACAAATAAACACATAGGGTCTCACTACTCCTTCTATCATCTTAAGAAAGGAGTACATCTTAATTAAGTGTGAAAGGAACTGTGCAAAAATACACATCGGTGGGAAAATGCAAACATCAGTGATGAATCCAAGCAGTAGCACCTGGAACTGGGCTCAGCCCCATTCATAAAATTACCCAGGCTTTTACCTCTAGTGCCAAAAAAATGTATTTGACCTGGTCATGAACGTTTCAGTACTCCCTGCAGGCCAGTATCCATGAGCTTGTGTTCCACTTCAGTTGGTGAAGGAAGGGCCATTTCTGTAAAGGAAGTCTGGGCTGCAGCAGCTCCTACGGGGAGCACTGTACGAGGCAGAAGTTGCAGCATATTTTTCAAAAACTTCATATTTCAAATATTTAGGCTCCCAAACTGGAGCATTTTTGTTTAAATATCAGCCTATATTGAGACAAGCCTCTGACTGAACCTGATTTATAGACTAGGTAATATATCATAAGAGGACATGACAGTCAATATATAATCCTACTGGGTACAAAATATTACAGACTTAAAGAGCTTCAAAGTATGTCAGACATACTTCAATCAGCAAAATACTAACTGTTCTTCCACTGTTCATTTAAGAACAAGGATATTTCATGTATTCATTTCATTTCATGTATTCATTTCAGAAAGCAAAGCAAAATGTTTAAATTGTTCAATTCACAATCATATTCTTCCTCTAAATAATTCTGATCCAAGACCAGCTTCAACTAAATATCTTTGTTAACTATTTTTGAACAGAATGAATCCTACCAAAGGAAAACAACCCTTTGAAATAGAGAAAGCCATCAGTGAGTTACTGTACATATTACATGCATAGCATCAGAAGATAGACATCATAAAAACAACAGGTTTCACTTTTAACTGTAAACAGGTAGAATACAGGATTCTTTTCTGAGTAAAACAACACAAACATTACATATCACTTAGGAAAAATTGTGCACAGTATACTTCAGCACTCAGAAACTAAATTTCTGTTATCTTGTAGCTATTGCTGACAAATATTGCCTTTAAAAAAACTTCAGCTGAACTGAATGTGTTAAGAAACAGATGTGTGGCTTTGTTATCCTCCCACATGCTTCATTTTTAGCAGACACTGGAACTTCTCATCTACATCCTGAGGACAACATTCCTCCAGTCATTTTGGCCAGCTGAAAAGGAAAGCCACTAACCCATATTGCCACTGTCTCCCCATTAACACATGGTAAGCATTTGCTTAGCTTTTCACCATTTTGAGATCAGACTTTAGGGCTTCTTAGAATCCAGTCTGGTAGAATATCAGATTAAAAAAAAACCAAAACAAGACAGTCAAGACTACACTGACTGACAAATGATCAGAGCCCACAGAGATTTTCTGACAATTATTCAAATTATAAAGCTGGAATTTTTTTTTTCTCCCACTTTACAAATGTTTGAGGCCAAATAATTCCCTTATTTTGAGACCTAAATTAATGAAGTCTAACTTTTTCCTGTGAAACTTTACAATTTCTCCAAAATTATTACAGTTTTTAAAGAGGAAATAAAAAGGTTCTTAGTTCTATTAGATTTCTCATGACCACAGGCAGGATGTTGTACAGTTTTAAATTAAAACAGCAGCCACCAGTGAGTGTTCTTTCTGTATCATTTTAAGGGAATTATTTCAGTCTCAGTACAGGACAAGTTTTAAAAGGCAATGGATTCATTATTTCTGTGTACTTTGAGAACTGATGGAAGTGTATCCAATGTTCTATCGTGCTGTCACCATCCAAAGTCCCAGTGCAACATTGGCAGCCAAAAGTGCACTACCAGCAAGCAAAATTAAAAAACCAACAAGTTCTCTGTTTTGTTTTTCTACAATGAGGGAACTCAGTGTGGCTTCCAAGAACGAATTTAATATCCACTGACCATCCAAAGCGAAGCAGGGTACAGCATTGATAACTGCCAGTGCTCCTGATAGTGAAATTAGATATCTGGTTGACTTTAGTTAAGGTTCATGAATAATATTCAAGCAAATGTAAAAAAAATATAAATATATATATATATAAAGCATATATAATCATATTATTTCTAGTATGCAGAGAGAAACATATGAGGGTTATTTTTTTTAGCTGCCATTCCGTTTCACAGAAATTATATGAGTAAAATATGAGCTTTACACCATAACATACCTGCTCAGAGAATTGCCTCTGCAGATCTTTATTTTTTTTAAGTGCTAGGTTGGCATATTTAGACAACCTGCACTCTTCACAACTTGAATAAAAACAGGAGACAGTGAAACCACACTTGATGCTGCCCATCTTCCTCCCTTGCTTTATGTGGTTTTGGAGGAAGATTACAGCTCTGACACCATGCCTGAAGTAAGAAGGTATTCTAGACCTATGACCCAAGTATGAAATCATGATTAGGAATATTTTCCAAAACACTCCCTAGTAAATGACTAGAATATAATTGGAAATCTGGCCTATCTCTCCTACTTACCTGTTAGCCAGAAAAGCTGAGTGGATTTCTGTACGTGTGTGTGCACGTGAGAATGAGGCACGGGTAGACAATTTTTATTGTTGGTAAAGGCTTCCTAACTGCAATACCCACCTTCATCTTAAATGGCCAGGCAAGAAGACATATGATTCAGAAAGCATCTGGGGCAGCGTGAACCTTGTATGTTCCCAGAAAAGGGGAGATTATGTTTATCTTTACTCTAGTTCTATGGACTACACTGAACTATACAGTTTAATTATTCTATAGTCATGTATAAACATTTCAGTTTCTAAGGTAAGAGTTCTTAGATTAGCTATATTCAAACCTACTAAGCTTTGTACATGTGTATATGTATCCTCTCGTTCATTAACAAGAATGTATAAACTGAACTATCCTGCTTTTTGAATATGCTTTGTTTTTCTGTTGAAGAAAAAATTAAAAAGAACCATACCCTGTTATTTAGTTCAGTCTAATGACACAAAAATGGTAAAACTCTGACATACCAAAGCTAGCAAGAACATCTTATTTGTCCTGCTGTAAATTCAGACTTACTTTCACCTTCTGGTCACATTTGTTAAGGCTCACCCTCAAGAGTTAAAAAAAGCACTGACGAGAAATATATTGTTAAGCGCAGCAAAGTGAGAGATTTCATTTTGAGCTTGGCACATGGACAATAATCAATGGAGAGATGAGATAAAGATGTCAAAACTCTACAGAAATATTTCAGAGCATCCTGTCTAAAATGATATCCAACTGAAATTTTGCTAGGTCACTAAATTCTGAACAATTCTCTTCTTGCCTTAAAAGAACAAACATACTTTAAAGGATACTTGCAAAACGTCTCTATCACCACAGGCAGATCGATGCTTAGAAAGTTTTGTCGTGGTACAAAACTGCTGAGACTTACTGAAATGAAAATATAAAGACACACAAAGCATGAAAAGTAATTCCAGGGTTATAACATTACGAATTTTAGCTTATAATTTTGCAGACACATCAGATGTGAAATGACCTTCTTCAAAGAGGAATAACCAGTCTAAATATGGGTTTGGTTGTTTTTTTTTTTGTTTTCACAAGAGTGCAGCCATTAAATCTTTCTTAAACATATCATAGTAAAGTCATAGTAAAGTCACTATCATAGTAAAGTCACTCCACAAAATACAATTAGTATTTCAGCAAAACTAGATCTAAAATACATATTTTCAGAGGCAACTGTACATCTATAGTCATAAAGACTCCTTTGTGTAATTTCAGTTCTTTTCAAAGAAAGATATTATAGCTACCAGACTTTTTCAACATATGCAGTACACATGTATACTGCGGGTGCACATGTGTATTTTCTCTAAAGGCCAGAAAATTCTTCTCTTGCAGTACCTGGAGAAGCTCCCCCTGACCTGAGGCTGAGCTCATGGTATACAGGAGCGGGGCAGATGGGGAGCAGAATTCTGGAGTCCCTCTGAGAAAGCCAAGGCTACGAGGTGAAGCACAGCTGTACTGCACAACACCAGTTAGCCAGTACATAAGTAGCTTATCTTCTGTGCTCAGATGATAAGTGACTCCAAGATATAACTTAATGCAACTTAAACACCCGAGACATGGAACTCGGCATCCTTCCTATAAACAGTGATGTGAAAATTGCAACGTCAAGCACAACATGATCTTGAAATACTTTGTTACTGTACACACTGTTCTTTGAAGGTGTACGTGAACCTTCAGTTTACTGTATGTCAAATGTTTCTTGAGAGGTTCTTCAAAGAAAAGTGAGGTAACTTGAGACCTGCCAGAGTACACCTTGTTAGTACAGGGATGCTCCATTCAGGTTCTCTCATAAAAAGTCTTGTTACAGTCTTTCAAAGTAAACAGCAGTCTGAGTCTGTCAGCATCAGGGATCATTTAGAAACCTTAGTTCTATGACAGCTGGAAGTAAGACACCTTTCCTATACAAGGAAAGTAGAACGGAGTCTTATCCCCAGAAGGAAGGGTTTAAGGTAAATTAAGGCAGAGAGAAAATCACCTTGAGAATAAACTTGAACAGTACCAACAATAGTCCTTCTGTCCCTAAGGAACGACTTTGGATGTGAATTTTCCCTACCTACTTGGGAAAAAGTTATAGCCATAAGAAATACCACCTCCACAGAGATATGCAAAAGCAAGAGTTCAAATCCCACACAATACAAACATCTCTTGGGAAAGAAACAATTTAACCCACCCTTACAGAAATTTTAAAAGCATAGGCTAAGAGAAAACTGGGAACATAACATACCAAAAATGTTATTCAAACTCAGAAATGTTGCTAACTATATCTTAGTTAAGAGTAGATCAGATTTCTTCAAGTTCAATAAAGAATTCAAGGACACAGAAACAAAGGTGAGGGGAAGTAGTTCCAAAGGCACATAAGGCAGGGAACTGGTCCATTCAGTCACATGAAGACATTTTCTTCTTTTAACAGATGCCCTTGTAAATCCAGCCAGCAAGCATACTATGGGGATGGAGAGATATATATAACAAGGAGTCCCAAAAAAAGAATGGTTTGGTGTGGCAACAAGCAGAGAACTTTCCATTACCAAAACTGCCGCTGTGCTTAAAAGTCATGTTGCCTCTTCCAGCTTAAGACCAATCTTTGATTTAGAGAAAATAAATCTGTTGGACTACTGAGGAAAGAACAAAACAGACAGAAATCCAGGACACCACCCAGCTCAGAAAGTCAGAGGCATCCAAGTCAATCACAGTATCATAGAATGGTTTGGGTTGGAAGGGAGCTTAAAAGATCACCTAGTTCCAACCTCCCTGGCATAGGCAGAAACACCTTCACTAGACCAGGCTGCTGAAAGCCCCATCCAACCTGGCCTTGAATATTACCAAGATGGGGCATCCACCACTTCAATGGGCAACCTATGTTCCAGTGCCTTCCTTCTTCCTTGTACCTAATCATTTCTAGAAGAAAACCTGTATGACAAGCCACTGATTATCAGAGATACCGCTAAGAAGTTCTTTGAAACATTCTGTATTTAGTGTCAGCCACTACAGTAAAAAAACCAGCTGAACAACAAAAAAAAAAAAAAAAAAAAAAAAAAAAAAAAAAAAAAAAGAAAAAAAAATTTTTCCTTGACATCTAGTCTACACACAAATTTACTCAACTAAATGCAAGATTTTATTAAAATACTTATTTAGCCTTATTTTAAAAGTTACACTTGTTAACCAGGAAGACACTATAACCTTCTGCAGCTTGATACTGGAGGTTGCCCTGAAGCAGGTGCAGGACCTTGTAGTGGGTCTTATTGAACCTCATGAGGTTCCCATGGGTTCTCCTTCTTGAACTTGTCCAGGTCCCTCTGGATGGCTTCCCGTCCTTTGGGTGTGTCAACTGCACCACTCAGCTTGACATTGTCTGCAAACCTGTTGAAGGTGTAATTAATCCTGCTGTGGGGGGCCTGCATCCCAGCCCTTGGACAGAGCTGCCCTATGGGATGTGTTCCCCTAGCCGGGAGGGCAGCTCCCCACACAGCCCTGCCCCAGCTCTGCGGTCATTCTAGGGCCATGAGGTCACAGAGCCCCACGGTGCTGCACTGGGACAAAGAAACGACTGCTCAGCCCCTTTCTTGACAGCAGCAGCAGCGACAGCAACAGCAGTAGCAGTGGGTGTGAGGGGGACCATGGTCCTTGTCCACCACCTCCTCCTCCTCATCCTCCTGACTACTCTGCATGCCAGGGCTGCTCAGGCTGCTACAGGGCAACTGCAGGAAGCAGGTCAGCTGGTGGCACCAGTGCAGCCTTTCATGGGCCAGTGAGGTCTTCTTACCAAGAAATGTGGATGTTGGGTTTTTCTTCCAGTGCTTTACTGAGGGTTTTCTCTGTGTGAGCACTCTCCTGGTAAGAGAGTCTCAAGGGTCCATCTGCTCCTCCAGGTTGTTGCACATCGCCTTAAAGGTGTATTGCACTGCCAGCTCAGAGGTCCCCAGGTCCTCCTCTGCAGCTTTGGCAATCCACTGACATCAGGCTCTCACATTTTTACCTGACCCCCTTCCAGTGCTTCTGTTCACAAAGGCAGAAGACCCTAATATGCAATGGAAACATTTCTTTGTGCTTGCTTCTAGCTGATTCTCTAAAAGAGTCTCTGGAAGCTTGGCAGAAAGATGGTTTGGAGCCCTTAGAGCCTGCAGGTAGATTCTCAATGTCCCTTTCTTTGAAAGAATAATGATCAGCAATGTGTCAAGAGTTTATTAATGAGCAATTTTCCTTAAGATGCCGAGGTTGGTGGTTTGCTGAAATCTTTGCCAGTTCGAGTCCTTAAGCAAAAGCGTGAGCCCACAGGTAAGTTAGTTGGAGGAAGTAGCATTTACCTTTTAATCTTCCTTCCATGTGAAATGCAAGTTGCTCCTTCCATAGCCAATGCCAGCCACTGGCATGGCCAGGTACTTGCTGTCCTGTGGTCAGCTGGTGTCAGCCATCAGGATGGCTGTGCAGCAGGCTCTTCCCCCAGTGCCTGCTCTTGCACATCACATCAGCAGCCAAGCTAAAAAGTGTGTTGGTTTCAAGACATCTGGATCAAATTCCACAAAAGATGAAAAACGGGACTCTTGCACAAATGTGGCTCCCACTGTAGCTTCATCCCAGAGCTTGCCCTGAGTAACGAGAGGCCCAAGGCAAAACAGCAGTTCAGAGAAGGATCCCTCTCGTGAGCTGAGGTCCAGAGCAATATTCTGGCTCCCACACTGGGCAGGGAACCTAGAGGGAACCTTCCCATCCTCCTGTATCCTGAGCCATGCTGAGGCTTTAACTGTCTCTGCTTTTTGGCAGTGCTGTCCAAATCTGGAGAAGAACGCAATGGAAATGCCAAAAAATCTCCTAAAACAGGCTCAGAGCACTCAGGTACTGAGCAGTCCTGCTGAGGTCCCTAAGTGAGAGGCACAGCCTGAAACCTGGGAGCGGCTGCAAGGGGTGCCCAAGCTGGAGAAAAGGCAGATGGGGGGGAGCACAGCTCAAGTGTCTCCTGAGAGGGCCTGACTCCATCCCCTTGTGGTATGGGAGTCAGATCAGGGAGGGAGAGTTGCGGGTGGCACTGCCTGCTGCAGGGATGGTTTTTGTCCATGTCCCTCGAAAGAGTGACTGGTCAAGCAGTGATGCTCCCCTCTGTGCTCTCCTCCTGACCATCTGAGTTTCATTCAGAGGGACAACCTGTCCCAAAGGATGGGAGTGTGCCTCCAGGCACCAGCACTGGGGGGAAACAGAGAATGTCCTGGTGGTATCAAACATACTGCAAGCTTACAAGTGGTGCAGAGGATGTGCTAACATTTGAATTTCTCCTGCAGAAGTGACTGTAGCAACGACCACACGTGTTCCCAAAGCTGAGCAGCACATTGAAAGTATTTTCTGTCGTGGAGTAGGCTGTATGATAGGCATAGTGATAGTCCTGGTTGCTGTGCCAGTTGGGATACTGTTGTGTACTGCTGCAATCTGCTGGTGGTGTGATAGAAAACGGTGAGTCATCAATCCCCCCACATCCGCTGCCTCCTTCAAAGGCTGCTCACAGCCACAAAGCATTTTTAGTCAGGCTGCTGTGCAGCAGTGAGTTAGTGGCTAGCCATAAAACTCTGTTGAGTTTTCTGCTGTTGTCAGAGGCTTTAACTTGCCTTTTAATTCCTGGGTCTTCTCCTGGGGAGCCTGCTTGCACTGGAGCCAGTGTTTGTTCAAACTGAGCCTGCCTGGACAAGAGTAGCCTCCATGACCAACAGGCAGAGGCAAAGCAAGGTCAGGATGAGAAAGAGTGAGAGATAATACTGCTCTAAAAAGCAAGACATGCACTGGCACTTGCTGCTGACCAGTGAACCTGTCTGGAGGAATCCCCCTACTTAGTGGTGCCTTGAGGTGCAGGTATTCACCTTGACAGCTCCACCCATGGTGGTGAGCTTTGTCAGCTCTGGGCCCTGCTGTGGAGGAGAGTCCCCGTGTCCCACCTGCAACTTAGCCACCTCCTCTCTCCACAGGCGTCTCTCTGGAGACCGGCAGGAACGTGTTGGTCTGATCTCCCGCCCAGAAAGCCTGAACAGTTTATCTGAACCTGACCCACCACTGTAGCAGCCCTAAGAAACTGGCACATCTGATCCCTGAGCTGTCCTTGTTCCCCAGCCCTTCCTCAGCTGCACTGCAGCAGCAGCAGAAACTACCCAGCCCCAGCCACAACAGGAACAGCCTCGTCCACCCCCAAGCCTGCTGGCCCAGCCCTCCGGACAGAGCTGAGGGTGGGCTCATCAGGGAAGGGGTTGGGCTGACAGAAACATGACCCACAGCTTCAGGGATCAGCTCTTTTTGTCTGAATAAAAGGAACAGAATCATCACACAAGTGTCTCGGTAGCATCAGAATATCCTGAGTTGGAAGGGACTCACAAGGATCAAGTCCAACTCCTGGTCCTGCACACGACCACCCAAGAATCACACCATGTGCCTGACAGTATCATCCAAATGCTTCTTGAACTCTGTCAGGCTTGGTACTGTGCCCTGAGGAGCCTGTTCCAGTGACCAAGCACCCTCTGGGCAAAGAACCTTTACCTGATATCCAACCTAAACCTCCCCTGACACAACTTCAGTCCATTCCCTCAAGTTCTGTCACTGGTCACCACAGAGAATAGATCAGTGCCTGGCCCTCCTGTTCCACTCATGAGGAAGTTGTAGACCATGATGAGGTCTCCTCCAGGCTGAACAAGACAAGTGACCTCAGCCACTCCTCAAATGGTTTCCCCTCCGGGCCCTTCACCATCTTTGTTGCCCTCCTCTGGACACCCTCTAATAGCTTCATATCTTTTCTATATTGTAGTGCCCAAACCTGCACACAATGTTCAAGGTGAGGCCGCCCCAGAGCAGAGCAGAGCAGGACAATCCTCTCCCTTGACCAGCTGGTGATGCTTTGCCTGATGTCCCCCAGGACACGGTTGGCCCTCCTGGCTGCCAGGGCACTGCTGACTCATATTCAACTTGCCGTCGGCCAAGACACTCAGATCTCTTTCTGCGGGGCTGCTCTCCAGCCTCCCATTACCCAGTCTGTGTGTACATCCCGGTCAAGTGATATCCAAACTCGTCATGCTGAAGGCTGGTATCAGAACATCGGATCTGACCTCTTGTTCATGAGCCAAAATAGCAAAATGGCTGAGGCATCCAGTATATTCAAAGGCTTCAAAAGACACACACTCCAATATACTGTAATTTCAAAACCCTAACTGCTGCTTGACTAATGGCCACTAAGTCACCACCCTGAATCTGAAGCTGTGCCTACACTGAGAATGGATCACTAATCTTCTTCTCTTGTTGTTACAACAAATTGTTGTCACCAACAGCCACTAGACATGGATCTAAACTCCAAACCTTGCTACCGAAGCAAACTCCAAACACAAAGAAACTCTTCAGGAAGTTGGTGGACTGAGCTCTAGTCACTGTAATATGAGGCAATGAATTTAGTGGTTGTAACGGATTAAACCTAATGGCAGTAGGCAAATTTGTCCTCCTAGGAATAACAAAAGGCTTGTCTTGAAAAAGACACTGCTGGGAAGAGGTGAACAGCAATGATCCTGGGTGAGAGAAAACACTCATTGTTTTCCCACTCTAATTAAACAATTCTTTGACCTGGAAATAACATTTCTTTTGTTGGCTAATGCTAGATGGTGTTGGCAAATATCAAGAAGAATGCACAACAGATACAATTTTAATTAGAAGTGACTGGGAGACTAGGTTGACCAAAGAGCTTTTCAAAACTTCTTCATGGGGGAAAGGGCATGTATGCTATAGAGGAGACGGACAGCATGGCATGAGATATTTCTGTGTGGTCTCCAAAAGAACTACACATGTAATTCTTTAAGTATGGGTTAAAAGCAAAGAAGGACCATCCTCAGTGGTAAGGGTGAACAAGCATGGAAATACTGAGAAAACAGGCTGGACCACAAAGACCTTCATCATGGATTATGGCTGTTGTTACTGATAAACATGCCCAAAGCCAGGAAGTGGCTTTTTTTTCTCTTTTTTTAAGAAGACTCAAATACAACAGAAGTAGGAGTCCAGTTCAGGGAAATTATCAGGAAGTTATCTCCTAAGTAAGTTCCATCTTCTTTTCTTGAAGGAAATCTCACAGTTTTTGATCCCTGATGGGCAACAGTAACATTCAGGGACATGATGTTTCCTCAAGTAGTGTGAATTCCAGATATGAACCTTAGTCACCAGATTCTTTCCAACCAACAAGGGCCAGAGAAAGAAACAAAAATTTTGCAGTATCAGAAATCACGAGGGAATAAAAACCTTCACACATAATAAAGAAGAAACAGTGCAAAGTTACATGGTAGTACTGACAGGGCCCTCCATTTCAGTCTTACATATCATCTGTCCAACACAGGGAGAGCCTCTAGAGTATAACCGCCTGCGATAAGAAAAGTTTAAAAGTCTTGAGTAATACCATGTGTATTAAACTGACAGTATGAATTATATTGGACTACATTCAATACTTTTTACAGAAGGAATGCTAATTAAAAGGATTAATCAATGTGTCTGTCCCAAACAACATGTATTCCTAATCATTCCTTCCGTTTTAGTTTTGGCCAAATCTCCAGTGCTTTAGGTTCATTTAGGATTATGATTCCTTCCAGAGATTTTTTTTAAATACTGGAAATAAGTGCTATATATAGCATCCAAACCAACAAAAAATATTTTTGCTAGGATATTTTAATTTGAGGAAACAAATATTTAATAGAAATAAGCTGTAGAGTCTATTTCTTCTAAGTAGCTATTATGGATACACATTTTTAAAAATACATTATCTGGAAGTTACCTTCAAATGGAAATATGAAATAACTACTGCTTCACCATAAATCAGGACTATCATGACAACATTACAAGCCTAAGTAAAAAATAATAAATGCATAACCTTAGAAGGTTATTCAAACATTACTGGCATTTCTAGAGAAAGTAAAGACATAATACACCCTAGTGTAACTCTCATGTCATGTTACATGTTAAATGTAGCACCACTCTAAAAAGTAATGTTCCCTGCAGGCAGAAAGATCACACTAAAGAATAAGGCATTTCTCTAAAACACATTCCAATTTCAAAAGTCATGCAGTAGAGGAGGAAGTTATTTTCCTTTCTTAGCCATAAAGAAATGGTTACCACTAACCATACCAATGGTTAGTCACATTTGACAAAAAAAAAAAAACAAACAAACAAAAACGCACCAGACCTGTTGGCCCCAGACAGTATTGTACAGTGCAAAACTAAGTTTGAAATATTTAGAAGCTGTTTCATTGGGATGCATGAAACTCTGTGATGGTACAGTAGATTATCTGCTGCCCAAGCCAGGATTTTAGAATTTTAGCTCAGATGTTTTTCCAAGGGGAACACAAAGCATAGGTTGCATTTTCAGCAAAGTTTGTAATAAAGTCAAGCTTTTAGCTTTCAAATTAATACATTCAATGCACAATTCCCAGGGACAATAAATCACTTTAGAATTATATTCCTACATGTGTATGCAAACGGTATTTTCACACAGTAACTTCTTAAAGTAGAACTACCTCTTTAGATGCAATAACATTCTTTTCTGACTTCTGGCCAACTGATAGGTTCAATTCTTTTGCAGAATTGTTGTTCAGCAGGAAACACTGACCAAAACTCCAGTGCTCCAACATATTGGAAAAGAGAATAACATCAATTATTCTACAATACTGATAATTTGTATTGTTAGAGACCAAGAAAATTAATTCTATATAGTTATAAAACTCTCTTCTTAAAATACGTTGCTCCACTTGGAATAGATGTCAACAAATATAGAACTGTGTGCTGATATCACACATGTGAACAATGTTTTCCTCTTAAATGGCAAGAGGCCAGAAATAAACAAAAAGACCATCTTCGGGGCTTAAATGATGGCATATTGTAAAAAAAGTTGAAATAAATACCTCCTCACACATTATCAAATTACCAGCACAGAAAGATAAAGACTGATAGATTAATTAAAAATATGTTATGCAAGAATGTTAATGGCTTTACACTACCAGATTTCATCACTGTTTATAAAGCTCTTTTGTACCTAATTCCAGTGTTTATTCAGAAAAGTACAATGCCTTGCTAAGGAGATACTTCCAAATGTCTGAAGTAAAATCACCCTGAGAGGTACAGCTGACTAGGAGGAACAGGTAGGTTCCTCACAGGAAGGGACAGTAGTTTAACACTTAAAACCTTTTAAAACCCGTCTGAAGCTAAATTTCACCGTGTCACTCACGCTACTAAGTACGACGTTCATAAGTTTGTTCATTCTTTCCATACTCTCTCCAGCAGCAGAATTACTGTTTACTTATATACCTGGCTCAAGTACATAAGCTTGCCTAAAGAAGAGCCACAGTGAATTTCAAAGTAAGGAACTAAACTGTTATATGTTATTTAATTTAGGGTAATCAAATGAAAAAAGAATAAATCAGGAAAAGACTATGTTGTGATAATACTTGTGGCTCTGTAGTCATGGGAATCTGCCACTGATACTTGCATATTAGGTGTGATTCAAGCAGTCATGCTAATATTTCAAGCAGTCATGCTAATATTTCAAGCAAGGTGCTAGAGCAAGATGCCTACAGATTTTACAGTAGCCTCTTGAGAGGTTTGTGTGCTAGGAAAATGCAGGTATCTGATTCCTATGACTAACCTGAGTAAGATCTGTTCTAGAAATAGCCCTTTCACACTTTTCTAAAAAAACAACCATCTCATATCACATATGGTTTCTATTACCTTCATAACTCATTGCACTGTGCACATTTCATTTTAGGCCTGAGTAGTCCATGTCTCTCCACTGGCTGTAACAAGAAATGGATTCTGCATTAAACAATTTAACTGACAAACATTCCAAGACCTTGTTCAAGCAGCCAGGCAAAGGAAACCATATTGGAGATTGTTTTTGCTAAACTGCTTCAATAAATAATACCAACCTGTGTACTGAAGATGCATGGGGTGTCCTACATATAGCATGTCAATATGGGGTGGATGCTTTACCCTGATTAGCCTTGTTTGGTTCTCCAAAGAAGGAGTCACACAAAAGCTCGGAACAAAGTGCTTCTGGCAGTCCATGTTGGTTCGACAAACTTTGCTGGCTTCAATAACTTTTCGTGCTGGCAGACAGGCATGCTGCAAAGGGCATTTGAAATGATTATGAAAGTTAAAGGTATTTACCAAGGGATCAGAATAAAAGAACTAAATATTCCTTTTTAGAGAAAAGAAATGCCTCACTGATATCAGCCCATGAAGAGCTGAAATCTGATTTTTTTCTTAGTTTTTTTTTTGTCAAATCCTGAAGAACCTCTACCTGATACATATTCAACCTTTTACTCCATATTTAGTGAGGAAGAAAGGGTGTGCACATACACCAAAATCAAAGCAAAGTATTTTTAGAAAGGTACACACCTGCATAACAAAAAATGAAGGCATCTAAACATAAGTCAGTGGTTTCTAATGGATGAAGCTTGCATCAACATACTTGTGACTTACCTGTATTAGAAGTTGTAGTCCTCATTGATCTAAAACCTCGTTTGGCCGAACAAAAGCTTATGTTCAGTAAATAAAACAAACCTACCAGGTGTGTGATAGCTAAGAAACTATTCTCAACTAAGATGAACACGGGACTTAATGCAGTGCTGTGTCCTTATAACTCCTACCTATAACTCTACCACTCTACAGTCTGAAAGATCAGATCTTTCTTACTCCCGACAGGCCAAAGACAGTACAGCAGAAGGGAACAGGAAATTGGTTTTCCCCCTCATGTCTCTTGTAAAAGCTCAGTGACACTTTTCCTTTTGTTCTTAAAACACAAGCAAGGAAAGTTCTTAATCTACTGTTTACCTTAGGACAAAAAAAAAAGTGATTTCTGACTTTTTAGCTTGATCATTACACTCCCCAGAAATGCCTGAGTGTCAGACACTCGCCATTAAGCTTGATACAAGCCCTTCCTATTCCAATGACAGGGAGAGGTCATGCACACTTTCAAATAGTCTGCATAGCACTGCAAAGACTATGTAAAATAATTGTTAAAAAACTCACAGCCAGCCTAAGGACACTTGAAAGTCACAAGGTCACAGGCTTCTGGATGCTTTTATTTCTTCTCTGTTCATAAGTAGCAGCTATGAGCTTAAGAATGTCAAAGCTCAGTGGGATAGTGATTTATCAAATCTTGCTGAACTCCAGGATGTTACCAGTTACTGACATATTTCAAATGAACCACTGGAATGTGCTCAATTCTTAGTGGTTAAATACCACAGAAACACCCTGGAGTGGGAAGCTTACCATCACAGAAACTGTAAACATAGCAGATTTGGAACAGACTTACTTGAATTTCTTTGAGTATTTATCACTAGAGATCAGAAAAATAACAAACTGGTATGTGTAAAAAAGTTTACACAGTTGATACTTGTGCTCTTTTTCTTGTAAAGAGAACCAACAGAAATATTCCATCACTGTCAATATGAAACATATTTTAACAAACATCTCTGTATTTTCATAGAGTCATAGAAGGGTTTGGGTTGGAACGGACCATAAAGGTCATCTTGATCCAATCCCACTGCCATGGGCAGGGATACTTTCCATTAGACCAAGTCACTCAGAGCTCCACCCAACCTGGCCTTGAACACCTTCAGGGATGGGGCATCAATTTATTCCTCATATCTAATCTAAACCTGCCCTCTTTCAGCTTAAAGCCATTCCCCCTTGTCCTATCACTACATTCCCTTGTAAAAAGTCCCTCCCCAGCTCTCTTGTAGCCCCTTTAGACACTGGAAGGCTGCTGTATTCTCTTTTGAAGGAAGTAAGTCAAAATCCTGCTGAGAAAAACTTTCACATGACAAGAAAATGAACATGGTGAAAAAGGAATCAAATAGTGGCCCTCATTTTGAGAAACTGGGCAACTTCTAGGACTTTCTCCTGCATGTTTTTTGTTTAACTTAGGAAGCAGCACTACTGACTTCAAACAAAATAACTGAACAGGTAGTCCACTGCTTTGCTTTGCCTGTGGTGCTCAATACCTTTAAAGACTGAAGCACTAAAATAAGCCAATTTCACCTTCTTCTCAAAAGTTGTTTTTTTCTCACCAGTTCTGCATCCAGGATACTGAAAATCAGTTAGGTGTCTTTTTGCCTGAAGGAATGAGGGCTCTTAAGATTTTTTATGATTCTTCCAGAGACTCTCTGATTGATCATGGGAAAAATCATAATTAATATTTTGTGGGGTTTTAAGCTGTAAATGGGGAGAATAATATACATATATACCTTTATTACAAACTGTAGATATTTTTAAGCACATGAGCATGCTGCATAAATGTTGGTAAATATTACTAATTAATTTAAATAATTTTAGATTTACCAAAGAGAATTAGCAGTTGAAGCAACTTACCAGATGGCTGTCCAACTTATTGCTATATGAAAAGCAAATGTCTGTGAGGCTGCTGTTATTACAACATTCAACTGTGCCATCGAGTCTTCTGTAGACTAAAGAACATAGGGATAGAGCAAATAGTTGATATTATAGTAACATCCTGAAAAAAAATTAATCTCTGAATAAAGCAAAACAACCATCCTGCAGCCTTTGAGAATTATAGTAATTCACACAGCATAGCTGACATTCAGTCACAACTAAAAAGAAGTTTTACCACCAATGTGTGTGAATGTTACATACTGATTTTTTCATCTTAATAAATCTCCTGGAGATACTGGGCATCTACCACTGCAGGGTTTTGAGCATTGTGAGTTACAAAAACCATTTTATTCATTGCCCCCAACTTGCATCAAGGTTTGGCATAGTAGCCACTACTGTACTGATGTCACTGGTTGGCTATGGAAATGACAAGGTCCAAAATATACTCTGTAAAATGTGAAAGCCTTTACAAGATTCAAATTCTGAAGGCTTTTCAAACCTTGAGGGTTGCAGCAGTGAATAAACGATGTTTTAAACCATGATTTAACTAGTTTGGAATCTTTGCACAGATGCTCTTTAAATGAAAGCAGCCTAACTAACTGTGCAACAACTGCTTAAAAACACACACACTAAACAATGGTCACTATAAGAACCTGTATAACAGCAACTGTAGTACCTTCTTTAGGAGAGCAGTAACATGGAGCTTTATGCCTGGGGCTTACAGGTGCAAGCACTGTACCATACAAACCTTCCTTCAAGTACCCTGAGGCTAAGAAACCACATAGATTTTTGAACAGTGAATGACCATGAAATTAGTTTCCTTATAAACTACATTGAAAACACTTTAATTTCAGGAAGGTCCTTGGAGCATTGTTTTCTGTCTAGCTTCATACTCAGATAGTTTACTCTCCATTTGTTTTATGATCAAGTAGATGGGGTCCATTTGCTATATACATTTTTATTGATACTCTGTATTTATGTCAAGTTGTGAACTGTCAAGGTTTTGATAAATGACAGCTGCTAGAGACCAAACAGAGTTCATTTAATTTCAGAGGAATATTTCTCACTGCTGGAGGCTTATGACTCCAAAAATGCAGACAGACTAGTCTGATTAGAAGGCAGCAGTGGGGACAAAGGGCTGCTAACACAATAAAGCAACCAAGCTTGGAAGCAATACCAAGCCTCCAGTATTAAGCCTCTAGTATTTCAATCTAAATAGGACTGGTTCAACTGCAGAATATGCAGTTTTATTACCCATTACTCTGAAATTGCATTTCAGAGAACAGCAGAACCTCAGCATACATATACCTACAGTGCCTGAGAATTGGTTCTTACCAGCCCTGCCCAGCTGAAAGCATGTGCCAAAGTTGCCCTCCTCTTCAGAGGCATAATCCAAACTGTCAGGTTTCTAAAAGCAGGTTCTTACCCATACTCCACTAGTTTCCAGTTTAAATATTTATCTTAGTTCCAGCTGTAAGATTATTTTCCTTACATACTAAAAAAAAAAATTACCTTTTCAGTTTCACAAAAGTACTACAATGCATCAAACAAGGGTAGTCGAGTTGCCTGACCTCCTGTTTATTTCCAGTATGATGGAAAAATGCAGTGAAAATTCTAAAGCTCTGAATAGCATCATACAGGTTTTGCTCAGCAGTAGCCCCTTACCTTTGGAATTCAGTTTCCATGGATGCTTGCATGTAAGAAAGTCTAGAGAGCTTTAGGGCATGTCATGAGACATTCAGCCAATTTAACTTGACTGTTCTTTTTTGTTCTACTTAACTTTTGTTTATTGTTCTGGTTTAGTTCAGTTCACATTTCTTTTTTTTTTTGTTTCTCAGGGGTAAGCCCTTATAGCAACAAGCACTCTAATGTATAAATGGAAACAGACTGACTTCCAGAAGCAATATGTGCAATCCAGACAAAACTGAGTTTATGGGCAATGACACAAAACCAGTCTAGTGAGACACATCAGAAGAAGTGACCATAATAAAGCACATCATTGGGTTAAGCCATACAATTTGCAATGTCACACTGATCAAAGCTGTAAGGTAATGCGTGGAGTTTACATCTGCAAAAGATCACTGAGTGATTTTAAGTTAACGGAACTTAAAATAGAGGAGATAATTGCATTACTGATAATAACCAAGTTTTGCAATATCCTGAAAAGGCAAATTTTATTATTCAGATCATACAGGGTATTTGTACAGGATGACTGAAAAACAAGAGAAATTCTTCTGTCTACCTTGTCCTCACTTTCAGATTTCACAAAACAGCACTGGTAACTGCTTAAGATGGGATAGCAGACTTGACTCATGAGAAATCTGACTCCAACAACAAATCCTAAATCCAAAACAGTCTTTTAAACATGATAAAATTAAAATATAAATTAATTAATACATAAAATAATGAGGAGAGCACCTAAAGTCATACCTCTAGTTGGAAAGCTTAATTGTTGTAGGGTGGCTGCACTTACACAGTAGCCGACCTGTGACTTCTCTGAAATGTCTCCCAGACAGGAATTCCAGTCTTCCACATTATAAACTGGGCAGTCTTGTAGGTTAGTGACAAGGTCTCCCACAAAAAGACCTCTTGGTCCATTGGCAGGAGAATCCTGAGAAAAACAGTGAAGTCAGCCATCTTATTGTAGTTAAAACTATACAGATTAGTTTACAGTTCTACTGAATAACTACAAAATCTTTAGGTTAAGATACTATTTCCCTAGAAACAAAATTCCTGACTCCGATTATTTCAATTTATGATAAAAGCATTACAAAAAATACCATCCTTTACAAATAATGACTATTTAGTGCAAAGAAGGAAAAGGAAGAAAGGGAAGAAAGGAGGACCTCCAAGTGTCCCTAAGACCTCTTCAAATTTGAGTAATTGTTTTCATACAAGTTAAAATGGTAAGAAGCCCCACAACATATTAAGTTCAAGCAACTTAAATGAATACCCTGAAACTTTCAAGAAAGTGGTGTGTACCTATACTTTAAAAGGTAATAAAGCATTATAAATGTCACTCTCTCCCTCAGTTATATCAGTTAACTTTCAGATCGAAGAAAGGCTGAATCCTTTCAGCTGTGCTGTTCAACTATGCTGTATTTGATTAAGTCAGAAAAAAAATCAGGCCTTTCCAGAATCTCAGAAGTCTATCTCTACTTTGCTTCCAGCTGACTAAACAAGGAACTCAGCTCAAAATAATCTTTAACATTAAAACCAGACAACAGTAACTAGAGTGATAATGCAGTTTCCAGTAGATTTGCTTTGTGCCAATACTGAAAAAAAGTTAACCCCCCCAGAAATAAGCTGCAAACTCATCTCAAACACCTACACAGTTTTATAGTATGCTGAATAGTCTATAATTATTCACACTATGTTCTTTTATTTACTAATATTAAAATACATGAGACTAAGAAGAAAACTTTAAGCAAAAAGTTCAATATATTTGATTCTGCAGAGTGCTGCACTGACTAAATCTGATTGTGCTAATAAGAGAGAGAGATACATTTCAGGTCACAAAGCATATAATATGAAAACAGCAAAGACCTTTTCTTACCTCTGCAACCTCAGTGACAAGTGCCCCGACACCCGTGTAATAAAAAGGGAAAAGAATGGCTGGCAGCAGAAACAAAACCAAGAAACTGGCAACACCAAGAACAAAATTATGCCACACCCCTAAAAAGAAGCAAAAAAAAGATTCTAAATAAAAACTAATAACAAAGTTGGTTTTGAAATTTTTCTACAGCCACCTTCTAATTAACTTTCCTGAAATTGTTACTGTAAGAATGGATAAAAAGTTAATTAGTGTTGAACATAGGCATAAAAAAAGAATACATACATTATTACTTTACCAACTTTCGTTTCTATGATGCCACTTTGTAAGGAAGTTTTAGACAAACCTCTGAGCCCCTGAGAATTATACTATCAGAAAAGACAGGCAAGCAGTAAGTCCACTTCTAAGGTGTCATTCTACCACAGGGAGATTTCATCATGTACCATTACTTTTCTAAGTATGCAGTGAGCAGAACACCCAGAAGAAAAACTGGGCTTCTGAATCAATTATTAAAATACAGTTTCTATCTATAGAGTTGTCTTCAATCATAAATATAAAAAAAAAAGGAATGAAATGTAGTACTTGTCACCTTCTATCACAATAAACTGCTGAATTTATGAATAATGGGCTTATTTTTTTAATAAATGCTGTTTGCCCTAGTCAGCAAGATGTCTGAAATTTAGTGGCAATTCAGGATTTGTCATGGTTATCTCCATTATTTCAATTGAAATTATTACATGTATATGTGCCAAACGAGTTTAGAAAATTATTTGAAAAAAAGGCTTCTCTGACAAGAAAATCTGGACCTAAAACCACATCAAGAAATTAAGTTGTGCAATCAGTATTTCCTGACACATTATTCTGGGGAACATATTTGCAATTGCAATCTTTATAGTATATTGTTCTCCATAGGAGGAAATGAACGACTATCATAAGACACAGTTGGTTTTCATTATCAAAGCTTTATGGTTTTCCACATTCAGTACTGTTCCAATTTTCTCACTGAGTTTGTGTTCTTGCACAAACATTTTGTATGAACAATGCAGGAACACTGCAATGTTAAAGACTTCTTATTTCCTCCTTACAGTGCTTATTACGAGGAGTTTGATTCAATTCTGTATTTACAGTGCAGTTACAGGACAGGAATTCCAAAGCACAGGAATTGAAGTAAATATATCTAAAAATATATTTAACCTATCTTTCTTGAAGCATATATAACACAGGAATGGGAACATATGGCAGACTCTTATCTCCCCTCTCTATCTCTACATCTCACCCGGTCTTCTTTTACACTTCTAATTCTGCAGAAATGAGAGACATTTTTGAAGTACTTGAAGTAAGGGTTTGTTGCCATTTCCACTAGCAGACACTCCTCAAAGTAATTTCTCTTTCTATAGTTTTTAATTGCATCTCACTGAAAGGCAATCAGATAGAGGAAATGTTTCTGCAATCAGTACTTCTTATCCCACACACACACACATATGCGCGAACAGACACACAAGTGCAACAAATCCAAAAGCAGTAAGTAAATATTTTAACTTTATTGTTTTAACCTTTTTATCTTAAAAATATTTTTTCAGTTTAACACCTTAACAAAAGATAAAAATGAAAAATGGAAACAAAATTCCTTTGCAAGAGAGTGGCTGCTACAGAGAGAAAACTGAAAAAAAACAACCTCATATTAATAAATAAGAAAGAGGTGATGGAATTGCTAGAGTGTGACAAGGAATACTTTCAAACAGCTGGAAAACATGAGCCTTACTGCCATAAATGACAGTTAGCTGTGTGGAATACAGCAGAAAAGTCTAAAATAGAAAGGTTTTAAACTCATCCCAGGTGATCCACAGAAAAATAAACATGCTCAAAATGAGAATACCTGTAGAGGCACACTGCTCAGTATACCTTCAACTTCATCTTGCTAAAACAGCCTCATCCTCAGATACTTAATTCCTTATATTTAAAATGGGACACTTTACACAACTCTTAAACCACCTTAAAATAATTTATGAATTATTAAATTTTTAAAAGATAATTACTTAAAAAAATATTTAACTCCTGTTTAAGATGAGACAAAATGTATTAAAATTATCTTAAAAAGTAATATAAATAATTGAACTAATTGCAAGAAAGTTCTGCACAGAAGCACTTTTCCTCTAGCAGGCATGAAATGATGTTCTAAATACTACAAGTCTTGCAGGAATGCTCATTTCCTTGAAGTCATGATGCCATCTGCTGTACAACAAATATACTGCTTAATCTCCAAAGTATAGGTGGAGTATTTAGTGTTGTCCTCTACTCTAGCTCTGTTACTTGGCTGCCATACAAAAATCTGAAAGCATGTCTCTGTAAATTCAAATCTTCTGAACGCTGAGAATAGGCTCATTCAAATGTTCTGACAATTAAAACAAATTAGTCGTTTACTGAGTAACACATTTTATCATTATCAAATATCCTAGTTCTGAAACATATCAATCATTAACTGTAAAAAAAGGCATGTATTAGTTATAACTAAACTGAAAACAAGCTGTTCATGCTAGCCAGTCTTGCAATGTGCTTGCTCCTTACCTTGTATTACCCTATTTCAGGTTTCCCAAGAAACATGACAAATTACTATAAGTGTTTGCTTGCCATCAAAACATGCAAACAATTATTTTCTATTACAGCTTAGCATCTAATTTTTCTAGATAATTTCTCAGGAATCTATGTAAGGAACCATTTTGAAAATCAATGTCTTTTCTTTCGGTTCTGTTCACTGAAGCTGAAAATGGAAATTGATTAATTTGATAAATTTGGCTTCATAAAAATTAGCTTATTGCAGTGAATTATTTTTGTTGATTAGAATTTTGGAATATAGATATATTAACTTACCTAACATTTGTAATTATTTACTTGATTTATGAAAGCTTGAAAACAAGTTTGCTAAAGGCTTCTGTATGTCTACACCCTATATGATGTTTTAGATACAATATTCAAGAAACAATGCTAGAAACTAAACATTAGAACAAGCTGGCTGCTAGCCTACTGTCCCCTGCAATAGAAAATCATCAGTATCAAGAACTAAACCAAGATAATAACTTCTCTATCTCCGTTTAAGTTGTTTGGGAACCACTTTTGCCTATAGGAATAATCATACAAGTGGTTCAGGCAGAATAACGCAGTCTCAGTTTGACTTTCCAGAGCAACAGGGTTCTACTTCCCAGCAGCCAGAGACTTCAAAAAACATCAAGTCAAAACTATCTGTAGGTTATTTGGAGCCATAACCTATGATTCTTTTTGGACAATTGTGTTTTAACCTTTATTTCTTCCTGATGGTAACATCAAAACACAGTGACCGGTATAATAACACAACTCACAGGTCAATGAAAATCACTTACAATACTACTGAAAAATAGATTGCTCCTATTGCAGAAAATGGTACTGAATTGCTCAAGGATGTTCACCTGTGACAGCAAGTTGTGTTCTTACACCACATCTTCTGACTGAGTATTTTCCAGCTCATGTGCTCCAAGGTTTTGTTACTTAGGCCATATGACATGCAAAAAAACCCCACACAACAAACAAACAAAAAAGACAAAAAGGTGCTTCTGCAC
Organism: Manacus vitellinus; assembly: GCF_001715985.3. Classification (NCBI taxonomy): domain Eukaryota; kingdom Metazoa; phylum Chordata; class Aves; order Passeriformes; family Pipridae; genus Manacus; species Manacus vitellinus. The sequence goes on from NW_021940813.1 coordinate 10,919,107, forward strand.
CTGAGCTGGTGTAAGAGCTTTTTCTAATGAGAGGAAGGTCAGAAACTACATTTTTTCCCCAACCACACAACTGGAATTTGTTATGCACAACTATTCTGAATCAGATCTAGAATATAATGTTTTTCAGGACAGGAAATTGGTACTTATTTAAGACACTAGAAACAGACATCTCTAGCCCAGAAAGCAGCACAATATGGACAGTGATCAAATGATTTTCTGAAATGACAATGTAGGTTCAGAACAGAAGGATCATCTTTAGGTAAAGAGAAGCTTGGGTACTTCTTCATTCTAAACCTTAAATGCTCTATCAAAGATTCAGAAATGATGCCTGTAGAATAAGTAACAGTGCTAAGCAAAGATTTAATTAAAAAGCACAAACTATTACCTGCACAAAATATCCTTAATTGCTGGACAGGAGATATCAGTTGCAAGTGAGTTGTGAAAAGGTCAACAAATGCTCCAGGATAGACAATGAAGATAAAAATCCCAAATCCATTAAATCGTACTTGTTCTCTTAAAAAGAAGAAAAGAAAAATGTAGTGGTGTTACTGCAAATAAACAAAAGAAAAACTGAGAGATTCTACATAGCACATGTATTTTTGACAACAAAAATAATTAAAATATAATTATAAATGAAATTATTTTTCATAATACCAAAAACTGAAAGATAATTAAACTACAGAATGTTTTCTGCAGTAGTTGCCATGTTGAAGCAGCACTCATCTGTGAGTCTGGTAAAAAATAAAGGATAAGGTCAGCTTCCTTTCTCCCAGTAATACATGAAATACTTTTTTTTAAAAAACCACCTACTTTCAAGTTAAAATATATTTTAACATTTGGGGTATTTTTTTTCTTTTAAGTAAAAAAAAGGCAGCCTGTAGGAAGCAGTTTCAAAGTCATCTATGAAAAATTATCTGCAAGAAGCAATTGCGTCCCTTTTAAAGAAACATTTATAGATTTCTGGAATTTACAATTTCTTTGTTTCTCCTAAACCAAATTTAGAATAAATTGTAAACTAATAAAAATGAGGGAAATGTAATCTGAAAAAATGAAAACAATTCGAGAGGTTAAAAGGACAAATGCTAATGACCTTCCAACGCTTAATATTCTACGATTCTATGATTCTATTTAAATATATTAGTAGCTGACAATATCATACAGATAATATTTTTTTTCACAGGTTTTACAATTGCTTTTAAGTGGAATGTTTTGGAACAAATACATTAAGTTTTTCTGAAGCTAGAAATTTCGTTAGGCATGAGACAATCATGTAACAAGACAAACCAGGCACAGATCAGCTAATACCATATCTTTACTGAGACAGTATACTGGATATAACATTTTATTTATTCACATTTATTTGCTTACTGTGTATATATAAAGAACAGAAGTACAAAAAATTTTTCAGAATGAAGTCATACACTAATTCTGTGGAGCTAACTCACCAGACTCACCCATGCTACCAATTAGTAACAGCCACTCTAACACCTATACATGATTTCATGACTTGGGTAGAAGGCACAGAGTGAAGAAGAAGATGACATTTTTTTTGGTAAAAGCCTCGACTAAGCTAAGGATCAAATATTTCAAGCTCTTGTAGTTCACTGCTAATGTTACCTTGCACTGAAGTTGCCAAAAGTTTATTAGATTTCAGGAAGGCTAAGTGACTTGCCAGAATAATGAAATTTGCCCACAGCTATTTAGTAAAGCCTAGACCCTGAGGATTTACAGTAACAGCACTATAGACCCAACTGGTCTAGGAAGAAAATAAAGTCAAGCAGAAAACAGCAGTAGCAACATTGGCTGCCAAGGTATACACTGGACAAACTAATTTCTCTCCTGGAAACAGCTGGGAAACAATTTTTTGACAAAAACATAACCCAAAATTGAATATTCAGAACGTTTGCTCTAGATCTTGAATAAAGATATCAGACATAAGCATTGTTCTTTCTATTTGAAAAGAGCTCTGTAGTTACTCCTAGCTTCTCTGCAGTCAGTCAGCAAAATGTAAGAAAATTTTGTTGTTTCTTCCTGTGGTGGGATGAGCAAGAGCAAGAGCTTCATCTTCTATGGAAAAATCCCTGTGACTATTTGGGGGAATAAAGCTGAAAGACAAACAGAGCATACGAAACACAGAGTCCCAAGCCACCCCTTTAATTGAGAACTTTTGAGGTTATAAAAAAAGGGAGTAATGGGGGAAAATGAAGTTGTTTGCTCAAGAACATCAGAGAAACAACTTAGGGCTTCATGCTCATAGGACAGATAATGATGCTGTCCAGGAGAAACAAGGAAGACACCTGAATATCAGTCCCAGTAATCACCATTCAGCCTTCTTCTGCTGGAGTGGCATTTAACAGTAATGACTAAACTTGTCAAATAAGTTTTGTGAAGTAATCATCATAGTTAAGGACATTAAAAAGACAATTTGATCAGAATTAATAAATCCCTGACATTAACGGGCAAATCACATTTGACTGAGTTATTGCTTCAACTCGTTCATATGCTACTTCACAAGCCATGTTTAAACAAACAATTTAAGATCCATTTTAAAGTATCGTGCAACAGCACATGGGTCCTCTTCAACTGCCACAGGTGCAGAAATGAAATTGCTCTGTGAAAAACAGGACCGCTTAAAAGAAGTATGATTTTAAACCCAATGCAGCACTGTATATTTGCAAAGCAGAAATCCTTTCTCATTATCTGTAGACACTGCATTAAAACGCTATCCTTAATTGTACATCCTTCCAAACTTAAAATGTAAGGAAGCTATGAAATACAGACTGAACAGTCTCTCCAGATAAACCAAAACAGTGCTAACAGCATTCTCGGGTAACTGCTCTGGAATATTAGGCTTTGTTGATAGAGAGTAGGAGAAAAGCAATTTGTGTTTACCGAATAGCTGCCACCCCATGGCCGACTTCATGTATCACACCGCTGATGAGGATTGCAGAGAAGAAATAGGTCAGCTGGCTGACAGGCAAATTGACACCAGGCACCTGTTGATGTGGGCATGACAACAAAACAAAACACAGGAGGAAACCAAGAGGTACAAAGACGAATCCTTTTACCTCTAAAATTCCTGCTCTCAGCTTCCTCAGATCCACAACAGCACAGGGGTTGTTCTCATGCAACAGTATCACTTTGTACCTCTTTTCTCAACTTATCCAATGTATTGTAACATATATTAAATATATATCCTTTTGTTGAATGTTAAATAGCTCTCCAGGCACAAAAGCCTTCTCCCTGCTCTATTTATTCCCCACAGCCCTGACCAAATGTGTCCTACACTATATTAAGCTTGAGTTCATAAAAACGTACGCAGAATTCCACTCAAATGAAACAGGCTTGGCAATTCTGAGCTTACTAAAATTCTTAGTTCACAATTTCCCGCAGCCTGTCATGTAGCTATAGAGAAGATCCACCCCCTAAAAGAAAATAATAAAAATTGTATGGCACTTAAAACACTATGAGCTGTAAAAGTTAAAAAGTGACTGAACAGTCTCCCTTCTCTCTCCCCATACAAATTACAAGATTATCCCAAGTTTACAGGGTCAAAATAAAGGTAATTTTCACCGATTGTTTTCATCTATGTAGTTTTGGTTGTCTACATATGGCAATTTAACCTTAAAAAAACCCACTTGAAACGAGCATAGTATTTTAATTTACATAAGACAAAATATGCAGGCCCCTCATATTCTTCCTGTTGGTGGATTCCCACCACTCACCAGGTCCCTCATTGCACTAGTTACGAGACACCAGCTGCTTCCAGACAGGCTTCAGTGCAGTCACTTCTCAAAGAATTAGGAACCAACCCCTCTTTCCTGCTGATGGACCTTCATCCTGCTCAGTTCCACCTCCCCTCAGGGCCATGCTGCAGTGGCACAACAAGGCCACTCCTGCTGCTTCTCTGGGGCAGTTCTCTTGTCTGCTCCACAGCTTTTTCCACTGGAGGCAGGGTGCAGTCCACTGCAGTCACTAACAGCTGATGTGAACACAACTTGAATTGCAATCCAGTGTCACAAAAGAGATACTATAGTCAAAAATTTCTGGCCTGTTTATAGGACTCTATAAAAACCACCCCTGTGGCAACCCAAAGGGTGCAGATCCAACTGCAGATCCAGAGCAGGTTTGATTCTACCTCCATTCAGTTCTGCACATTCCACACTTACATGCATTCACCTACCCATGCAGTAGAACTCTACAATAGGCTGAAATAGCTAAAATAAATCCTTCAAAAGACTGTTTTCATTAATGTTAATAATTCCACAAATTCTGTCCAGAGTGTGATCATGACTAAGATATTTATCTTAACTGGTACGACTGTGGTACCTCACTGGATAAAGACACCTGCTCTCCATTCTTTGAGCATCCCTTGGTTGTATTGCAGCATCAGCTGCTGGCACTAAAGCATTTCCAAGTGGTGTTGCCAGTGGCCATCTGCAACAAGAGGACAGACAGCCATAGCAAGAGTTGCCATCTCAATACCACCAGGAATATGGCCTGCTAGAACACAGCACCCTGCTTTCAGACTTCACATCAAAAAAGCTATTTTCAGATTCACCTAAAACAGAAGCTACCTCTCATGAAGGGTTCTGAAACCAATAGCAGTATTTTGTAAAAAAGCATGTCATCTTATATTTTATAGTCTTCTGGAAATGCCTTTAATAAAAGAAGATCTTTTGCTAGTAACTGATCTGCCTCCTTCCTATTTGTGTCAATAGGCAACCAACATGGGGGAAGCTGAAGAAAAACAGCCCAGTTACCTATAGTTAAGTATTTTAAACAAAGTACATGACTGACCAAAAGAGAAAGGGTACAAAAATCTTAATAAAACATAAGCAGAATTGTTCCTCCCTCTCTCCATAGCCAAAGGTTAAATGGTTAAACAGATTTATGCCACAGGCTAAAGTTAAGTTAAAAAAGAAAAAGTGGTGTGTTTTGTTGTTTGTTTTTTTTTAACTAACTCATTCTCCTCCAGGCAGTCAAATACAAGTAAATAATTAAAATGAGAAGGTCATCCTCAGTTGTTCTTCACCTCTTAACAACCATAAATGAGTCACTGTTTTGTGTCAACTTATGCTAGCTCATTCCCCTTAAAAAGAATACTGAAACTCATTAAAAGCAGAATTATACAACTGTGACCATTCAGGAACAAAAGAATGAGGTAGGAAAGGAAGAGTTAAGTTAGAAGTAACTATATCCCCATACATGACATTACATTATCCCTATATAGTAAATTGTTCTCAGTGCCAGTCAATGCTCGGTTTGAATACAGTCATATTGCCACAGGCAGTCACTAAGGAATCAATTCCACATTGAATTGCAAACATTGCCCTACTTTTCTTCTTTCATTGTTTCAATTCACACCAGATTAATTCCAAAGGCTCATCTTTACTTTGGCTGTCTCTACGTTATTTTCTCCAAAGAGCAATATATCGACAAAGACCACTTTACTCTGGTGTCACAGAAGTGGATAGATTCATATAATGATTTCAGGAAATGAAGATGTAAGGGAGGCTTTTCTTACTCCAGAATGTAATAGACACACATGGTTAGGAGAGACCCCGTTGGCACGTAAATTAAAAATTTTCTGTCTCAAGTTCCACTTGTGCTCTATGGGATGCACATTCCTGTCTGTTTCTGGAAATAATTCAGGAGCAGGCTGTGGAGTGGGTGATGGCAGTGGCAGTGCCAGCAGTTGTCTCTCAGATCTCACTGCCTGTTTTTGCCAACACATTCTGCATTCGCTATATTCACCTGCATGTGTGAAACAGACCGAGCCATCCAAAGGCACCAGGTTTATGGCACATGCTAATAATAATCAGGCTTCCTGCACTCATGTAATTTTTTAAGTCTAGCTCCATGCAGTTGGTTTAACATTTACAGGACGGTCTATTATGGCGACAGAAAAATCTCAACTTCTGTTCACTGGAAAAGCTGAGTACTTAGAGTAAAATGCCTGGGCACCCCTGCTCTAAGCCATGTAGCAGAAGGCAGAGAAATCTCACAGGACCTTCCGCAGTTCTGGAAAATGACCACACATTTTGGCCAGATAACACTCCTGGGGTACAAAAGGTGGGTAGGAAGCCTTCCAGATTAAAACTGTTGTAAGGCAATGCCAGTTCTTCCATTACTGCCTTACGTAGATATAAGAAAGACAGAATGTGAAATACATTCTGTTCTAAAACCATACAATATATTGTCCAGCATCAGAAATCCTTAAAAGAATTAAATACATTGTTATTAGGCCTTTAACTAGATACTGCTGGAAACAGCACTTTAAATTTCAGATTGTAAATTAGGTCATAAGTCGTTGAACAATCAAAAAAAATGCCACCTCCTCACTAATAAATCTTTGCTTCTACCATCACAAAAGGCTCTTTGCACTTCTTCTCCACTGATGTTTTCTATTGTAGTAGATGAAACAGACTTGTCTGTTCCTGTGAACTCTACACTGCACAGCTCACAGGAGGCAAATTCTAAGCTCTGTTTTATATTCTTAGTACTATAATTTAGGGTTTTTCAAAATGACTAGCCAATTCCCACTCCTGAGAATTTTTAATATAAACTCTTCCGTGTTTGCCTTCATCTGCCCTCTGTTACTTTACCCACTCCCCATTTTTAAGGCCGATAACAAACCAGGACATTTTCATGTAGATGAACATCAAGAGTTTGGTTATTCTTGCATGGGAATATTTAAGCATCACATATGCCATTAAGAAGCTGTTTTATATCACAGCTCTCACACAAAGACCTGAGGAGAGCACACTTACCACGACCTGCAGCATACGATCGTTCTGGGCCCTCGGTGCCTCCGTGAGCATCTGTGTCAGTGTCTGCATCAGTGTCTTCCCGAGGAGAATAACAGAGCCAAACATGGCAACTATTCCAAACACCATTCCTACGCTGAACCTACAAAGAGAAGCAATTAGTTTAGCAATCCACAGCCACAAGAAGATGGGGTGTATATAGCTGCTTTATAGCACAACTTAGCACACAAAACACAGGGCAACACTTTGCTGCTACTACTATTCATGTATCAGCAATCCAGTACAAAAATATTACCTAAAGGAAACAAATAACAATAATTATATAGTAATATATAGTGTATATATATATATAACACTAATAACATACAATATTTTCCATGGTTAATAAATGTTTTACATCAGACCACATCTTGATAAATTTTCTAATATTTTTATTCTCTTCTTACACATTCTAAATTGTATTCTGCTACCCTGTAACCTGCCTTTAGCTATAATTTATAAACATAACTAACAATGTATAATTGACCAAGCTGCACCACACCATCACACATTTAGAGACCTGGACCAAATGATGGGGTAGCTTACAAAATTATAAGCTTTTTCAATACATTTTGCATCTTTCTTATAAACAGTAAGAAGTGCTAAATGGGACTCAAATCTTTTTTAAAGAACAACTAAAAGGTACAACTGCAAGATCAGATTAACATCAATTATTTAAACAACATTGTTTTTCTCATCAATTTAGTTTTCATTAAAATCAGTGTTGAAAATAATTTCAATTCATGTCACTCCATCTAGTGGCAAATTTTTATTCAGCATTATTATTTTACACTGTACCATAGCTGAAGGATGTGATAACATTTATTTTCTAACTAAAACACTTCTCCAGCAGTCCTCCTTCTTCTCACAATAGCATAGCTGTTCTCTTACCATCCTTAATGAAGCTCACTGGGAATTAGTAGATTTATTTTAAGCAACATGTACTTGTAATGTTAATTAAAGAGACCAGGGAAAACACTATACTGTAATAAGTTATATGCATTACAAATTGTAATTGATACAGAACTATTTCAGACTGATTATTACAAAATCATTACATACCAGAGAAACCAAAATGAAGCAGAGCTTCTCTTTTATTACTATCTCACTGAGGGTAGCAATAAGGGAAATGAAAAGAAATTCAAACCTTACTCATTTTATATTTTCAGAGCAGATACAAAGTAATGCTAGGAAGGCAACTGAGTTTCCTAAACCAGTTCAGGAGCACCCACACTAAACCACCCTACTTACCTACCCATTCCCAGCACTGTGCAACCTCAGCAGGGAAAGGTGAAGGCAGATAAAAGACAGAAGGTGAGCAGTGTGCTTATGAGCAGGTATCATTACTGAATGTCTGCCCAATGATTGACTACAGGGACACAGCTGAGTACCTGGTAAACTCTAGAGACTGGGGAGAGCTCAGGGTCCAGTGATGGAAGTGATGGACAGATGAAGAACATGAGAAGCTGCTTTCAGACCTATTTCTGTATGCAGTAGTACATGCAATAGCTGTACTCTTAAGAACTTCAAACCACAGGTTTAGAGATTTCTAGTTCTATAGCATCTCAATATGCAACCTGTATTACAATTATGTATTGTTTTAGTAGAGGAGAAAGACTTAAACTGGCACAGTACAATTATAGCAGCCACACTAATCTGGTTTTATCATTAGCCTACTGAAATAACCATGTCTACCCATTGCATTTTTAAGGCTGAAAGGCACAGATATGGTTCAACTGTTGATTCTGTATTTGACAGAAGAAAAAAAAATCTGGAATTTATACCACAAATACAGAAATTTGGGCTTCCATCTCCCCCAGCTGTAGAACTGGCGGTTGAACAGAGCTGTTTGCCATCGCATGTGAAAGGGAGAGATACTCAGGCCATATGTCAGCAGCCAGTCTTCATATGATGCCTTCAGAGAGCTGGATGACTGCAAAACAATGGAAAATCAGTTGGACCAAAAATTCCAGGAAGATTCTGTAACGTGACCAAGCAGTAAATGTGATCTGTTAATAGAAAAACAGATGTAACCCTTCAGGTAAATGTCCTACACATTCTTTATATTTTGACCTATAGGTAGGTATGACACATAATATGAAAAAGTTATGCCACTGTTTTGATGTCATTTGTAACAGTTCTAGGTTTGTGAGAGTGATCCAGTGTTATTTGACAAACATGATCTTATGTCATCTTTCCCAGTGTTAAATCACTTCTAGTTCTACTGTCCAGGTAGAAGGCTAAAGACTGTTGATGGTATTCTTTGAATGAGCAATTATATTCCAATCAACATTTTAAAGACTACAATAATGGAAAACACTTATTTTGTCTTCAGCTGAAAAACCTGTTTCTAATACTGGTGAGATATGGCTCAGTATTGCAGATACCCATTAGTAAGGGTAAAAATTAGGTCTACTTTCCAAACACAGAGACTCTGAAATATTTGATCATGCTAAAAAAAAACCCACAAGGAATTATCAACTGGTATTGCAATGGTGATTCACTATGGTAACTTCTCAGCATTTCAATACACTTCTAGTAGTTCCAAAGATGTCTCTTGATGAGAAATGTGACCTCTAAACTATACAATTAATACTTACCTGCAGTATTAGCTGCTCTTATAAGAGCAATAGACATGTTGTTTTGTAATTGCTACTTCATACTATATGACACTTGCATTCTCAACAAACTTTAGTCACCTGCTTCATGGAAGCTACTGTCAGAAATCCAGCAGAAGGAATGCTTTACTCAGAGGTGAAAGAGAAACTCATAGTTCAGGAAAAGCACACAAGAGGCTTGAGCCTCCTGACTTTGGGCAGTTCCCAAGGCAGAAGTGTCTCTGACATAATCCAGACAAATCCTTGGAGCTGTCTGAACTGGAATATCGTTCCCAGGGTTCCCTACAAGCAGCAGCACCTACTGAAGACATCTGGAATGTGTAGTTCACAACAGGCTTCCTTCTCCTCCCCCAAGAGGAACTTCACAAGTTTCTGGCTGTTGTGGTTCTTTAAACAAATTTAGAACTTGCCAGGTTTCTTGCTTTCCTCCTGCCCCGCCACAGTGGTGGGGGAATCAGGATCTCATTTTGCAGAACTATGTTAACAGTTTTTCTCATTTCGTCAAATTAATTAAAATTTGAACACTAAAAGTTTATTTCAAGCAACAAATTTCCTAGGACGTGAGATTCCTTTACCCAGGTCACTGTTCATATATCACCTACTACACCATTTATCCTTTCTGCCTATATATTGCTGTGTCATTTCCTTCTTCTTCATCCTATTGATTTCAGCCACATTTTTGTTCAGCCAACTGAGGGCACCAACAGAAATTTTCATTGTAATGCTTTCCCTAATCAACACTGCTCACTCCCTGTGACACCATTACATTTAGTGTCCACAATCAGATCAGCATTTGGTAACCCAGCTTTTTAAACTTTAATGGAAGAGATCACAAAAATGATTACACTTGTACTACATAAGCCAAAGAAACAAAGAAAAAGACCTCCTTGCATAATCTACCAGATAATTAAAACAGAAATACATATGTCATTAAGTACCTCTGATATGAGAAACTCTCTTCTGGGAATTAAGAAAACACATCCTATTCGTTCACATAGAGTCCAAAAAACCCCCAAAACAATCTAAAACATTATTATAATAGAGGCAGTCAGATACATTAATTTGGAACTTGAAAATGTTTTCCTTTTATCACATGCAAACCCCACTTTTTTTCCCTAGAAATGCCACAAATCCTTCCCTTTGAATTCATTCCAACAACATCACAGGCTCACTGTAGTAGCAAGACATAAATAAGTATGAAGTTGTCCATGAGAAATATGGAGTCACTGACCAATGAGGAAAATGGGGAAAAGAAAGGTGCCAAAAATTTTTGTTTCACATTTTTCTCACAAGTTGTGTAAGCAGTATTTATGATCACTGAAAGACTGCATCCCCTTGCAAAATATATTAAAAAGCTCTATGCAAACTTTTGTTCCCTCTGTGTTGATCACAGTAGGACCCCCACATTCCTCACTCAGCCTCGTGCCCTGGTGTGTTTTATTTCAAAGTCTCTCTGCTTCTCCAAGTCAAGATCTAAGTGTTCTTTGTTATACTAATTTTACTATAAAAGCAATACCTTTTTTATTTATGCAAACCTTCAAAATATGAATGTCTGCTAAATACTCCAGGAGCTCCATAAATATCTGCCAGCAAGCAGGAGTCCTTAACATTCTTCTTTGCTGACAAAATCTGTTCAAGAGCTTTGAATCATTTCAGCTTCCTGACCTTAAAAGCTGAGAGCTAACCTTGGCTCAATGTGTCTAATGCATCCTTTATTTCTCATAGCAGAAGGAGGGACAACCTTTTACCCTTCACTCATTCCTGATCCTTCAGGTAGAATGAAATATGATAATTTAGGATGTTGGGGAGAAAGAAATTAGGGATCTGTCTGATTCCCTTTTGTAGGATCCAAGCTTCAGTGAAAACTTTGATGACAGTGCTCCAATAAGGAGCAACAAGAGGGACTTACCACTCCAAATTCAGCTTGATTTAACATAGCTTTAGTTTGCTAACACAAATGTATCTCATGATGTAACTTTAGCAATATGATAATGTGAAATTCTTTGTGCAAAAATACATTTATACTTTCTATACTGTAGTCTTTCTAAAAGGCAGACTGCCCAATAAAATGACTGAAATCTGAACAACACCAGTAAGGGAAGAAACTGAGGAAAAGGCATTGCACATGGAACAAGTTCACAGAATAAAATTATCAACAAGATCATGCAAGGTAAAGTGCTCCTGTATTACTTTTCACTCATGCTCTGCATGTCCTTTTGCTGTAATTAAATTGTAAGTGATTTGAGGTTTAAGCACCTTTGCTACAGTTGCTATCAGCCTTGTGAGGTTGTGAACGTGGCAGATTTACAGTACCAGCAAATAAAACAAGCACCCCGGAGCTTCATAGTTATATAAATCTGGTTATTTAACCCAAATTCTATTTTGATTATGGTGTTCACAGTGAAGCTTATCACTGAGATGCCCACACATGTGATTTGCCAGCACGTTCACTAAAACCCAACAGCTTCCACACACTTCCTGACTTTAAATAACCTTTGTCAACTTTTAGTTAAAAGATCAAAGTTAAAATTTACCCCCTGGACTTTCATGCTGACTATAGAATTCCAGGCATTCCCCCTTCTTTTTGCAATATAAATCAGGCACTAAGTTGGCCCCAGGTGGGTTTTTTTTCCCTCCCTCTACCAGAGGCTGTAACAAGAAAAACAGTGTCACTCCTTCATTACAAAACAGAATGATTTTATGGTCTAATGCAGAAAGAAATTTTCAGAACTCTGAGATGCAAATGGTCTCAGCATCTCAGCACAACAAGTCCTACCTGAGCACAGTTCTTGCTTTATACCCTAAATTCTTCACCAGACACAAATATACCTAATATAGAACTTCTGTAATAAAATTTTAAAAATCTTCAGGTAGATGACTGTATTTGTAATTGTCATTATGTACATACTGATATTTTGCAATTAACAGCTCTCATCATTTACTGAGCTACACTTGCTTTCCAATTTGCTGCAGGGGGAGCCACTTACTTTTCAAAGTTTTCTCTGCACCTAAAATTTCTTCTTCCTATACTTTACAGGAGTGACAACATGAATATTTTGTACTTTGATATCACTAGGCTCTTTCTGCCTTGGCAGAAACAGATGCAGCTCCTGGACCGTAACATTCAGAACGAGAATTCCAGATCAAACCTTTCTTTTCATTTTCCCTCATATTTAACCAGTAAACAACCTACTTTGCAATTTCAATCATCTCTTAGAAACCATACCTCCGGAGCTTTAAAAAAACACCCCACAACACTTTATGAAACTTGTGCAATGCACAAACACATCCTAGATAAAATGAATACCGTCTTGTCGGTGTATTTTCCTTTCAAGCCTTTCCCTCCTCCCTCAGGAGGAAAAGGACAAGTCTTGTAATACTCTCTGAAGATTAAAGTTTATTTATTTTAAAGTTATTTGCATCGAGCTCTGTCTCAACTTATTTTTTTCAATAAAACTACGGACATTAAAAAAAAATGATGTATTAATTTTTACATTTTTTTAGAAAAATCATTATTATAAAACACATCCTCTACACATATAAAGCACGTACTCTGCAAAGCAAATTTCTAAATTAAGGTTGCATTTTTACTAATACATTAAACTCCAGAGAGCACACTGAAACGGCCACAGAACTGTTTAAGCAGTAGATTAAAAGCTGGGTCCTTTAACGCGGACCGAAGCCTCCGTAGCTGCCGTGGAGGCGTTTTCAACCGAGCGATGGGCGGAAGCAAAGCCCGG
>NW_021940813.1:10932899-11212859 GCF_001715985.3 Manacus vitellinus
TGATTTGCGGTGGCGAGATTAAAGCGAGTTGTGTAAGCGCTTCAGTGACGAGGGAGCAATAGGATTCCCTTTAAGCGCTGACGTTCTTCCAGAAATTTAACACTGACGTCATGGCACGGGAAGATGGTTCCATGAGGCTCGCTGTAAGACTGACTTTCAGGCATTCTGGCCACGGTGTGTCCTTACCAACCCGCTGGCAGTATCGGTTCTCCGGCTGTGCCTCGGTCGGTCCCGCCCCTCCTCCCGGGCGGGTTTTGTTGTTCCCAGAACTGGGATGTGTTGTGAGGTCACTGAGCTTAAGAGTTGATTTCTCAGGGTTTATCTTAGTTTAAAAACTTCCACTTACAGCTTGAACACTAATAGCAAGCAATTACAAGATTGGGCAAAGGTTAAAGGAAAGTATTTATTTGCCTACGCAAACTATGCAAATTGGACTGCCTCTTCCCCCTCCCGTCCCCTTCCCTTCTCCCCGTGAAAAAAATGCGCTATGATGTCCTCGGTTTTCTCGTAAGATTCTTTAGCAATCGGGACAGCAGCAGTGGGAGACCTCTCTACAGTGTGAATCAAGAGAGCAGGGAGAGAGCCCTTCTGCAGTTTATGGTTTCCAGTCCACCTTTTCCTACGTGCTTCAGATAAACTTTGTTCTTTCATTGGCTTGTGAGAAATGACTCAGAAGGTCATCTGTCTCCTGAAGAGGCTTATTCCATCCATCCTTTATCTCTGATCAGTCTGTGGGTTCACGGACCATTCTGTGAAAACCTGGGACTGTCAATAGGAGAAGGGTTCATAAAACCAACCACAGCCTTTCTTTTTTGCACAGAAAGCTTTGTAAAGTTGTGTTTGTGTTTTTAAAGGAGATGTACAAGCTCCTGTCCCTTGAATAAAAAACTGCATCAATACTTCCCCTTCCTAGAATTTAAGTGTTTTTCATGCTGTTTTTCAGCCACCTTTACAGATTTGTCAGCTCGCTCTTTGTTCCGTATATGCTGCTTCATCCTGTTCTTCCCAGAATGGGTGCTGTGAGTTTTACCTTATGCTACCAGCAGGAAGAACTTCTCAGCTTTGAACACTTTGGGTCCATTCAGCTACCTCTCTTTTCACTGACCACATGGCACTGCTGAGGGGTACAAGGATCTGTAGCCCGGGTTAGATCAGCAAGTGTGGGGAGATAGCGCTGGCCAATCTCTCATCATTGGCACTTGTGGACATAGAGGGGGAAGTGAACTGGTAATGCAGGCTGGGCTGGCTTTCACTTGTTCTCTGTTTGCTTAATTCCTTTGTCTTTCCTATCAATTCAGGGATGGTTCCCCCCCTCCCCCCCCTTTAGATTTTCCATCATCCTTACATCCCTTCCCTTTGATGGGAGCTGTTCGTGTTGATCGATGCCTTTGGAGAACTTTGGAAAGAATATCATTCTGACATAAAACTGGAGAATTACAGGAAGTGTATCCAACCCTGCATGCAACCAAATTTGAGTTTGTGCACTGACATATACAACTTTGAGATGTCCCCAGCATTTAAAAGGAATCATAAACAGAGACCCAGAATAATCAGATCTGATAATGATATTTCTGCAGTGGTTCCCAATCTAGGAAGTTCAATTGCAAATCCTTGAAAAATTATACAAATATGGCTTATTCTACACCTTATTAGTTGAAAACTGAAGTTGTTCCATTGACCAAAATGCATTTAATATAAATATACAGAATTTAAACTGTGGTCGTCTTTGGAAGGAATGGAGGCGAATTGTATTCAAACAGTTGAGAACACGAATACTTTTACTAATGGTGAAATAAAGTAAACTAAAATAGGCATGTTTAAATGAACAAGTTGATAAACAGGTTTTGTAATGTTATTGTATTTTTACTTATATATTCACTTAGTATACCATAAAAATACAGACTCGAATTTTACTGAGTTGTAATAGAAATTGGAAGTACAACTAAAAAGGAATAAAAATGAAAATGAAAATATAGTCTGTACTTTATTGTTTGAAAGTTTATCACAAGAAAACAAGAACAAAAATAAAAGGTTTCTAGAATGCAGAAGATAGATATTCTGAGTGAACTGCCAACCCCACTGCTCTGACTTGTGTAACTTGAGCAGGTGTTTTGCCCCTGGCAGAAAGGCAGAGTTTATCCTTGTTCCCATGGAATTAAACTGTTGAAGTGTTACAGGGAGTGATTGCATTTTGAAAGTTACATTATTCAGAATTAAAGATTTCCACTTCAAAATCGTTCAGGAGGTAGTACAGGTACTGATACACGTTTTACCACGTCTTGGTTTTACTTACCATCAGATATTAAGCTAAGGTAGTGGCCAAAGCAAAATGCCATGCAGTAATCCAGTCAGTGCCCAGTAACCACGCACTGTTACAGAGCAGTGTAACTATCAGAGTTTTAGGAGTCACACCTGGGGTGTGTGTTAAGGGGAGGACATGAGTGGACCTCAAAAGTATCAAAGAATGTTAGAAAATGATAAACATCAATCATCATGCAAGAGTATATAAGTCCATGCAAAAAGTTTAGACAGAAGAAAAATGCTCTCATAAACATAATACTACTGAATAAATATAATTTATCAACTGAATACCAAACAGAATCTGTTAATACATTAAGATATTAATTCAGTTAGAGATTTAATATCATAGGCATCTTTTTTAGACAAATATGTTTATCTTAAGATTAATTATCAATGTGTCTGATATTTAATCTCTTCAACTTTGATCTATTATTAAAGTAGATATGTGAGTATTCAGACATTACCATAGCATACACATTGCAAAATAAAAGTAAAACTAGTCTTAACAACATTTTCAAAACCTCTGATGTTAGAGGACTTTGCAGGGCTTCAGGGAAATTGTACAGAATTGCAGTTTATCACAATCTCAGACCTAAAATCAGCTAAGATGTTGATTTTGTTGAGGAAAGGTTGTAAATTTTGCCAGTTCAAAGACACTACAATCAGAACATGACTTGATTGAATAAGTGTTTAAGCCTTGGGGAAACCAAATGGCTTTTCAGATATGTTCTGAGTAGTCTTCATCACTAGATTGCTGGGCACAGAGATGAGCTAAGCAGAGGAAAGGAGGGATGGAATAAAATGTGATTCTGCAAATGTTTATGTGCCAGTGTAACTTAAAACGAAGGGGTGCTCTAATGGAATATGTGAATATTTATAGAATGAGCCTTCAAGCCTAGCTGAGGATTTAAGTAGGATGCATGAAAGAAGAAATTGATGGGTAAAGATGAAATGGATGGTCCATTAAGCACTTCTGCAGGTTAGGAGATTGCTTCTGGAGGGAATAAAAAGATCAGAGTAAAGAAGAAATCGAGAAACAAGGGGAGACGTACAGAGACTGGCATACTACAGAGGTGTATATAGCATTGGTTGTAAAGGTCTGAAGGACAAATATGTTTTCATTACCTTACTAATATTGTATAAAAAAATCCCAGCATAGGGGACCAATTCAGATACTGGGAATTATGGAGACATATGTGTGTCATTTAAAATGAACCCAAACAAGAAAATTAAAAAAAACCACCTTTCATCCTTACTGTGCCTAAAAAAGAAAAGAGCAGAATGTTACACAGTTTTATTGTTTTTGGGTTTTTTATGTTCCAATTACAGTACAAAAGAGTCTTGCTTTATTTAAACAGAAATGAGGTCAAAATATTCTGCGAAGGTTCAGAGTTTGTTTGCAGTATTTAACCTCGTTACCAAAAATACTTGCTGGAAAGATGGGATTTTGATTCTTAAAACAAATTAAATTTGTTCTTAAGTCACTGTTCATTGAAAATTTAAAGAAAAAGCACGTGTTCATAGAAACATGCCTTTACTACATGCCTTTACTACATTATTCTGCAACAAATAGTAGTTGTATGTGCTTTTTCACCAATTGTTTCACAGTGTTGACCTATTACAAAACAAATTACAGGTTTTTCTTAATTGCTACCAATTTGCAGCATTTACCCATCTGTCATAATTCTGGTAGGCCCATCATGATTGGAATTACACCTAAAAGAATGGCCTCTGAAGCTGTTGCACTCCAAGGAGAACTGAGTGTCAAACTTTAAAGAAAAGCAAAGGAAATGGAGAAACTTGACAGAGATGTGTCTTGAATACTAATTCTAGAATACAGTTCCATAAGAATATTAGTTTCAGGTTTCACCCATTTTAGATGATAGTCTTGCTTGCTTATCTGTTGGGCTTGAGGAAAAACATGGAATATCTACTCCCAAACAGCTATTCAACATTATTTCCTATGTTGGGATCACTTTATAACTTTAAAAGTCTGTCCATGAAAAAGAGTTCACCTAAACTCCAGTTAAAAAAGGGATCAATCTGTGAAGGAGAAGAGCACACAAGGAAAGCTAATGCTGCACAATTTTGCTGGTTTGTTGTGTTTGGGGTTTTTTTTTAATTTAAATTACCTGTGAAGTCCCTCTGTATATGATATCTTATTTTACAGCAGAATGCAAAAATACAGAATAGTTTAAGTCTAACAGAAATTGTTTTATGCTTACTATAACCTGAAGTAAATGCACATGATAGCACTAGACCTGTCAAGTTTAAACCCCAAAACTTGTAAGGCAGCCTTGAACGCTAGGGAAAGAAGTGCACTTAACCTGAGTAAGTCAAAGTGAGATGACAGTTTGGAGGGGACAAAGTAGTCTGTAGCTCATTATTTAATGGCTGTTAAAGCCCAAAGCATTTCCATTCACAGAATCATAGAATGGGTTGGATTGGAAGGAACATTAAAGATCATCTAGTTCCTGCCCCCATGGGCAGGGACACCTTTCACTAGACCAGGATGCTCAGGGCCCCTTCCAACCTGGATTGCCTATGCATATTTGGTATTTGGCTCTTCTGAGCAATTGGAATGTCTTGCACAGGATGAACTATTGAGGATGTCACTGTAACTGTCTGCCTGGACTGTACAGATGGCTGAAGCAGCTCTTGAATTGCTCCTGAATTGCTTCATCATGCAGCATAGCAGTCAGTTAAGCCAGCACTGGTTTTGTTCTGCCTCAAGGACAAGGGAGAGCAGCTTCATGATTGCATAGCCCCTCCATGCAGTAGATAAACTAATTTTAACTGGTGTCCCAGTACTACAAATCTCCTCTGCCCCTTGTCAGCCAGTGCACCTGTGAACTATCCATGACAAAACAGCAGTTCTGCCTTACATAGATCACTTTATGTTAGGAGCCTGAACTAAGAACATTTCCTTTCTTTCTAATAAAAATAAATAATCAGTTTATACTTGTCAGAGTATGAAGATAATGGCCAGCACCTCACTGATGGTGGGCACAGGAAACGCAGCACAGCCTGCAGTTCTCAAAAGTCATTTCCAAGACAGATGATTTTCAAGCACCACTTTTAGCTCCAGATCTCAAGAACTGAACTACACTTCAAAGGGACTGTGATGCACAGCCAGAGGAGACAGAGTGAAACAGCTTAATATAGTTTCTTTTTCCAGACTTGTTATTATTCCCGTATAGAAGATATTGCCTGTCCACAACTGTAATTCATATGGGTGTAAGCTGTGAAGATTTTAAAAACTACTTTGTATAATTTCTGAAGATAAACTGTTTATATACTTTTTGATCCTTAAGGTTTGATACTGTATCAGAAAACATCATTTCCCGATGGAACAGCTGGAGGATTTTACTGGTCTTTCTGTGACAACACTGAATTCTTTTGGCAATTTCTCTCTGAACATCTACAATATTTGTATGGCAGGAGACCACAGATGATTGAAAAATGTTCCTGTAGCAGATATGATTCAATAAAAATAAGGTTTGACATGGATCATGTTTGACTACTGGATAGATAAATATGACTAGTAGATTTATTCATATCTTCACCGTGGAAAGCATTCATTCTTAATTGCCTTGTTTTTCACAGCATTGGAGGTATGAGAAGATAAATATTTTTTTCCTTATGACTCATGGGAACTAAGATAAGTGTCCTGATATTGATTCAAATTTTAAAAATCTTTGCACCAATGGTTTAACAATCTTCATCTTTTATTTTCTGTACAGCAGATACAAACCAAAGATAGCAACTGATTGATCTCACATGATTCAGCAGATTGGTGCAGCTGTCCTTGAGTTTGGTCATTTTTTCTCTTAAGGCGTTCATTTCTTTATAAAGTCCTTGAAATTCTGCTTCCTCCATTGCCTCATCTCCCTTGTTCTGGATGCAGCTTTCTACCACAGATGCTTCATGTCTCAACCATGTCTTTCTTTCCTGTTAATATGCCATTTAGATGAGGAATCAGCTGAATTTAGTCATTGTTCTCTTAGTTACAGATCAGATGATTGTGCTCACAGCAGGACCATAGCTGCATGTGAGCTGACTACCTGCACAACTGCAGTTTTGTTTCAAGCTTTATTACAAGAGAGAAATAAATTACTTTCTGTGGTGCTGAGTCCCCAAGTCCTCTGGTATGTCTGTACTTAGTTCTCGTGCATCTTTGGGTCAGATTGATACAACAGCAAAATTCCTCACTGCATACCAGGTAAGGTCTTAATCTGAAGTCAAGAGCTAATAGTGTGCAGCTGATGTGATCAATCGATAGGGATGGCCACCATCAAAATAAGAGTGTGGTGGAATTGAAAAAGATTGTAGACACTTGTTTGAACTATCCTGATTTGTGAAAACAATGAGTAGCCTTTCTGCTCAAAATTTTACCAATGATTTAGTCAGTTCCTATTTTGTTGAACTTGTTTGCCAAGAACAATATCAGATGATACAGTGTCATGTTTTTTGTATCTTTTCCAAACAATGCTGAATCATTATAGCAGATAGGATGTTTACAGAATTCAACATGTCATTTAAATTTCACATTCTCTTATAAATCTGCTGCTGCCCTTGCTCTTTCTTATAGTGTCACCTCTGCCAGGTATACTGGTCAAAATTTACCAGGAAAAAAATTTGTTGCTTGTACAACATCATCACATTTCAGTTTCCAAGAACATTTTGGTAACTAAGAATTTTACACAATAGAAAGCAACAGGGAATATGGCTTTTGGGTAATAGTGGTCAAAGCTATGATGTTCTAGCATTTATATGGATTACATTCATAATGCAGGTTTCAGAACTTCATACAAAATCTTAGATGATGCTAACAACACTATTAATGTTGCTGTAACTCTGAAATTTAGAACAAGGTCACTGGCAGCCTCTAATGAGACCATCTCCTTAATACAAGGCTAATTATTTCTCTATGGAACAGTCTGTGATAATAATCATGATGCTTTTCCATGGAAAGGAAAGGGAGCATGCAGGAGTTGAATTAATATTTAGAAGCCCAGAAATGTCACAAAAACAAAATCAGCTAATTCAGATATGTTTGTTTATTTCCTGTCCACTAGATAACAGCAAACATTTTTGCATGCTATTTTATGTCATTCATTATTTAAATGGCTTGATGTCACTGTTATTGGCATAACTGTACAAATAGAAACTCAAGAGAAAGTCCTTGTTTTTTTTCTTGATATTAAGAAATAAAGATTGGGCAAAATGTGGAGAAACAATTGAACACTAAATAATACTTCCTCAAAAAATTTTCCTTTGACAAAATTGCTGAGGTTTGATACTGTTTCTGCAATCCATGATTCAAAATTATTTTCAGTTTAAAGCAAGAATAAGAATGGACTATGATGACTGGTAAAATTGGTAGCTCCACTGTATTTTAAATTTCTGTAGTTCTGTCTAAACCTCATGTGACTGGGAACCATTGCTAAAAGTCTCTGCCTTTCATCAAGCTTATGTGCCAAGTAATTGTTACATGAAGTAGATACATCTTTACTAAGGGAAAACAGCCAAAAGTACAAATAAAACCTGAGTGAGTGAGAAAATGGATGGGGGGTTTGTTTGGGTTTTTTCAGGATTCTCTGTGTTAGTCCTCTGATATATCCATCTGATAGCAGGTTTCTTGTTTTTAAATCTTAGTCAATAATTTAGGTCTGTTGAATGAAGAGAATAGTTACACTAGTTGCCTGCAAATTAAGTTTTCATATTCTTCATTAAAAATACAAATGAAGATAGAGATAGGAAGAAATTAATAAAATACTTAATTTTGTGGACCCATTATTCTTAACTGTAATTTACAGAGCTAAAATTAAGACAGCAAAATAGCATACTCGATAATTTAAAGCAAAACTCCAGAAATTTATTTTTTAACTTTTTACTTCAAAAAAATCTTATTTCAAGTGAGCTGAGGTTGTGACTGCTCCTGTGTTAACTTGCATTTTCAATTGTTTGCATTAAACAAAAAAAATTTTGACTATAATATAAAAAATATTTTTCTTTTGGGATACTCAGGGAATTTTTATCTGCACTCATGAGGCTTCTCCAAAAGCAAAACATTTAATAAACATATTAAGTAGTGACAGCTTTAGAAAAACAATTCTGACATTATGCAGTGAAATATCTCAGTCAAGAAGTAAGATACATACACATTTCTGTTAACCATCAACTTCACTTTCAAAACTAATAAGCTGTTCCAGGAAGTGTGTTAATTAGACAAGCCTCTAGGAATGAAACAAAAGTCTGTTTTTAACTATATTGGGATATCATACTTCAAATAAATATATTGGATTTCTGTACACAAGACATAATAATTCTATGCTATGTGTGACAATGTACATGGCCCTAACTTGCCAGATGAATCCATCCTCTGAAATGCACATATGCCTCATTATTTACTTACTAAATCAACTGCTGTATGTATTAACTGATGAATCTGCAAGTCATTGGGCTGTGCATCCCAGAGGTTATTCAAAGGTAATGGTATGCTGCAAAATAATGCTGAGTGGCTTTTTTTCCCTTCAAAATCTACTCAGATCTATATTTTCTAATATTATTGATAAAATTTGAGTTTTCTCCTTTTATCCCCACAGTTTAATACAGTTCAGGTGTGATAGTTTATGGGTGTTAGATATGTGACAGAGGTAGATTCTCTTCCTGTGTACACATCACTAAGACTGTCTATTAAATTACTTGTCACTGCTATGAAAATTTACTGAGGGAAACAGCATTGAGCTGGTATTTCTTAGGCATATTTGCAAAATTATTTTCAAATCTAAACAATGGCCTACCTTTGCTAAATTAATGACATGTGGAAGAAAGAACTGTGTATTCCAGAGCTAGTTTGTAATATAATTGTTGTAATATAAATTAAAATAAGTTCATGTACAAGACCACGTTACGAGTCATCAGCTTTATTGGCTTCCAGATGACAATATTTTTGGAAAAGAAGGGAACAGAGAGTGAGTCACAGGCTTAATGAAGCAGTCTGATTGGTCATATTCGTCTTTGAGATACTTGAAATGAAAAGACTCTTTGGTCAAATAAGTTAAATTCAAGGGAGATCCTCTCTGAAATCACTATCCCAACCACTAGTTGTTATGAGTAGTTGCCATCCTGAGGGACCTTGACAGGCCTGAAAGATGAGCCTGTGAGAACCTACTGAAGTTCAACAAGGCCAAGTGCAAAGTAGTGACCCTGGTTCAGGGCAACCCCAAGCACAAGTACAGGCTGGATTGAGAGCAGCCCAGAGGGGAAGGACTTGGGGGTGTTTGTGAACAAAATGCTCAATACGATGTGACAATGTGCACTTGCAGCCCAGAAGGAAACTGCATCATGAGCTACATAAAAAGAGGTGTGACCAGCAGATCAAGGGGGGTGATTCTCCCGCTCTACTCCACTCTTGTGAGACCCCACCTGAAGAACTGTGTTTAACTCTGAGGTCCCCAGCACAAGACAGATGTGGACCTGTCGGAACAAGTCTAGAGGAGAGCCACTAAGTTGGTCAGAGGGCTGGATCACGTCTTCTTTGAAGACAGTTTGCGAGAGTTGGGGTTGCTCAGCCTGGAGAAGAAAAGACTCCAGAGAGACCTTATAACACCTTCCAGTACCTAAAGGGGGCTACAGAAAAGCTGGAGAGGGACTTTTCACAAGGGCATGTAGTGATGGGACAGGGAGGAATGGCTTTAAACTGAAGGATGATAGGTTTAGATTAGATATTATGCAGAAATTCTTTGCTGTGAGGGTGATGAAGCACTGGAACGGGTTGCCCAGAGAGTTTGTGGACTCCCTGTCCCTGGAGATGTTCAAGACCAGGCTGGATGGGGCTCTGAGTAATCTGGTATAGTGGAAGGTTCCCTGTCCATGGCCAGGGAGTTGGTCCCTCCCAGCACAAACCATTCTATGATTCTGTGATTCTATGATAAATGTCTTTGGCACTAATTTTGAAAGTTTTTGATCTTCTCCTAAAAGTGGCAAAGAGTAACAGCAAGTGGCCAGTACACCATTAGTGTTGTGGGTCCGGTGGAAAACAAGTACGTCAGAGGAGTGATGGAGAGGGAAGTTCACTCTTGTGAAGATACAATGAACAGGAGTCTGCACTTCTGCGATTGGAAACATGAGGATATGCCCCACGCACAACTTGCTGTGACAGATCTCCATCAGTAGCCTTCACTGAAGACAGCCCTCCAGCCACATGAGCATGACTGTAATAATGTTTCAGTTCCCTCATGAGCTATAGCAACTCACTCACACACACACACACATGCTCTTCCTTTACCTTTTCTTCATCCCCATGCCCAAAAGCTCAGCAGCTGGCCACTATGGCCTTGTACACTCAGAAGCCTTCCTCCCCCCCATGACTGTCCTGCGCAGAGGAAGGCTGTGCTGAGACCCCAGGGCAGCTGCTGTGCGAGTTTACTCCCAAGGTGGCAGCAATACAGTCACGTTGGTGTGTCATTCACCTCCCCTAGACAGTTCCTCTGAGTTGAGTTCTTCATAATTACGTCTCCATAATTATTTCCTTCCCCGGTGTGGCAGCATGGAGGCACATGCTGCCCCAAATGCCCTGGGAGGAGTTATGTGTTACCTACTGCCACTGTATGCCTGGCACTTGGGAAAAGCCCAGAATGACAGGGAGAGGGAGGGCAGGAAAAGGACCCAAAGGTGTGCTCCTTCAACACCTCCTGCTTGACAGTTGAGCCCTGGTTTTACCATGGTCAAGTGTCACAGGGGACCAAGTTACAGAGTGAATCAAACTCTATATTTAGGAAGAACAACTGGAAGCTATGACAGGAATTCCCTTTTACACTTTGCTTCTCTGCTGAGTCCCACTCCAGGCTGGAGCAGCTCTGAGTGCCGTCCAGGCTGAAAGCATCGAAGCTATTTCAGACACATTAAAAGGGTCACAGTCAATACCTCAGCTGGTGGAAGAAGGTACCTCTTTCAGCATCAAAAGAAGGTGT
This sequence comes from Manacus vitellinus, assembly GCF_001715985.3. Classification (NCBI taxonomy): domain Eukaryota; kingdom Metazoa; phylum Chordata; class Aves; order Passeriformes; family Pipridae; genus Manacus; species Manacus vitellinus. The sequence goes on from NW_021940813.1 coordinate 10,944,179, forward strand.
GCATACTCACTTGACGGTTTGGAACTTTTCTTATATAAGTAAATAAGTAAGCTAATATTGAAGGGGTCAATTAAAAACTTGGAAGACCCTTATGAAAACTCTTTTGTAACTGCTGTGAGTTGACTACAATAATTGTATGTTTCTGCTTATTTTAATGTCTCGTGCAGCGTATCAGCATATTCAGAGCAGATTACTATTGCTTCTTAGTCTGTGGGGATCTTTAAAGATTTAAAATAGAAAGTCACTTAAATACCTAGTGACTCATAAGAAGTGTAACTGTGTATAAGATTGAATACTGTATTACATAGGTAGATGGTTATTGTTTTCTCTGTGTTTGTTAGTGAAATATTACATGGGGGTTTGGATGGTAAGAGTAGTTTCTTTCACTGTAAGCTTAACAGGTAACTATAGCAGAGATTATTAGGTATGTATTACAGAAAATGTGACCACATCTGCCTAGAGCATGTAGTAAGTTTTTGTGTAACAGGCTGAAAGCTGTGAAGTGGGGGTTTCTCTTATTTCACTGTACTCACTGGATCTCACAGTAGTGTAGTTCCTGTCAAAGCCTTTTAATAAGATAATACACTGCAGTTCTGTGTCCAAAATACTCGTAGTGCTTGATGCCATGCGTGCGATGGGGGGAGAGGACAGCTTCCAGCTGGGGCAGGGGGAGGGCTCTTTCTGTTGTCTGTGTGTTACTGTACATCTCTTGTGTGGATTACAAAAGATGGCATTATGATATCTCATCGTATTTAAAGCAAATTGAACAAGTCAGCTTATTATCTTGCTGCAGCCCTGTCAGAAATTATTTTTAGCAGAGAGACAGAAGATAGGTCCTTTGTTTTACAAAGTCTCGCTTCAAAACACTGATTTATTTCACTGTAATAGTCCTGTATTTCACAAGTAGTTCTGCTCAAGTACTTTCACTGTGAAGCAAGGGAATTTGCAAGGGAAGCCTAGCGTTACCCAGCTCCAGACTGAACCAATGTTGCCATTGCTTTCTAAGTTTGGCTCAGCATGCAGCCCATAAAAGGTAAAAGGTAAGGTGTGGGGAGGCCAAAAAGACACCAGGGAATAGAGGCTCCATGTGTCTGCATTTCTCTGCCTGCTTACATGTGAAATCCGGCCTTGGAACTGAGGGTGAAGTGGGATTTTTTTTCAAGTTTGCAGAGCTGATCAGAATGCCAGGAATAACTTAATACAATCAGTGCAGCACTCTTGACTCTCTCTCTGAGACATATGGCAAAAGAACAAAGGAATTTATAAAAATTAAATAATCATTTCTGTAACAGCTGCTGTTAAAAAACATAAGGTTTATTTTCCTGTGACTGATGGTCAGTATCACTCTGTAAGGAAACTCAGGGAAGGTAGAGAAGGGGAAAGAGCCAGAGAAGTTGATCTATTTTTACTCAGTAGTTTGCTGTTGTCCTGATTTCTCTGGTGGTAATGAGGACAGCAGGATCTGGTAGGAAAATCACCTCCTCCAAAAGCAGTCCTACACAATTGTATCATGCATCCCTCTTTAGGAACCGGTGTCTGATTGCAGTAATTTTGAACACTGACTGCTTGTGAACCCAGAGCACCTTGTTGAGGAACACTGACACTGTGCTTGTTTTAAAGCTGAGATTCAGTGTAAATCCTTCCTGTTGATCTCTAGGTGGCCCAAGAGCTGTGTATCAATGTTTTTTGCAATGCACAGACATTCAAGATGAAGAAATATATCTTAACTTGAATTCCTTTGTGACAGTGGTTGGGAATTAGATCCACTTTGGTTTAAAATGTTTTATGTCATTTTTCTGTGCTTTTGTTTCCATTTGCTGTTTTGATTAGAAAGAGGAGAGGATGATAAGAAAAATTAATTAAGCTTTCCGTGTTATGAGTCCTATCTTCCCAATAAACTGGGGGATTGCTCAGTGTTTCTTTTGGAAGACAGTCGCTGGTTAACAGAACAGTTATTTCTATGCATAGTAAAGATTTTTAAAAAGGAAGGAGAGAGAGTGTAGTAAATTCTTTTGTGTTTTTGAAATCTACTCGAATTTTGTCATGAACTTTAGTGGCCAAGATTGCATCCATAAAGTGAATTCTGAAGTTTTAAAAACTATCTCTGATTTTAAGATTGTGTACGTAAAACCACAATCTAAAACTCACTGGAAGAGTGTCTAAAATAAAAACAGTGCTGTTTTTATTTTGCACAATGGGATTTTTTCTGATTTATTAGTTCAGTCGAAGCAACTTCAACCCAAAGCCATTTATGAAGATGACATCCTCTAACTGAACACCCTATTGGCTTGGACGGCACCTTTTGCATCTGAGAATGTGACCAGAGGGAGACCTCTAATGGCAGGTCGTTTTTACATTTAATTCTGCTCGGCATCATAAACAGATTTAAAGCTGATGTGAGAATATGCAAGAGCAAGTCTTCCATGCTACCCCAGTGATACAATTAAAGGCTAAGATTCCAAGTTGAAGCCAACCTATCTATAATTTTTTTTGATACTGTCTCACATGACATTTATACTCTTTGGAGTAGCCAAGTCTTTGACACTTTTAATTTCTCAGTATGTTTCTACTATCTCTCCTACATCATTTATCACTATTCTCATTACTTCTCTTCCTGTCTCAGGTTAAATATAGTATGAAAAAATGATGTAATTTGGTTGTGATCAATGAGTTTTCTGATTAATTTCTCAGCTTTTAGTATTACTATCTTACTTTGTATTATAATGCTTAAATAACCAGACTTTGATGAAGGTCTAGTCCAGTTAAAATCTTAGTTCTCAGTGAAAGAATAAAAGGCTGAGATGATGTTTCAAATATTCTGCTAATAAAAGTTATTGTTTTTTACTTCAGTGTATCTCCTTTTGTTATTGTATAGTAATAGTGTAACAGTCCATATTTCTCCACCTGCATAAAAGTGTATGGAAAAATCTGTTATTTTTTATCTTATTGCTAAAGACAATTTGTGAATCTGTAGGATCTAAAACTTTGAAGACAGGCCACTTTGTGCAATAGCAATTGTCAAAGAAAACTTTTCAGTTTGACCATCTTGATAATTTTCAGTCTACAGGCATTAAAGGATTTGAGAGTCAGAAAATGGTTATGTCTGCATTTGTAAATGTTTTCTAGCAAGTTATGCTTTATTTGAAAGAAGGCTTAAGCTGAAAGTTTTAGTAATTCCCACATACATACTGTGACAGAGATGATCATACATTGTTTATCCTCAAATGCTTCCTGTAGTTCTTACTCATTTTACAATGCTGTTAAGGTTTGAGAGATTCCTTATCTCTACTCATTATTGTTTTTAATGTGAAAGAGATACCTTCATTTGTGGCTATGAAAGATTAATTGGAGAAGCTCGGGTGTTCTGTCTCCTTCTGATATTCAGAAGGAATAACTAAGCAACTTGGAAAGTGAGATGGAAACAGGAGATGGGCAGATGAAATGGATGCCTGTCAAGAGGCAGCATGGGTTAAGTTCTAGCTTATCTCCCTTAGCTATCAGAATGTCAGAGCCTGTAACACTTTCCCATTTTGCTTGCAGGGATAAGCCTCTGTCTTAAAAATGTCAAAACAGCCAGCGTCACATGTCAAAGCCATTCAGGTAAGAGACAGTATTTATGTTTCTAATATAATAAAATAATAACTCAACCTCCATTGCTTTGCAAACTGCATTTTTACTCAGACAAAGCACCATAGATGTGCTAACTGGGGATTATTCTGTTAAAGTAAAAAGCTTAGTAGATATGAATACAGTGGAAAAGTGTGACCTGAAGAGTATCTTTTGATCTGAGTTCATAAAAAACTGGATCAGGTAGGTTCATTGATCACTTATGTGCATAGTCTTTCCAATGTTAGGTTATGCCTGTTGGGGGATCAGCTAAGCAAAACACAGTGATACATGTGTGTAATTGATCAGCACTATAAGTAAAAATAATTCTTGCAGCTATTAGATTTTCCACAAAGTTAATACAATGCTGGAAAAATTATAGGCTAAAAAGATGGCATAGGTACTGTACAGTTTTTCATGTCTGCATTCCTTTAGGAAAAAAACCCCACAACTTCCAATATTTGTTTAAGAAGCATTTTTTTTAAAAGCTAGAGTAAAATGAGAGAAAAGTTTATCTTTTAATTTAAAAGATTCTTGTCTACCACATGCCGTTTCAAATGGTATATGCTTATAAGGATGGAATGCTTATAAGGTTGTTCCATACTTGTAAAAGAAACAGCTGGAGAATTATCCCATCATCACAAAGTAGCATCGTGAAAAATGTATTTAGCTCAAACTGTCAATGATTCTTGTCAAAAGGCCAAAATATTTCCTGAACTGAAGAACCTTACAGAATTTTCATGTATTTTGTAAAATGCATTTCCAATGAAATTTTACAAGTTCAGGTTCCCTTACATAAGAAACACAAAATGGAATTTCTAAAGTCTGATCTGTCCTCTATTTCCTTGAGATAATATTAATTCAATGGATTGGAGTATCAATATTAATTATCCAGTGGCTAAGCTGCATGCTGAAGTTGCAAGATACCGTAAAAATGCAGATTCTCTTTATCATCATCAACTGTACTGAAACAGACATGCAAATTACTGTACTCTAATTCAGTTGAAGTTAGCAGAATTTTGCCATTTTGTCAGAATTTTGATTTCACTCAGTTCAAATTTTCATCCCTCTTTTACCCTGACTATAGAAATGTTTGTATGATTAATGAAAAAATACAGATATTTTATAGCTCAAAAGTATTTACATTTTATGTTTAAATTCCATGGGCACATACAAACATTTTTAAGGAATGAATTTGGTTTACTTTTTTCTTAAAGAAGTAGTGATAGATTGCTTTTTCTTTTTATGATGACTTGTAAACAATGCTTCTAACTTGTTAATTTAAAAACTGCATTAAGTTTAAATACTAAGTTTAATGTTTTAAGAAACTTTCATTTTGGCAAAGGTAATTTAAATCATGAGGAAAACTACAGCACAAACTTTAAAATATAGCTATTAAACATTGTGTCAAAGGTGGCTCCAGTAGAGACACTTGCACTTGAATCGATGCCTATTACATTTTGAGCACTGTAAGAACCATGACTCAAAATGTCACATTACTTTTATACATTGTGATTCATATATTATGATCCTTTGTTATTGTGTGCTATTATAATAGGAATGACATGCTCTGGAGAATATAAATCATGCTTCAGTGATGGAAATATAATGGCACCTTACTAACTGAAGTATTTCATGGTACTCTGGCTTCTGTCTGACTGTACGAGATTTACACAAAAATCGTCACTTGCCAAAAGCCACTAAATAGACGTGTGAGAGCTAAAGGCAGCAACTGGTTCCCAAGTTTGGGGCAATAATGGACCAAAGTACTATTAATTCCTGGTTACATTAATTGCTGGTCTCCCCCTCTCAGTGTGTAAAAGGCTGTGTACAGCTCTGGCTGAAAATTATTCTATATTCAAATACCACTCTCTGTTTTCCCCAGAAGTAAGGCTGGGGGGGTTTCCTGGTTTTTCTGGTGGGTTTGGGTTTTTTTCTTGAATTCCATTAAATTTTATCTGCAGTTCCTCTCCTCCTTTCTTATTTTTTTAATTAAAAGTATTTATACTGAAGTGTCTTTCCAGCTTATTTAATCATCCACCTGGACACTAGGAGTGGCTGTGATGCTGTGAAGAACTTATCCATTACAATCCTCAACTCATGCATGGCTGCATGAGTTGTATCCTAATCTGAATACCCTGTCTCTCTTAAACAGAAAGAAGAACAACAAAAAAAAATCTCTAAATATCAGTTCAATTGATTCAAAGCAGCAATATATGTTGTATTTCATGCTTGCAGATATTTTTCCTTTGGTCTGTTCAGAAAGGCCTCAGTAGAGGACACAAGTACACATACCTACTCATTACAAAAACTGCAATGACATCCAGAATATGGTAGGCACTTTCCAAAAAAAAGGAAGAGGCAAACCCAATAGTTTTCCTAATTAGTATGGTTAAAAATAAGAATCACACCTAGAAAGTCTATCTAAAGCAATTATAATTCAGGATTTCAGGAGTTTGGAACAGAAAATTTCCTGTTTAGCTCTTTACTGGATGAGAAGCAGGCAAAGAAGAGATTCCTGAGGTTCATATCTCCATCCCAGATGGCAGGTGACAAAAGCCTTGAAATGTATTTTGAAAACAAAACTGCAGACTTGTGCTGATTGCAGCACAACACAGTCCTTGCAGAGCTACACTGGTGTACTGAATTTGGCCCACCCATTACACCGCTGTGGGACAGGACTGGCATTGGATTAACAGGGAAATTTACAGCTTAGGACCTTGGTACCTCTGATCAGGAAGGGCTTGGAAATAAGTCATGCTTTCATTTCATACTAGAAATATTTCAATTTATAGTATGTGTTATCAGACCCAGACAGTGTTTAACTATGTCTTAAAGGATGCTCATTTTTCCAAGTTAATACGTCATAACTGCGTACGTCTTGCCCAAACTCCTATTTGAGTGCTCTTATTGCAGATAAAATAGTACAAACTGCTTTTGTGTGACACAGATTACTGTGAAAGTGCTGAAGCAGACCAAAGAGTGGTTTATTTAATCTAATTAGCAGCCTGGGACTTAGTGGTTCATTTTTGTTTCCTGAACCATTTTTAGTCACAGTTGGTCTGTCAGTCACAGTAGGAAATGCAAGGGCTGTGGTGTGCAGGGGGAGTCTGGCTTCTGCTTTGATTGACTCCAAGGGGAAGGAATGTCCAAGTTGAGGATGAGCTCCAAAAGGAGACAGCTCTTAAAGTTTCAACTCTGCAAACTCGTATGACCATGCGAGCTGTAAAGTGCAGAGAAGTTTCACATTCCAAAAAAAGAAGTTGCCTGGAGGTACCAGAGCTTGGCGGAGGAGATGCTTGAAATTAAAAATAGCAAAGCTGTTTTTTTCTACCTGTAAATGAAATAATAGGTTGAGAACTGTGAGGCTGAAAATGCTCTGTCCCCTGGGAAGTTACAAAGTGCAGGTGAAAGGTTTCACAATATCTAAACTAATGCTCAGTGAGAAAGCTTTATGAAACAAATACCCAGTTGTCTATAAACTATATGATCCTGCAGAGTTGGCAGCCCCACTGAAATGACAGCATCACCTTGCCTAAATACGATAATGGGAAACAGGTAAGTAGAATACGGGGAAAGGTGCTTATTTCTTGGCAAGTGGATTCTTAATTCACTTGGTATTTGATTACAGCTGTCAGAACAGTTGTTGTTACTGGAAACAGTGGGCTGCTTTCCTGTGGTTGACCAACTGGGGCATGATCTGCAAGACCATGTTTTGGGCAGAAGGATGGGATTATTTATCTTCATTTAGTGCAAATCAGTCAGATGGTGAACTACAAGAACACAGCTCACTGTTAGAAGGTTCTCCATTTCTGCTCTGTAACATTACTGATTCACCCCCTGGTTTTACCAGTGGGAGTCATGATATTTTGATGACATTTCCTAGGAGCAGCTTCTCTTCTGAGATCATGAGAAGACTAGGTATAGATTGTGCATTTAGTTGATCATGCCATTTGACTTTTAAAATAATCTGGGCTGGGTCACACCAGGAAATGGATACGTTTCAGCTGCTCTTTCCTAAGCAGTGTTTCATGCCATTCTTTTCTCAAAAATCTTTACTTTTAAGGTATCTATTTGTCAGCACCAATTATGTTATAGCTACTGGCTTTCTGCTCCAGACAAAAAATCAGATTGATGCAGTTATGTGAGCATCATTCTGGAGGGAGTTTGCTAAAGCCAGGGGCTAGTGGTCTGCCCGGTGTTGGAGCTGGTTCAACCATTTGCAGTTTGTTGGTAAAATCACATTTTAAACACTCACAGCTTAAGCTGATTCAGGGCAGGCTTTACTTCCAAATTACCTATGATTAATTGTGGTGTAAACTGGTGTCACTGGGGAAGGGAGAATGGTCCAGTGATTTGGGTGGTATTAGGATTTGGGTGATTTGCACTTAAGTGTTGCTTTTAGCACTCGCTTTCTGTTTGACCTTGACCAAATAGAAACAGACCCAGGTGCCTAAAGACACTTTGGTGTCTACTACTCATTTAAAGTCCAATAAAATCAGGAAGCATTAGTCTAAAACGCAGAATTTCAAAAGCTTTCTAGGTAGATTTGTTTTTTTTATTTTCTGCCTTTAAAATGGAGATGAAAGCACTTGTCTTTCCCACAGGAGTGGTGTGATGATGCATGCATTGAAGACATAAGTGCTCAGAAACCACAAAAGTGTCTATACACTTGTCCCAATCTTTTTGAGTTTTATCATTTACCAGCTGTATATTTATTTATCAGTCACCATTATAGGCATCTCAATTTCCTTCTCACAGGCTAATATTAACATCCCAATGGGTGCATTTCAACCTGGTGCAGGCCACCCTCATAAAAGAAAAGAACTTACACCTGAAGAAGTGGACGAAGTAAGTACGAAAGGTTTTCTGACTTGGCTTTTTGGTTTGGTTTTGTTTTTTTTTTTTTTCCCAGGAGAATCCCTGCCATAAAATGAAAGAAAGCCTTTTAATCAATCTTATATCTCTGCATACCAATCTTAGATACCACAGCTGAACTTGGACTGATCATTCATGGAAAAAAATGGCCACTTGCTAAACACTTCATATATAATAGTTCTGCTTTTGGTGCCAAGGCCCCTATAGGAATTTAAACTGTTTCAAAGGTGTGTAGCTGTGCTTCAACAGCAGGATGACATCTGTTGTCAGGAAAGAGAGCTAGGATTTCACCGGAGGTATTTGTCTAGATGAGATTTGATGGGATACAGCAGGAAAAGTTATAGCAAGGCTTTGGAAGGATATGCTACTACCTGCTGCCCCACAGTGTGATTGATTGTTACAACTTAGCAATAATGGAACAGGTTTTCAAACATGATGCTTTTTGAAATGTTTATCAACAAGGAAAAATTGAATGTGAAGACACTTGCAAGTTAAAACAGAAATTGAGAACCCATTTATCTGCATAGTGGTGAAAATACTCCATTTTAGGCTGAATTCTGTGTTTGCATGCTTATATTTTACAGGGAGTATTTAACACCAAGTTTTGAATATAAAATCCAATTTATACATTAACTGGCATTGGTTATGATTAAACACAGATATCATATTTTTTGGATGCTATTAAAGCATCTTATTTACCATTAACTTTTTTTATAAATGCAAACTAAAACCAATAGAGGAAAAAAAGGTAATGGTAGATACTCCAAACAAGGAAAAAACCAGTTAAATGTGGGTACTTCTGCCTTCCTGGACAGTTGGCTTAATTTGGATTCATACCCCTCATCTGAGAACTGGTCCTGCTAGGCCAGAGCTGCCGATGCTCCTCAGAGGCAAGGGCAGGAAAGGCTCTGATCAGCTCCATACATCCAGGCTGTTTCTGGCAGGACTTGGGTGGGTGGACTTGCTGCCATGCAGGGAAAGCAAAGCTATTGTGGCAGGAGGGAGCCCTGCCCTCATGCAGAGCAGAGCTGGGATGGTCAGGAGGGAGGGGAAAGCCACTGCTCCCCAGGCATGCTGTGGCACTGCTGGTGATTCAGCCCCAGCCAAGAAGCAGCCAGATTAGTTTTGAACCAATCATCAGCCCCTTCTGACTTGGAGCAGGCACTTCAAATGGTCAGGTTTAGTTGTGTAAGAGCAAATTCTTCCTTTTCTGTCTCAAACAGACAGATTAGGGTTTTTTTCTGAATTTCACCATATTTTGATATAAATAGTACTCTGTTTACAGAGAACTTTCCTGAAGTAATCAAACCCAAGCTGACTTAGCTCTTAAGAAGATTTAAAAGAAACAAACATACAAAATGACCTTGAACATGTATTGTGGCTTTCTCCACTTGAAAGAAATGAAAGCATATTCTCTCTGAAGTAATTAAGCTGATGAAGGAGTGCATATTATCAAGCAGAAACTAATATAGCATGTATGAATTCTGGTAGTGTTTGGGAAATAAAATAAATGACTGGTGCTGATAATTAGATTTGGTTGGGTAATTGAATGTTACTTTGCTTCTCAGGTACATGAATACTATATATGAGACAGACCTTACAGAATGAAAGTTCTTGACACAGGTTTTATAGGCAATATTCAACCAAATCAATGGTAGTAAAGACTATAGAAACAGATCTTTTAATGGGAATAGAATAAAAATACTACTACTGGACTTGTCTTTTCAGTTTTCTCATCTTGTGAAGTTTTGCAATACAACTCATGATTTTTCAAAGCAGTTTTAGACAAATATGTCTTTTGCTAACAGTGCATAGGATTTTTCACTATTTTTTAAAGGCTTGGCAAAGGAGATGAGGGGATTATGAGTCTTACTCAAAGGGACAGTGGAGTCAGATGTGAACATGTACTTTTGAAGGTCAATGGAGCAGGCATGTTTAACATGGAAAGAAATGGAGGGTGGGAATTTTAGAAAATAACTTCTTCAGTCAGAGCATTCATTAACTCTCGTGTATCTGAGTCACTCTTTAAAATTCCTTCCATAAAACTGGAGACCAAAGTCTAATCTCAGCTATGCATTGCACATGGAGTGGGTGATACAGGGAGGGGTGCAGTCATAGGTAGCACACACCTGAGGTTAGAGAAGAAAGCTGACAGCAACTTATGGAGCGCAAAGTCTCCGAAACACGGTCAAAGCTCGTGCCATTTGTTCTACAGGAGGAAGGGAATTGAACGTGACTAGAAATGGTATTTTTAACATAGTATCTGCTATTTATAATAAGAACTAAGGGGTTGAGGGCATGGTAGTTTCCCCTGATTATTCAGATTAGCTAGTTGTGCAAGAAAACTGTGAAAGTAAACAATACAAGCTCTTGGCAACTTTGACTATTGATACAATTTTGTGCATCCTTCCAAACAGCTTCTGTATAAATTTACTTATTCTCCTGCTGTGCTTTGCTACTCTTTCAGAATGTTAGACCATTAAGCTAGATGTCAGACAGTACATGTCCTCGCTGGGGCTGAATTACTGGCTGGGATTTGAAATGAACAAGAAGAAACATGTATAATGATATTAGTTAGTATTATCTTGTATTAACTAATAGTGTATTGGCTAAAATGTGAGAAAAGACAATACAAGTTTACCAAGCCAAGCAATGTAATTGTTGCTTCACTTTTCTTATATATATAGTCATGTTAAGAAAGTTCTTGAAGATCAGATAGGAAGAAAATGTCAGTTTTCTAGAATACCTTGTTTATTTGCTATTTGACGTTGCAAAAAGCCTTCTTCCTAATTAGCCTGTAGTCTATTAGTCAACAGAAAAAAAGAGGCCAATAATATTTGACAGATAACTTTGGAATTTTAAAAATTAAATTAAATATTAAGAATTGACTGCTCACAGTCAATACACATTTTCAAAAAGTGTAGCTAATAAGTCTAAATAGTGATTTAACTTGAAAAGGCCAATCCCAGTAGGACATTCATAGAGTAATCAAAAAAGAAAAAAATAATTTCATCATGAAATTATTTGCAGTAAAATATAAATTAATTTCTAAGTCTACATGATTCTCCCCATATGCCAGCTTTACAAAATATGCAACAGGCTGCAACAACCTTAACTCCCTACTGGAAAGCTACTACTTCATTTTTCCATCTAGAATAGAAATTGTCTAAAATACTCGCTTTACTCACCTAGAAGCAAAAGTACAGCCAAGGAAGTACCGAGGGCTAAAATACTGTGGTTCATCAGGAAATTAGCTGAGTTGCTCACTATTTTGAAAGTGCTGTTATTTAACCTTTATTTTTACAGTGTCAGCAAAATAGCCATGAGGCTATTCAAACATAATTCAAACATAAAATAACAAAAACCCTCCTGGTTTTGCAACTGAGGTTAAGAAAAATTAAACTTCAACTCATGCTGAGCTTGCATGTAGCTTTTGATGTCCATAACCTATTATCTTAGATCTTTTCCAGAGCTGCAGAAGTGCATGATGGTTTTCCTCTCCAGCTATCTGGCCACTATGAAACTCCCAAAGAAATTAGATTATAAAAACGTTTCTTCTGCTTCCCCCCTCCCTAAAATATGAAGGACTTGGAATTGCCTTTAATGCTCCACTCAGTTGTTTTCCACTAATAGTCTGACACTGTAAATTCTTACCCATCTACCAAAAGATCCATGTTCCTCTACACTGAGCACCCTCTATCCTTTCTAGAATGATTTTAGACAACAACCAACTAAATAACCTATCTCTTCCTCCCCACTCCCCCTCCTTTCTCCCCTCACCAGTTTTCACTGGGATTTCCTTTAGTATAAAAATATCCTTTCCTGGTTTCTCAAATAACTGATCTATGTTCATGCTCAAGAGATTGCTATTGCAGCAGTGAAGTCACTGGTATCCTTTTGTGCAGAGTGTTCCTGCTTCGACAGAGGAGGAGAAAGACAAGAAACATCTCCCAGGAGCTAGGAAACTTCCAGGTCCTGCTGTCAACTTGTCAGAGATTCAGAACATAAAGAGTGAGCTGAAGTATGTTCCCAAAGCTGAGCAGTAGCTGGAAGAAGCAGGTGAGTGAAAGAGGGTTCTTTACATGGCTTTAGGAGAAGCAAGCTGATCCAGAAACCTCTTACGTAGAAAGATGGCTTTCCAATTACTTCGGTGGACCTGTAGTCACACCTCGTATTTCAAAGACAAAATAGAAGAAGCCATAATCCTTGATATTCTTTGTTATTTCAAACATAGATCATATTGGAGACTATATCCAATGATCTATGTCACCCATCAACTGGCCTAACAAATAGTTTATTTAGCATATTAGGAATATTGAAGACAGCTGAAAAAATAGCATCTTGCTTCAGAAGCACAAGTTCCAGTTTTGCAAAATATATGACTTATATTTGTACAGTCTAACTACAAATAGATCTTTTACAATGCAAATAAATTTATTGCAGTGATGGACAAGTAGGTCAGCATTTTCAACCTCCTTTGGAATATTAGTTATTTGATATTCATTTATTTATATTATTCAAAATTGACATGCTAATGGCTCCATGTATTTGATCATACAAACATACACTATTTGTGGCACCTGAGGACTCACTATATAGGTATATCAGGCTTGGAAATATGAGATTGGACCTTGGGGACATCTGTGCTCTTCTGAAGTAGCAGATGAACTCCAGGTAGGGACCCCCAGGCACTGCAGACAGCACCAGATACCTATGGATTGAGCCACTGATCTACAACTAGAACCACAACTCATACTTATTTTGCTCAATGTCTGGATGGAGTTCAGGGATGAGTGATCTCTCTCAGGTGTAAGTGCTGAGACCAGGACCCTTTAGTGTCTTCTTCAGTGGGCACAGACAGTGGGATAAAGTGCACCCTCAGCAAATTTGCAGGTGACACCAAGTGGAGCAGTGCAGTTGACACACGTGAAGGATAGAATGGCACAGGGGGGGGCTGGTCAAGCTCAAGAAGTGGGCCCATGACACCTCATGAAGTTCAACAAGGCCAAGTGCAAGGTCCTGTACGTGGGTCAAAGCAACTGCCTGGAATCAATGTAGGCTGAGCACGGAACGGATTAAGAGCAGCCCTGAGGAGAAGGACTTAGGGGTGTTGGATGAGAAGTTGGATATGACCTGGCAACGTGCGCTTGAAGCCCAGAAAACCAACCATGTCCTGGGCTGCATCCATAGCAGTGTGGCAAGCACCTCAAGGGAGGAGATTCTCTGCTCTGAAGAGACCCCACCTGGAGTATTGCATCCAGCTCTGGGGCCTCTGCCATAGGAAGGAGTTAGCCTCGTTGGATTGAGTCCAGAGGAGGGCTGCAAAGTCAATCAGAGGGATGAGTATCTCTCCAATGAAAACAGGCTGAGAGTTGGGTTGTTCAGCCTGGAGAACAGAAGGCTCTGGGGAGACCTCACTGTGACCTTTCAGTACTGAAAGGGGGCTTATAAAAAAGATGGGGACAGAGTTTTTAGTAGGCCCTATTGTGATAGGACAAAGGGTAATGGTTTTAAACTTAAGGACATTAGAGTCAGACTAGATATAAGGATAACTTAGATGTAAAAAACTAGATGTTTTTTACAATGAGAGTGGTGGAACACTGGACCAGGTTGCCCAGAGAGGTGGCAGATGCACCATCCCTGGAAACATTCAAGGTCAGGCTGGACAAGGCTCTGAGCAACCTGGTCTAGTGGAAGACATCCCTGCTCATTGCAGGGGGGTTGGACTAGATGATCTTCAGAGGTCTCTTCCAGCCCAAACCATTCTATAATTCTGTGATTATTTTATTTAAAAGGAAATATTCAGCACTTCAACACCGATTTCAGAATAATTTCCATTTGATTTCAAACAAGGCCCATAAGTGTCTGTTCTACATTCTGAGCCTGACAGAAATTAATAATTTCTGTCCATGAAATTATCTTTGATTTTCCTTGAAAAGCTTGAGTCAGTAAAGATGCATCAGTCAGTTACAAAGGATATTCAGATGTACAAAGAAGTTTCAATACAAAAAATCTCACCCTGGCTACAGTAAGAAAAAGAGAATTGTGTCACATAGTCGTCACCTGAATTACCAGTTTTGCACATTGACTAATAAATCCTTTCTATTGTGAAGAGAGGCAGAGGAGCTAAGCTGAGTAGAAGAACATCATCTCCAATTTGCTTCGTGGAAACATAAATGAAGAACAGAGGAAAACAGAAAGCGGTGCAAAAGGGTTCTGGGAATGCAGAAGTGCTAAGGATCAGGAATCTTAAAAGAAATGGCATATAATCTGAGTGAATTGCTCGAATGTGCAGTGCATCATTAACTTATATTTTATGCACAGCATAAATACGCCATTTGGAAACAAGAGTGCTTAGCTGTTTCTTGCTTTTACCCTGCTGTGTCATAATGTTCCTGTTATTTTAAAGAAACAATGGAGTCTTCCTCTTCAGAAAATTTGGTAAAAGAAAAATTAATATTTTGTAAAATATAACATTGTAGTCACTGCACTAAAGCACTGCCCAGAGAAATATGAATTTTTAATGTGAGACTTTAAAGAGGTTTTTTCTGTAACAGATATTTGAACATAAATTTAACCCCATGTTTATTCTCAGATGATTGCTATTTTCAACATTTAAAACAGTTTTTTAGCAATTAGCTTACTGAGAATCCAGCAAACATTTGGGGCATGCACAGAGGTTCACTCTAAGGAGAAGATTTCTACAGGAAGGTCAGCAAACCAAAGAGCATCTTGAAAGAGGAGAGGTTATTATGAAGTCATTTCTGTCTCCATCCTTCTTTTGATGTACTGTGTATCAGGTTTGGACAGTGATACAGATTTCTAGATTTTGGGTAGTGCAGTCACAGATCACATGTGAAAACTTATTTTCTTAAAGAGTTGCAGACACAGTAGTCACTGGAGCCTGGAAGTTTGGATTTGGATGCTGTGCAGAACTAAGCAGGTGAATGAGTTCTACATGAAACTGAAATGTAAATCAATCATGGGCTGCATCCAGCAGCCTTGAATGGTACTAAATCTAAGGATCATCCCCTACAAGGATATTCATCAGTTCAGGTGTTTTAGTCATGACCTTGCATAAAATGTGATAAAGTCAGTGCATTGTTTTATGACTGAACATGTCAATCCAGTGAAAATTATCTTTATTTGCAAGAAATCCACACTCACATCTGCCTGATGCTTTGCTCCAAGGAAAGGTTACAGATTATCCTTTGAATGTGATGCTCTCTAAAGAATAGTAAACAGACTGATCAATAGAATATGACTGTACAGAGTGTGTACTGATCAGTGAGAGTGTTCTTTGGTTTTCACAGTTTGGAAATTAAGTCTCTCTCACATCAGTAGTATAATCTCAGATATTCACTATTGAGGGATTTCCCTTTGGTATTATTTTTATATTTCTTATGGTACTCCATAGGTTATACCTACTTGAAATGGTTAGAATAACTCCAAATACTCTGGATAATTTCCGTTATTCTATTATCCTATAATGTGATACCATAAAAAAATACCAAAAGTATACATTAACATTCAAAAATGCCAAAGCTTTTACAATTACAGCAGTTATTTCCAACTTTACCTCCTAGTATTGTCATATATCATGGGATAGTTTCAGTAAATTGCAAGTCAAATTGCAAGATGATTAATTTTTTAAAATTTTGATCCATACATTCTTGCTCAGTTTAACAGAGTGCAAAACCAGCAGCAAAAATAAGAAACCTGCAAAGCAGTAGGTTGGTTCATTATTTACAAACCCATTCCTACATGATTCACACTTTAGAGTAACTTCTGTTAAGTATCTTTGGTATTGCTCTTCACCAAATTAGGGAGCATGAATAGACTTAAGTTGTAAGTCTAACAGTTTGTGGGAGGGATATAATTAGTGAGATGTCAGGAAATTGGATCCATTGAAGGTCATCAAGTGCTCCTCAGTTAAGATATTCCTGTAGTCATCCCCTGATGCTGGTCTGTCATCTATAATTAACTAATTAGCATACTCTGTTTTGTCATAAAGATTTTTTTCTTCCACAGACCTGTAGCTGATGTGTTAGATTGAGCTAGTTTTAATATACAACCTGAGTTGTGATTGACTTCCCTTTTCTCCAACTACAGGTTTTTTTTTGCTGCTCCCTTCACACCTGCTCATTTCTACATGCACAGGGGTGAAGCATATGCAAAATAAAATAGTAACAAAATGTCGCATGCTAAAAATATATGTCCTATTGAATAAGTAATGGTAGGAAGCATTTAATTTGTGAGAAATGGATCCTGCTATGGCTGAGATTTTTTACTGTTTATTGTGATATCTCATATGATAACTAGTATGGTAACTGTACTTGAAAATGGGCCTAAGCACAAACTGACATTTCACCTGAGAATATATATAAATTCAGCCAGTTACTTCTGCAACTCATGTTCATTCCTCATTCTGTAACCCTTCACATTTTGTGTCCTGAGGTGTGGGGGGCTGTGGAATAAGACTTTTTACTGTGCACCCTGAAGGGCCACAGAGTCCTTCAGAGAATGCTGGACTTTGGTCTCAGAGGACCTAAACCTTCAGCTAAAGTAGTCTGGTCTTTTCCTCCTGAGTGAGACTTTTGTACTTACTGGAGGACCTTCTTGAAAGGCAAAAAGGGAAATTTACTACCTTGAAGTTACAAAACAGTCTGTCATGGACATGTGGGCAGCACTGTGTTTTGGTTGTGTTTTGAGAAAGGGATTGTCAGGATCCCTATCACAACGTTGATGAGATGATTTCCCACATGCAGCTGGTACTTGTAGATAAACTGTTGTTTTTACCTGGAAGTCTACTGAGGAAGGGTGGTTTGATTGCAGAAGTAGTTCTATTGTCAGGTACAGAAGCAAGGGAGTTGTATTTTGAGGGCTGAAGACTATACATCCGGCAAAAGCTTCCCAGAACAGCTTAGGCTTTGTATTTCTTGCAGCATTACCTCCTCTATAACATATTGGGAATTCTGCCTGGCACAAAATGAGAAAACTTATCAGTAGAGCAGCCTCTGAGATTGGTGTCACTTGGTGAAGAAAATGAGTCCCTTAGGGAATAAAGCCCTTATATCCATACACACAAAGTGTTCCTTGGTGGTGTAGTTAATTACTTACAAAAAAATTTGTCAATAACCCTGGGCTAAAAATGTGCATTATAGCTTTGTCTCCTAAGTACTGAGGATTCTAATTACAGTTTCATGCTATATACTGCTCTGAAGCCACATCTCAGTTAACAGTTATTTACCTTTCCCAGTGTCACTCTCTGACACACAGTTTAGTGATTGCCTCTTATTCCTGTGCTCACATGGACCTGAGGGATACAGTTAAACTTCTGTACAGTTATGAGCAAGGGTATTGCCTTTTTCTCCAGAAACACAACAGTGCTTGGCTGGTAGAGGAACTCTGACATGCTGTGAGCTCTTGTAAGAGCCTCACAGTTTTAGGAAAATGTGTTCATTTGATTAATTCTAAGCCAGACATTGTGTGAAAGGAGGGAATCCTGCATCCAGAGGATGCCAAGGTAGGTCAGGAGCAAACATCTCCTTAGCTGGACTGGGAACTGTGGAGTAAAGAAAGAGGCTGTGTTGCAAGAACTTCTACAGGACCCTTCTGCCAAAGTCAAAGGTTCCTTGAGGAGATCTCATCAGTGTATAAAGTACCTAAAGGCAGAGTGCAAAGAGAGCAGAACCAGGCTCTGTTCAGTGGTGCCCAGTGACGGGACATCCCTGGACCTACTCACTGTGTGGTCTTTGTTAATTTATAAGTACCTCTTGTCTTTTTCTATCCATGGTTTCCTACTATCCTGCTGACTTTGGTTCAGAACTCCCAGATTAGCAGCACTTGGTGATTTCATGGCCAGCCATCAATTTTGTCAGATCACTTCTGTTTGTAAAAATCTCCTAAGAAACTAGGTTGTTGTGGTTATATAGGATTTTTTTAACAGCATGTTTAAGATTGTTTGGTTTTCCTTCCAGGTTTTTTGCATCTACTTATGACATGCTTTCAGACTTTAAAACAGAAGAGATAGAAATTTCTTTTCAAGGAGAAAATTGGAATCTCCAAGACGTAATTTAGGAATTTAATTCAGAGGATCCTTTGGAATTCTGTTATCTCCTTGAGCAAAAAAAGTTATTCATGTTCTGTTTCCCAGAGTTTCTGTGTTCAGAAGAAAAAATTTACTTGTGATGGTTTAACCCCAGCCAGCCACCAAGTACCACATAGGTACTTGTTCATTCCCCCACCAGTGTGGGGGGAAGAGAATCAAAAGTGAGAAAACTTGTGGGTTGAGATAAGGACAGAATAATAGGGAAAGCAAAAGTCATGCACATAAGCAAAAAACCCCATAGAATGAAATAACAGTGACTGGGAAAGACAAATACCATCACTCCAAATATCCCCCCACTTCCTTCTTCTTCCCCTCACTTTATATACTGAGCTGATGTCACATGGTCTGGAATATCCCTTTGGTCAGTTGGGGTCAGCAGTCCTGGCTGTGTCACCTCCCAATTTCCCATTCATCTCCAACTTCCTTGCCAGAGTGGCAGTAAGAAAAGCAAAAAAGGCCTTGGCTCTGTTTAAGCACTGCTCAGCAATAGCAAAACCATCTCTATCTTATCAACACAGTTTTCAGCAGAAATCCAAAATTTAGTCCCATACCAGCCACTGTGAAGAAAATTAACTCCACACCAGCCAAAACCAGCACAATTGTCTCTAACATGGCCTGCATCTGTCCATTGTGAGCTGGGAGTCTCTACCATTGACACAATACTATGTTAGCCCCCAGCACATCATTCCTCAGGCCTTTGCAAGTCAAGGAGAGATTTCCTTTTCATTCTCTTGTTGAATGGTGGAAATGACAAAGAAAACAGACCAGAGAGAGACTGCTTTTTAGATGCCTAAGAAAGTTTAAGTGTATGTGTTTGGAGATGGATTTTGCTAAGGAAAGAAGAGGATGTACTCTTAAGAACAACAAATGCTTCTACATAAACTAGTTAGGAAAAGTTTTTGCTTTGTGGTTTTGAAAACTGACTAATAACTTCAAAACAAACACTGAAAAATCAAAGCAAATTACAAGAACAGATGCTTGTATTTTTTCAAAATATTTCTAAACTGTATCTTCAAGTAGAAGTTTTTAATTACTGGAAGAGACAAGCACAAAGTATTAACTCGAAGAAGTCTCTACTAATTTTTAGGACATGTTACTTACTGCTCTACCCTCACCATATGCAAGAGAGTTTCCAGATATGTGGAGATGAACAGGCCTCTACACACAGACAGGAGAAATATCTTCACTGAGCCTCTCCCTTTGAAACATTAACACGCTTACAGTAACAAAATGCTTCCCATGTTTGCAATGTGGTCCCACAAACCTCTGCTCCCTTCTCAAGTGAGAACCGTTTCTGGAAGAAACTTCCAAGATTCTTATTTGAAAGCTGGGAATTATCATTAAAAAAAAAAATCACTACTATTTAGTAACTGCTTCCCTGTGATCATTCTGTTGATTACATGTTCCTGAACTTTTGTTGTCAGGCCCTTTTATACAATAACCCCTATGTTCCCATCAGTGCTGTTCATCACAGATTTTTGTAAAAACTAAACTTTTCAGTCAATTCCCTCAGTTTCTGGGGTTACATCCCTCAAAAGAAACTCAGAAAGGCAAGTGGCCTCCTGAAGATACCAGGTGTTGAGGGATCAGTGAAGTGTGAAGATGGAATACAGTCAGCAGGCCTATTCTTGCTTGTCTCTGCTTGATGTGTTAGGAGTTAGTGTGAATGAACTTCAGCATCAAACTACAAGTACCACTGGAATGTGCTCCTCTTGGAATTCTCAGAACAGGATATCAGGAATCCCTAAAATTTCAGTTATTTGCTGTGTGAACAGCAAATAACAGCAGGTCCAGGTATTTAGAGAAGATCCTGTGGCTTAAGGGACATTTACCCTGAAGCACATGCATTTAAACCCATGCAGAACTAATTGTAACCAGGGAACTGTCAGCATTAGGAAATGTTTGGAGAGCAGGAACGAGATCATACTCACTGTAAAGAGTTATGACTGAGATGAGAGTGATGCTGTTTCTGTGTTCCTGGGAATTCTCCCGCCAGTGTTAGGTATGCCTGGAACATTGTAATGACAGGCATCATCAGAAACCCAAAATAATAAGCAATTGCAATCATTCTAACCTTACACAGTTCAAAATGTGTTCAGCACAAAGGTTTTCAAGTGCCTACATCAGAGTGAAAAGGCTAACTGCTTTTGCATACATAAAGTGTGACTTCCCACGTTAGTAACAGCTCAGATAGTTTTATCAAATCTACATAAATTGTAGCCAATTAAGCTGACAGTATGATCCGAAATATCACAGCTCTGATGTGATAATCAAACAAATTTTCTTCTAAATTTAGTGCCTCATCATTTTGTTTTATACTTTTTATTCATTTCATTTGATAGAAGACTACCTAATTATGTTTTCACAGCCTTGTGCTCAAGAACCACATAAATTTCTGTACCTCTGTACTATGCCATCTCTTGCAGAGCTGGCTAATGTGGCACAAGCCTTGTGACTCCTGTCTGGGAGCAGGCCATCTACAAGTGTCATGAGCCCTGCTTTGTACTTAGGATTACACCTGCTTCAGCCATCAAATTGCTCCCTGTGTGCCTTGTTTTGAAAAAGTCACTCTTTTAGTGCCAAAGCTACCTCTATTTCCCACTTTTTTGCAAATTTCTTCTGAGAATAGTATAATATAATGGTAGATCTCACCATATGTAGGTAGAACTTTGTATGTAGGTGAGCTCACCATGATAGTGATCCTGATGTCAATCACCCCATTGACAACACTACTGAGGAAATATTATGCTGCAGATGTTATTGGTTTTTGCTGTCCCTATCTGCTGCTGTTTTAACATCCTAATCCCCCTTTGATTTGCCACAGCAGTCTCAAATACACTGTATTTCCATGTACTAAGAGAACAAAGGATACAGCATAAACAAGCATTTCCTGCAGGAATATGTATTAGTTTTACTCTCAGTGTTGCTCATAATTTGTTTTTCAAATTTTATTTGCTGCAAGTTGGAGCTACTTGAAAGGAAACTCAGCTGAACTAACCTTTATTTGAACTTGGGAACAAGCACAGTGCCTGGTTTTCTCTCCTGCAATTTAGTGGTATGGCTGTATTTGTTTCTGACCACAAATGACTGAGATCCATGTACAGACATGGATTCAATAAAAGCAGAATAAAACCCTCAGTACTGGTGTTCAAAACTTACTCCCCCACTTTGGTAAAATTGATGTAATATTGCTTTTAATTTAATAATTCGGTTATTCAACTGATAAAAAAAATAAATCGAGTCCTTCAGCTTTTACCTCTCCTGGGTCTTTGTTCGTGTTTGTTGCCTTGGAGCGAACCTTGTCTTAAAATTGCTGTTACTCCCACACGGCCTTACAGAGCCTTTCAGGGCACAGAAATGTAATCTCAGAGCAAATAATAGCTGTGGCTGTCAATGCACTTAGGGGAAAAGAGGGCGATGGCTGTACTTGCCCTGCTTCCAAGCAAATGAACCCCGGGAGAAGCAGCCTGACCGGTCAGTGCCCGCTGCCCTGGCAGTGCATTTTAACAGCAGTGGTAGCAGAAACATTGCTGTGTGCAAAGGGAGAGAGCAGGGACTGGCAAAATTGCTTTTACTGAGGAAACATCAAAGAACAAAAAGCTTCCCCCAAAGCCAAACTACTCCTTTACTGAGGGAGGGATGATGACAATAACTAGATGGTGCTATTTCAAAGCTTTCGAAGGTTCTGCCTTTATAGATGAAACCAACACAAAGTATGTACTGAAATGGAAGAAAATGCATATCCAAAGACTTGAAACCAAATATTTGAGCTGAAATAGGCAGAATACAGAGAAAAGCAAACCTCCAGTTTTTATGTGTTTGCAAATCATACTCTTCTTGAGTGTAGTATCCTTCCCAAAGATTGTTAAAGGCAAGGATAGAGTATGTTCTCTGTTAATGAAGGATCTCAAACATTTTACTTTTTCATTTCACGATTTCTTTGGTTTTGTGGGTTTGTCTGAAAATAGTTGAATTGATCTGTCTCTTTAGGCTTTGAATGGAGGCATTTCTTTTGGGAAAAAAATGTAATCTTTCTCCCTTTTAGTTCTCAAAACAAGAAGAGGTCTCTCTGTGAAAACAAGAGGCATATTTTCAGTTTTTCAGTACATTTTGCTAAAGGGCAAGTGAGCTCAGATGGGTATATCATGCATGTACCTTTTTTTTGGTTTAAGCCCTTCACTAAAAAAAATAACAAATCAGGCAATGATGTAGTATTGCATCCCTTTCTGCTTTTTATATGCTTTTAAAGTTTTTATTCTGGCACAGCATAGATTTGCTATCATATATTTGAACAATTACTTCTGGGGCAGGTCAGTTCTACAGCTAAGCATTTTCTGTCCAGTTACTACAATTTAACACATAAGTAGACAATACCTGAGCCACTGCTGAGCATGTGCATGCTTCAAAGTCTATGACCAATCATGGAAACCTCAGTGAAGATGTTCATATTCTGCTTCACAGGTGTAGAGAACAAGAGACCAAACCTGGCTGAACATCACAGCTCAGTTGACAAGCAGTAGCTTGCTGGGTCGTGTCCAAGTGTGAAGTTATTTGCAGTTTGGTTGAAATTAAAGAAAACTGTTTCTCTAAGGCAGGATGACAAATAGAGCAATCAGCTCCAACTTCTTCAATGCCTTACTTTAATAGACACCTTAGAGGTGAGTGGAGACTGGCTGTCAGAGATGCTTGTGCTGACCTGAGGCTAAAAGCCTCATTTTTAGGGCTAGAGGCTGACCATCCTTCAGCAAAGTAAACGCTTTGGTACCCCACCTGCAGTGAATTTTGGCATCTAACCGTTTTCATCAAGGCAAGCCCATGGTATGAAGGTCATGTGCAATAGCATTAGAGTACCTTGACCCAACAGAGCATTCCTTCACATCCCTCAGCAGTGTCTGGAATTTTATTAACAGCACAGGGATTAGATACATGTTGGAGGGAATAATGCAGGCAGCTCCAGGTAGCTGTTATGGCACTGCTGTGTTCTCACCTGCATCAGAGAAGCACTGCATCCCTGTGTCTCCCAGTGCCTCTCTTTACCATGGAGGTGTCCTCTTGCATGATGTACCAGTGGGTACAACTGCCTGGGCTCTACCTTCTGCCAAACACCTACTGGCTGTTTGGCTTCACCATTAAAGAGGGGAGTTGAAGTGCCTCAAACCTTGAGGGCAGGCAGACAGGAGTGGAGAATAGATGGCCCACAGCCTATGGCATTGCCTTCTGCTTTGATTGCTGTGTCCCAAGGGCTGGATGAAGGCCAGCATGGTCTTCCCCTTCCAGGGTGCTCTAGCATTGCTCAAGGACAAGTCTTGGTTTCTCCCAAGAGAAAATTGGTTGTAAAGAGACATACAAAGTTACAGAGAGAGGAAAATGGAGATAGGGAGAGCCCTGTCTCACCTATAGTCCTCTGAGTCTCTGATCACACGAGTCCCTTCAGAAACCTTCTGCCTTGCAGAAACTCACACTTCTGCCATCTTAGGAAGATGGTGCTGCATATGCTGTTAAGAACCTTTGAGCCACTTCTGCAGGCAGCATGGTGAAACTTGTGTGGAGAGCTGTTTAGATACAGCTAACAAAAACAAATTGAAAACAATTAGATTTTCTTCCCTGGGGCTTTGTCAATGTCCTAAGTAAAGCCAGGAGACATTTCCCCTCATACTGGATTTACAGTGTGAACTGTCTCCTCCAGATTCACTCCTAGTTTTTTTAAAAAACAAGTAAAAAAATTTGCAAACATGCAAGAGAAGGAATGTGCTGGTGGCCCCTCCCTTCTGCCTTGGCTCTGTGATTATCACACATACCCAGCCAGGAAGCATGAATAAAGCTGGTCAGGTCCTTCTTTGCCTGAAAAGGATTAAAACCCACAATTCTTGCTTCCCTGGAGACTGCAGACTACCTTGGCAGGGGGGCCCTTTGTAGACTTTGAGCTAAAGCTCGGCTGCTGTGCAGAAATGAATTAAAATTATTCTGTAGACAAGTGAGCCTGATGGCAATTTAGCACTGTGGAGCTCAGCTGGCAATAAGGAAACTTGCTTCCGTGTGCTTTATACTGTGGATTGTGGTGTACCATGTCTAAAGGCTAATTTGTGTAGCAACAGTTTCCTCAAGCTGTGCTTTGAAAGAAACCAGGATGGCTTTTGCTGTGTTCTTGTACAAAGTCTGATGCAATTAGGTAGGTGCTGCGGAGAAAGGT
This sequence comes from Manacus vitellinus, assembly GCF_001715985.3. Taxonomy (NCBI): domain Eukaryota; kingdom Metazoa; phylum Chordata; class Aves; order Passeriformes; family Pipridae; genus Manacus; species Manacus vitellinus. The sequence continues at coordinate 10,968,964 of NW_021940813.1, forward strand.
CTCTGCAGAAACCTACCAAGTTTCTGGGTGCTGCTCAGGGTTACATGCCTTCCTGGTACTCAGGTGAGCAGGGTTATCTAAACTCAGGTATTTGTAGATGGGCATGGGCACAGTTTGAGGTTATGGTGAAACTGGGGCACAGTTTGAGGTTATGGTGAAACTGGACCATGGTTTTGAGGATCACAGTTTTGGACTTAAGCACTTGCATCCCATTTGCACCTTAGGCATCTAAATTGTTGGGACTCTGTCCCTGGTACTGAGCATAACCCCAATGCCACTCGGTGCCAACTATGCTCCTAAATCACTTAAGTGCATCTCAAAATCCCACCCCAAATTTGAATATTCAAATTGCACATTGTTCTTTGTTAAGATTGCATGGGCCTCTGTGTCCTTCTGCAGTCAGATCCAGGATTTATGCTAATAGAACTGTGCAAGTTCTCCAAAAGGAGTTGCTACATGCATGTTCTGAGACGAGCCTTTCTGCAGAACTGAGCAAAAGAAATCTTTTTCACAGAATCTGTAGATCATGTTGGTGCAAATTCAACACCAAAATATAATTGGTCTTGGGTGCCTAGTTTTTAACAGCTGGTGATTTCTCTCACCTTTTCCTTCTATTTCTTAGTGAAAACATATTTATTTCTTTTCAGTTTGTTTGGTGAAAACACAATTTTGTGTTTTGAAACAGGGTGCCATGGGAATATTTAGTTCTCCCATATGTCTTCTACTCAATTCTAATAACTCGTTTAAAATACTTGCTTGTCACAGATTGCAAATCAAGTATTAACAGTACAATCTTGTACAGGCAATATGCTGTAACACCTTCATTTATGGTTTTGAAGAAGTCTATCTATTCCATGGGAAAAGAAGGGCTTATGTTTGAAACTCTAATAAATGACAAAATCCTATAAACACAACATATGTACATATATATGAACATATATATGTATGTATATACACATAATGTATATGGTATGTGTATATATACACACATACATATATACATATATGAACATATATATGTATGTATATACACGTAATGTGTATATATATATATATATATATATATTCTGGTTGCTGATGTGAAAGAACCTCATGTGCACTGTAGCTGTATGTATCAAGTCTTAAACTACTCAACAACAGGCAGAGACAAACTACCACACTACCTGAGTAGCTTTGAAGAAGCAAGATAATGCAAGGAATTAAGCATATCCTGCATGGACCAGATGTCAGAATATACAGTTTTCTAGTACAGTCAGTTACATGTCAAGTTAAATTAGCAGCCTGCATACGATGTCTTGCCTTCATGCTTTTCCATCTCTGAAGAGATCCCTGGGTTATGTACAAGATGGCTGTCAAATTTCCCAAGCTGATTAAGACCTCTTACTTTTCCATGGCAAAGAGGCCACAAAATCAAGGACGAGAGTGTTAAATATGCAGAAGAGAGCGCAGAGAATGTGAGCTATGGAAAGACAATACTGGGTTTTGAGCTGGCAATCACTTTATTACCACCCTTCCTTTTCCTCCATTTGCTGTATTTTTTCAAGGTATTTTGCTTCATATGAAGTGCTAAGTATTTCAGGAAAAGTATTTGCAAAGTGCACAGAGACCTCTCAGTCTTGATTTGAATAGACTGAAAATAAAACTATAGCCAACTTCCACCTCATCTGTAACTATATTTGCAGGGATGTGAGCATTGTCGCAGGACCTCTCTTTTTATTGCACATGCCAGAGTTATATTGAAAGAAAACAGGTGGGTGAATAGTACCAAGATTAATCACGGTTCAATTGTGCTGTGATATTATCTGTAGGCATATCAGATGTACACTATATTTACATAGAACAACACTCACTCATACATTATGAATTCTGTTGAGAAGAAGCCATATGACCAGGAGAAAGTAGCATTTTTAGAAACCATAACTAGCACAGAGAGTCAAATGTGGGCTATTTGCAGTACAGACTGGGTAAGGTGGCAGAAGAGGCAGAATTCATGATGAATAAATTGGATATTGCTGCCCAAATAGAAACAGCTGAGATTTCTGTTTTCTTGCTCGGAGAGGAGCCCTTTCTCAGTGTCTCCAAGATCACAGAGCTTTCTGCTAATGCATGAAGAGCAAAGAAATGCATCTGAGAGAGCTTAGGGAAAGGTTCAGGTTCAGCAGCATTTGGCTTGTCCCAACCCCAACACCCCCATACTGCCCACTCTTGTCCCTGTAGTGGAGCCACATGGCTCCACACCAGCCTCACAGTTGAGGAAAAATAACCTCCCCTGCGTTTGCAGCCCCATGAGGACCATTAAATGTCACTTCAGCTGACTGGGGTCTCTGGACACCTCTTTACTTTTAGTTGTAGAGCAGCACAGAGCAGTGCTGGCTGCTCAGAGAGCTTCAAGCTACCTGAGTGCCCGAGAAATCCCTGACAAAACCTGAAAGTGCAAAAATTACAGCAGAGCTACATCCCTTTGCTGAGGCTTCCAAACAAACCCAGATCCTGACAAAGTCCTCATTAGTAGCAAAGTGGGATGATTCTCTTTGTAACTCTAATTGCAGTTCAGTTGTAAAGTGAGGACCACATGAGGCAGCAGCAGGGGAGTGTCTGCAGGACAATCCCCCTTCCCTGACTACTGTGGCAGTGGGTCGAGGGGCAGGAGATCCTCTGTACAAAAAGGATTTGTAGAAATTACACTGCCACATTTTTTCCTTTTCACTCTAACAGCAGAAACAGTTAGGCCATGCTGCTGCCCTTCTGGGTTTCCCGGGCTACTGCAGAAATGTTCTTTTTCACTTTCCCCAGCCTCTTCTCAATAGTAACATATGTCATGCAGCTTCTTCAGCTATCTGAAGTGCTAAAAATGCAAAAGACTCTTTTCTGGCAGTCATTTGTCTTGTTTTGACCACGGAGTTTGCCATTAATGCAGACTATTTTTTTTCCAAAGCAGTAGTTTTCAAATTAAATCAAGGGGTTTTTGTCAACCCTACTTATATTATGGTTCTAGTACAGAACATTGTCCAAAGGGTTAATGATGAACCTAGTTTATTTACACTGTGAATTGTTGCTAGAGTCTTGGGGGATTGGTTTTGAGATTTTATTTTGTCTTTTTTATTTCGTGGAAAAAAAGGGGGAAATAACTGTTACAAAGAGAGAAATCCCAGTCAAAACATATCAGTAAATACTGCATCGTGGCAGTAACTCTTAGGGGAAACTAGAGGGCAGGCTTCTAAAATACTTCAAGCTCTGCAAAGCTGCAGTTTGGTATCTCATCGGCTTCCCAAAGAAACATTAAGTACCTAACTCCTAGGGGGGTTGCATGTTTAATCAGCTAAACGCTTTCAAAATACTGCCCTGAGAGGGCTCAGGAAGCCTACTGCATAAAAATAATAGCCGTTGTCTTGTGTCAGCAGCCAAGCAGCTCCTATTGCAAGTCCATTGATTATTTTACCCAATATAACTGAGTTGTCATTTCCCTATTCCTCCCTTTGTCTCAAATTTTTGTGTCATGAATTGTGTCTTCTTGTGTACTAGGAATCACTGTGGGTTTAATAGGGTTTTTATTATTATTATTATTATTTTTGTTATGTGTGCGAGTAGTGCATAACATCTGCATGAGGCTTACTTCCTCACCCCTTCATTGTGAGATATTTAAAAATACATTTGCAGGGGCAGACAAACAGTGGAAAGCAGTGAACCCTCGTGGTCAAATCACCAAGAAGAACATAAAATGAATAGAAAATTTATTTGAATTTTTTTAAAAATAACTTTTAACTTCTTATGGACCAGTCTTTGAGTCTGGGGGAGATCAAGTTTACAGCATAATTTTTAGAGCTTGTAGTTTTCAAAGTCAATCTTGAAGGGCAGTGCTGAAGTGTTTGGCATCACACACCTGAATGAAGGTGCAGACCAATGCAGCAGGAGGCTGAGACGAGGCAGAGGTTGTGAAACCAGTTTGGACACACCAATTTTATGTCACACTGCAGAGATGGGCCCTGCCTTCAGCTGAACCACAAAGGAGCAGGAATGGCTGGGGTTAAACCACACTATTTATGGTTTAAAAAATAGAATATTTCTCCACTGACTTGAGAAACTATCTCCAGCAAGTTCTGGTAGGAGTGTTGGGCAGGGATTAGGGTTTCCAAGTCAAGCAGACCTGAAGCTGTTGACCCTTGGAAGCCCCCAGAGTCAAAGAGCTGTCCCAGCCTCCTGGCCAGCTGCTGCAGAGCCAGTGCAGGGGCTGATAAGAAACTGGCCAGATCACCGTGTTCAATGTTCCATTTTGCATCACTGAAAGCAAAATGTTTCCATAAAATGTTATTCTTTCAAAGCACAAAACTTTCCCAGTGGAGAAATGTTCCATCAGAAAAATGTTGGACCAGTTTGACTCTTGGCATACTCTAAGGTACAAAAGCTCATTGCATTTTAAATAAATTTCAGCAGCCTCAGCCCATGCCAGCTTTCAAGCAACATATCAAGCAAACTCGGCTTTTTCTCCCGCAATTATCCAACCTGATAATTCTCTTGTCATTTCACCCTTTTGCTTCACTGAAGGAAGAAAGGTCATGTTTGCAGCACACTAAGATGCTGTTTGCTTATGATTTCATTGCCCTGGAATTTGAAATTCATAAGCAGTCATGATATAAATACATATAGTTTTAATCCTATATTGTGTATGTACAAACAACCCCAAAAATCAATTATCTTCAGGATACACATAATCAGACTTTGTTTTATAAAACATTTTTTTTAACATAGTCCTTTCTAAAGCCAGCATGAAATGTGCCTTTTTTTGTTTTTTTTCTGGGACAAATGAAAGGCAACAGTCTGCCTTTCCAGGGTTTGAACTCATGGCTTTTGAAAGGCTAACCAGTCAACACCTAAGGCATCAACTTTTCTCCTCAGCCATTAAAGTTACATGAGAAACAGGAAATATTTACAATAAAAAATGAATGGCAGAACTGGCATCCTGAATACTATGTGAATTCTTAAGGATAATGAAATAAAAATCTTCAGACAATATGAGTCTGATAGGAAGTAAAAAATCAGGCAGCATGGAAGCTAAGAGTGAGTGTTTATGTGTTTGTCATTGCATATGAATTAACATACTGCACAATCTGCTTTATATTGTGTTCCCTGAATGTTATGATTTATAACAATTTATAAATAATTAATAAACAATTTATACCATCTCATATTTGCAAAATTATGTGTGGTTACAAAACTAACACAGCAATGCTGAATCATCTTTTCTACAAATCAGTAAGTTTCTGAAATAGCCTATCTCACTTTAAGTATAGGGAAAGGAAAACTTTGTACCAATATCTTAATTTTTGAATATGAGTAACCACTATTAGACTTCATGCTTGGTCTTGACTGATTAATTGATGCTTATGTGGGTCATTATCAACTCAATATTATTTTAATATGTGCTTTTTATCAGTTCCTCAACTTTCTTGAAAAGAAGAAAGCCATTGACTCCACAAATGTCAGCTGGCAATAAAGACCAATGGCACTTTAGAAATGCCATTAGTGAGGGCACATATTTGAGGACTTCATAGGAATCAGCAGCATGCCAGATATTTCACTTTCCTCAGCTTTTGTCCTTGAAGGTCTATCATCAGCTACAAAATAAAAATTCTTAATCTTTTGCTGACCATTTTTAATTTAAAAAATACAAATAATTTTTAAACCCTTCTCTGTATGTGAAAGTCAGGCAGATACCAAGCAGTGTTGCTTAGTGTTGGGTGTGTGTCTCTGGAGAAAATGGCAGCTTGTCAGGAGTTTTAAGTGGCAGCAGCATGACAATAGCAAAAGACATGAGCATTCAGGTGTGAAATCATAGAGCCTTTCCAGCAGCAGCATTTTGCTGTGTGCTGTGTTGCATTCAGATTTGTGAGAAAGTTTTGTACATAATTTAGAGTAAAGCTTTAATATTTGATTAGAGAGCTAACTCAAATTAAGTGCCAGCGTAAAAGAAGTCCAAGGTCAGTGCCTTCCTCCAGGATCTTTTTTGTATACTAAAACAACTTGAAAATCATTGTTTGTAATTTAATTATGTAGCATGCTTATGCAATTTAGAGTTTATAAGGCATGAGGCAGCACAATCTTAAGGGTGATAGCCCACTCCTACACTGGCTTTTATTGCACTGTTTGAAGGACTACAATAAGACTGCTGAAAGATTTCAACTGGAAGAATCTTTACCCTACCATAAAAATGTCAATAAAGATAACATCATCTTTCTCCAAACTTCAGTCTCCCCGAATCAAATATTTTTATAGAAAAATAAAACCGAGGGGCCTGAATTTTCACAGAAAAGCACAAGACATCTGGGGATTTTCAATCTCCTGAGAATGTATGAAAATTTTTAAACTAAACTAGGTACTTTTGTCAAGAAGCTTTGTTTTGTTGTATTTCCAGCTTCTTGTCCACCCCAAATAATTTTCTAAGTAATTCCAAGACCCGTCGTTCAGCAGCTTCAAACCCTTGATGCTATGGGTCTGGTGCAGAATCTGGCCATTAAGATCATTACAAAATTTTATAGTCCAAGCTGTTGACTGAGGATTTGCAAGGCTGTGAGATGGCTCACGAGATGTCCTCCTTCACTGCCGGGCACAGCTCCTGGTGTTGGCTGGCCCATGCAGCTGTTTGTGGCTCTCTCTCAGCTGGGTGCCCTTCCAAGGCACATGTAAGGCTGGTGGGCTGAAGTTTCTGCTGGAGTGAATGGAGCTGCCACGAGAGCAGCAAGGTTTTGAGAAGTGCAAAATGCCTTTGGTCCCCCTGCTTTTACTGCCCTATGTGGGACACAAAAGGGTTTGACTTTTTGGAGCTACAATGTTAGTGGTGGGTTACCTCATGATCAAATGCAAAGGCTGTGACCCCCACACTCATAAGTTACTTTTGAAACAGTCCAGGAATTCTGTATTTTAGCTTTATAATAATTTGACCATGTTTAATCCAAGTTACACAGTGCAGTACCAGTCATTGTGTTCTTGTCTCTTGTACTTTAGCTGCAGACACAAATGAATTTTCTCCAAGTCATCTCTGTGGTGGGCTACCAAGTGCTGACTACAGGGAGTCTCTGCAGCAAGAGCACTCACCACCATATACATTTTCTCCTAGCTGGAAGCTTTGTTTTCGGAGACACATCCTGGCTGAGAAACCCCAGTCATGCAATTAACTCTCAGCAGGTGCATTTCATATTGCATCAATGAATGCCTCCTTACAGAGCCTTCACCACTCTCAGTACAACAAAGATGTCCCATTGTGTTAAATGTCACAGCTTTTTTTGACTTTCTTGTTTAGTAATAGATTTTTATTGCTTTTTTTTTATTTTACCAATCACTTTTCTTTTATTTCTAATAGTGCCTAGCCTGGTCCCTTCTGTATATACCTTTGTCCTGTAGACATCACAATTACCAGTCCATAAGGGGACTTTTCATTTTCACAGTGCACCTCCACCCCGGTGCATTTCTACTGGCTATTTTTCATCCTGTGCCTGCAAGCTGCTAAGTGGTTTTGGTTATCATTGGAGAAATCAATGGGATTTATAGCACCTCAAAAGAGGTAATAGGCACTTTGCAGGATCAGCGATTAGGCCTTGGCTTCCTTACTGATGAATTTGCTACAACCATAATTCCTGAAGTTTTACTGTCTGCTGTTATAGGGAATGAAAATGAAATACAACTAAACTGTCCAAGAAATTCTTTTCAAATCTCAGTGCCATAAATTTTTTGCTAATTAAGCTCTTTAAGTCTTCTGGCTTCATTAACAGATGTTAATGAAGTGTTATTTGGGTGTTCTTGTTAATATGGTCAGGACAATACCTTAAAAAGGGGACCAAGTCCTTGACTAATGCATACCGTGGAAATCAGATGCTTTTTAAGCAGAGGTGCTGTAGGTGAATGAGAATGGCTTGACATAAACTCCGAAAGCAATTTTCCACCTATATTGATAAATTATTGCAAAGAATAATAATTACAGACACACACATAAACTTAGCAGGGCTTAGTAAAATGCTACAAAGGAAAAGCCTTTTTTTCCTTCAGAAGGCACTAATTTAAAAAGTGCTGCAGCACAGTTCTCATTAGTAGAGGTAAAAAAAGCCTCTGCAGCTCCTCATCAACAACTTTAATTACAGCATAGGTATATATTGCTTAATCTTTGTTTCCTATTATGAATCACAAGTGGCCTCATACAGTCCCAAAACAACTGAAGATGGGTCTGCAAAACCTTTTTATAGGGATGACACTTTAATTTATGAGAATTTGTAAGGAAAATGTTAATGAAAAGCAGAACATTGAAATGAAAACTTGAATTTAATGTGAGGTAAGCATATGTTACAGCCACTGTGCTTCAAGACATGTAAACTGTGGAGAGAAAAGTTAAGGGTAGCTCCAGAAAGCATCACTGCAGCAGTAGTAATACCATTAACAGAAAGTATATCAGAATTTATATAGGTTTTCTTTGTAATACATTTTGAAGTGTTATGCATAATCAGTACTTAAAAATTCAGTCTCTTTATGAACTGTTTGGATAGGATAAACTTCTTCTGATGCTTTCCCACCTTTAAGAAATTGTTGATTTTTATCAGTGTCTACAGTGAATCCATAAGCTAAAAAATCCATGCTCATCAAGGTGCTACTTCATCTAAATGACAACTAGCAGCTCACCACATGATGTTTTAGGCAGCTTTCTCATCTCAGGCAAGAGATGCCCAAACAAAAGTAAAACTATGACTGGTAAAGCTAAAGAGATAAAAGTTCAGAACACATTTCCATGCTCTAGAGATTGTAGTGTTTGTAACACATGATAAATCTCAAACCTTTGAAGTAGTACTAGTCAAGAAGTAAGGATATTTGTTTACGGGAAGAAGTTCTTTATTTTTCACTGAAAATGCTGAAGTGGGAAGGGTTTTTTCACATTTGAAACTGCTACTAATTGCAACATTTTAGACTGTTAGGAGCCACATACATTAGCATTGGGGTCATCAACATCTAGGTTCCACTTACCAAAAAAAAAAAAGGCAGTGTAACCTATGACAAGTATCATGACTTTCCTGACATTAGGTCTTTCAGAGAAAAAAATTTAGAATTCATATTGTTCTGAAAGATTTCAGTTCGACAGCTGTCATTTCAGAGCTACTGGGCTAAATTTTCTCTCTTTTGCAAGTTCCTTTGCTGACAAAGCTTTGTGTCAGTGCAGGTAACAAGACATTTTGACAACAGTATAACACAAGGAACGTATTCACTTGACTGTTTTTCTGTCTTAAATGAAAGGGTCTATTGTGGTTGACTAGACATGCTGTTACACAGTACTTGGCTCGTGTGTGCATTACTGAGCTGCAAACAGTTCAAAGGGTCAAAACTGTCCTTAACTCCCCATGTCATACTGTCTGAACCCAGATGTAAATTAGAGGAACAACATATGTATGAGAAAGGGAGTATAGGGCTTTCAATAATTTCTTCATTGTGAAGATAAGCAAAATTCGTTGTCAAAAGTATTATTTTTGCATTTTGGTGGAAAATATAAATATATTTTCTCTATTATTCTTTGTCAGACAATTTGAAAGAATAGAATTATGTCCTGTTTTGTTTTGAAACTCTGTGTGTATGTGTATGTGTAACCTACATCTCCATTTTCATTGCTTCCCCACATATTTCAATGGATTGTAGGTAAAGAGCAAAAAAAAAAAAAGGCATAGATTATTTAATCATTCCAGCATTTCACAGGGACACAGAACAGTTGAGATTGGAAGGGACCTCTGGAAGTCATCTGGTCCAGCCTCACTGCTCAATAGGGCCACCTTGTGCTGCCTGCCCAGGACCCTGCCCAGAAAATATACAGGAGAGAAAATATATTTTAAAAGACATATGATAGATGCTCAGATATATGAGAATTGTTCTTATTATCCTGACAGAAACATAACAAATGTGTTGAAATAGTTTACAGAAAACATACAAGAAAGCACAGTTTAATTTAAAGTGGGCTCTTCCATTTGGTTGACCAGTTACCGTTGCAAAGGAGTCAAGGGATGAACTCCCCTTTGCAAATTAAACCTCTCTCTGGCATCCCCTCACAGTATTAATGTGTTAACCTGGAGCACATTTGACTTCCTACTCTTCTTCTGCCATCTGTGTGCATGGTGATCCCATATAAATATCAAAGTAGTTTCATGGGAGATGATCATAACAAGTGGTGCCCAATGAAGGGAAGTGAGGGCAGAGGAATTAAAGCAGATCCCTTGGCACTTCAGGTTACTGTCTCAGAAAGGTCAAGGCTTTTACCAGATGTGTAGGAGAATTAGAGTCTAAGGAGATAGTCTGGCTTTATTTCACATTGACAATTCACTGGAGCAATCAAAGAAGACATGTCCCTGGATTTACCTTTTGCCCAGGTTTTTCCTTCTGAAGATCAGTGTGTTTGTAATTCTAGGCTAATTCTGCTCCAGACTAACAGAAGTTCATGACCTCTATCCCCTTCTTACCTTACTGTAACCGATACCCTTTTCATTCCCAGTGTGCTATTTGCTAGGAATGGCCAGATGTCTTTTAAATGACATCATGGGAACAAAACTCTTTCCTGGGTCTACAAACTCCATAAGAAGTCATTACCTTCATTTCTCACTTGTGCTTTTGAAGGGGCTTTCTTTAACCCTTTTTATAAATTTTTCCAAACGGTGCAAAATTTTATTCAAGCAGCCATACCTGTCATCTGTGTGCAACTCACATGATATGTAAAGAACACTTTCAGGTGATTGGAATCTTTGGAGTTTGGATGATTTAAACCATATTTCACAACCTGGTTAATTGGTATTGTAAAGACAAGAAAAAGTTCTCCAACTGTAACCTCCCTATCTGCTCCCAGAGTGCTTCTTGCTGCCTCTTTTTAAGTGTTGCATGTATGACTGTGAGAGTGGTGAGTAAGAGATCTATAAATGGGTTCTAATGAGGAGTAAACATCATGTGGTCGTTCAGTTTGGAAGCTTGTTGAGTGGGAGGCATTTACTGAACCTTGGTGCACTTGCTACAATCACTGATCTTCTATGAAGTGCTGATGTCTGTTTTCTCCTTTGTAAAGTTATTTCTTATAAAAGAGGATGCCTTAACAGAATCTTAGCGTTAAATATATAAGGCTGGAAACTGTTGAAATAAATAAAGAAAAAATGTATTTATTGCCCAGGTGATTCGTGCCTTGTCTATTAGCACCAAATGTGGTCATTTTACTGCATTTATGAAAGGCAAAATATGGATTCATTTCATATTTCTTCTTTCAGCTAGTATGCTCTATAAGAACAGAAAACACTGACAGTTGGAATCATTGTTGCTTTTTTAAGAATAAATCTTTTATCTGCTTGCTGTTAACAAGTTGGGTATATTTTCAGAGAATAAAAGTGAGATGCAGCATTAAAAACTGTGATTTTGAAAAAGAAAAAAGTGAGATTTTGCAATTCATTTATTTATTTACATTTATTTTTGAAGTTGAATAGCACATAAATTAAATAATTTCTTACATAAATGTAGCCATTGCTTTTTCCTCTGGCTAGAAACCTCAGGCATCCAGTCTTTTTTGTTCCTGAAGGTAACACTGGCATCCTACCAACTGCAATCATAGCACTTCAGATTCTCACTCAAGGAATGGAAAAGGTCTTAAGGGCTGAAAACCCCTCTAATTCCATGATTCAAAAGTGCTTCTAAGCATGTGCTTATATCCATCCTTAATCAGGACAACATTTAAGCAGTTACTCTCAAGTATATTCTTTTCTGCTTTCTTTAAAATGGCCGAGGGTTGTTTGGTATAAGATGACTGGAGTGGCAAGGGAGGCTGGTAGGTAAGAACTGCAGCAGCTGAAAGAACCAGCAGAGAACATAACTGTGAGGATTATTAATGTACCATAAGCAACCTATTTTTGAGTTTATGGACTCCCATTGATCTCTGGAGGAGCTTGCACTCTAAAAATAACCTGCTTTTGGGAGCTGGGACAGAAAGAATTGGAGCCGGCCAGTGGGAGGTCTGAGTGGGTTGGAGCATCACAGGGAGATAATAGAGGGTCCGGTGACTGCAAAGGGAGTTCAGGTAGCAATTATAAGCAACCAGAGAGTATACCTGAGAGAAAGATAATATTATTACCAGGTGTTAAAATAGCACTGCTTGCAAGCAGCATGCTTTAGACAAAATTTGAAACAGTGGGCTTGATTTTCCTCAGCCCCTGAGCACTGGGGCAACGTTTATCATCATGGCAATTTGATTTCTTCTGCATTTGGATGGCAAGTAGCAGAGTTCTAGGGAGCTATAGGTATTTTGGGTTTTTTTTTTTTTACTCCCTCTGCTAACTAACTAGTCCTGTAGGCACATGGCCTCCTGGAAGACCAAAAGTCCTTTGGCTAGAGCTGCTATGACTGAGTTGAGGCTGGAAGAACTGGACACACATCACACAGCAGATCTTTTGAGGGGTTCAATGCCTAGTGAGAGACCTGTGTCATGGGATGGGGAAACAAGAGAGGTGCTTGCTCCACTGGCTGGGATGTGATGCCAGTTGAGACCTTTCAGCTCTGAGGTCATAAAGGTATTCAGTGATATTAATATTAATTTCACTGGGATTTGGGTGCGAAAAGTTTGGGAACTATGAGGCAACAAAGGAGGGACAAAGGAATATTTGAAGAAAGGGAGCATGTAGCTGAAAGTAATTCCAGCAGCCAGATTACTTGGATTGTTAGCAACACGGTAAGACATTGTATAACACCTTGTTGTTTTAGTTTGTAAACTCTCTGGCAGTTCCACAGCTAAGCAGGGGCAAGCAGGGACCTTGTACCTGGCCCACGAATCTTCCATGGCCCTTGTGAGTGGAGGATAGCTTCCCCTGGAACAGACAAAGGCTCTTCCCAGACTTACAGACTGCCTGAGCCTTGAGAGAACCTCTGGAGACCATTCCGTCCAACTCCCTGCTCAGGACAGAGTCTTTACTCAGAGCCATGTCCAGTTGGGTTTTTAATATCTCTAAGGGTGCAGTCTCCACAACATTTCTGGGCAACCTGTGCCAGTGTTTGACCACTCTGATGGTAAAAAAAGTTTTGTTTACTATTTAGATGAAATTCCCTGTATTTCACTTTGTGCCTGTTGTCTCCTGCCCTGTCACTGGGCACCAGTGAGCAAAGTCTGTCTCTATCTTCTTTCTACCCAAGGGCTTTGTACTCTTCTTTGCATTACTGAGATCCTTGGGGGCTTGATGTGCACAGCACAGGACAGTTGGCATTAGGAACTCAGGAAATAAGGAAAGGCTAAACTGCTTGGAGAAGATAAGCATGGAGCTCCCCTGCAGGGCAGATGCCTTATCCAGGAGGACGCCAGCAGAAAACACAGCCTTACCATCTAAAATGCTGAATCTTTTAGAAAGGTATCAAAAAAAAAAAATCATGTAATCCTAAAAACCAGAATGCGAAATTACAGCTGCCCATCATGACACAAAACTGCCCACAATGTATTTGGAGGCAGAAACTACCAGTGGCCTATTTCAGCAGAAGGATCAGAAAACACTTGTGACAACAAGGACCCCACTGTGCTCAGATGAGCCTGCTGTGCCCTGAACACTCTTTCTCCCAATCCCAGGCTTGAGCACTTGAGTTCAATTATAGCCAACAATGTTTTATCCACACACCACTTGAAAACAGCCGCCCTGTTTTATTCAGGAACAGGCACAGAACAGTTTGAAAGAGAAAGGAGAATAATCCTGAATGCTGAAGCACTTGGAGGATGTGTGTAGGCAGGCAGTAATTACATAGGACAGGATTACACGTGCATGCATATCCCAGGGAGCCATCAAACACAGCCTTAAAGTTGGATTTTGTTACCTAGGATTACCTGATTGGAAGGAAATTTCAGCTGAAACAGAAGAGTGCACTGCCTTACTGAATCTGGCTATGAGACAACCACATTGTTTGATTGCCAATGCCCACAGAGCGTGCTAGTAGCTCTACATGGGGTTTTATGACTTCTTCACTGCAGACAATGACACCCCTTCACTTTTTTTCAGGACAAGTTAATTAACTTTTGACTTCTTTATTCAAAAGTTGACAACGCATTCAAGCAGTCAGTGTAAGTAATGCAAGGTTTCTGTTAATAGCACCTCTCTTCTCCAAGGAAGTGTTTCTTCTGAAAACTAAGAAATCTCAGCCTTCTGAATGTCCCTCCAGCATTTGTTCAGATGTGCAGAGCCTACACATATTCAGGAGCACAACAAAAGCTCACTTTATGTAACACATCACGAGATATAGAATTTTGTCATTTTTTTCTCTGTCCTGTGACTTTTCCCTCTATTTTCTAAGCATATGTTAAAAGTTCATGAGTTCAATAAAATTTACCAAAAATAGAGATATTCCTCCACCTCAAATACTTACATCTTAGCTGATTAAACATATATGCTGACCTTTTGAAAGTTAATTGCAAAACCTATTTTACTCAATATTGCACTGTCTGGAACCACCAATATCGACAGCAACCACTGGTATCTCTTAACTTCAAAGAGAACAGATATAGGCCCTATTCTTGGCTTCAGATTAGCTGTGACTATGCAGGAAAGAGTCACTGTAGATAGGTCAAAGGAGATTGCTGATCATTCCCCAGACAGCAGCTAAGCAGTCCCCCCACCCTGCCCTCAACCTTGCTTTAAATAAATAAATACAGTAACTCTAGTGGTATTTATGCAAACGACACATAAAATACTTTGCTACTATGTCTAGAATACTGTCCTCAGTGCAGTTCGGTCATGAGAATTAAAGTAGAAATAGGGGAGGAATGGAGCTGGGACAAAAGTAGTTACAGGAACATATAAACTACCAAAAGAAGAGAGACTGAAAACCCCCAAGACTGTTCAGTTTGGACAGTAGACAAAGACTGAGCCTTACCAATAAGGACTCAAATGGGCAGAAAGAGAAGGCAAGAGAAGAGGATAACCAAAGCAGTTAAAAAACCTCCCATATACATATATGCTTATCAGTGAAGAGAATTTACAGGTAAAATTTTGATTTTTATAAATTGATGCTTTAAAGGCCTGAGCTCTTAACAGAGTGATGAAGTTTTGTCAGATTTGGAGAGTAGGTGGAAAAATCTATTGGATCACAAAGATTTGTATTCCCTGAGCTTGGCTGTAAACAAGTACAGTCAGCGAGAGCAAAATTGCAGGTATGGGGAGTGTACTCCCCTTCACAACTTACAGGTGCTTTTCTGCATGGTCTGAAAATACACGTGAATGCTTGGATAATGATTAATTTCTGGTTTTGTGTTTGTCACACAGGTCTGACAAGTGAAATCGAATGGATTCCAAGGAACGGAAATAATTTGAAATTTTTTATATATTTGTATGAAGACTATGAACTTCCTAACTGTTCAGTATCCCATAGGAAGCATCCTCTTTGTACATTTATATCAACACTTTCTTGTTGTCCATTTTGTTTAACATAGGAAAGTACTGCTGAAATAAAACAGACCACAGCAACTAGCAATGAATGTGTATATGTACAGGAATGATTTTGACCTGAGAACAGGGAATAGTGTAACTTGAAGTAACAAAAGTAGAATAAATACTTTCTAGAAATATAATACTATTTGCAATTAATTTGGTTTCTTTCTTTTTGAAAAATGTCAATGTGGACAGAGTTTTAAAATTATTTGACAAAATGCAGAATGACTGAGGAGTGTAACATCTCATTTCCTGTTGTGTACTCCTGGTTATAGAAGAGGAATCATGTATCATGTGTAATAAAGGAAATGAAAATATTAAAAGGGATGGTCTTTCTGGTGAGTTTAGCAAAATTCTTTTTTTTGTTGTAGAGCCAAAGTGTTTCTTTTTCTTGAGAATCTAAAATGCACTGATGTTCTGATACTTACTCATCACCTTTACTTTATACAATGAAAATACAAGATGGAGTTAGCTGAGACAAAACCTGCAACATTTATTCAAATAAACAAGTCATCTAGCTTTGATGGAATATGCTCATGAATATAGGTTGAAGGATCATTATCTTGAAAAGCCCAAATACAAAGAGGACACTGGAATATTCATGTGTTATCACAGCAATTCTTACATAAAATAATTAATCCTTGACTCTTGTTTTATATGGACTGTAAATAAAAAAAGACTGTTCAATGCATATTCTATTTTTGGAAATAAGATCTTATTGTTAGAGAAATTTAATACACTGTGTCTCCTTGGTCTCTCATGTTATTTGCTGCAAAGGGATATAAGGAGCTGGTTTTTAATAATATTCTTCTAATGTTGATTGAAACTATTCTACATGCTCTGAAACTCTCTGCCTGGCTCTTGTTTATTCAAATAAAATAAAGATAATCATTCTGGTTAGAAAACAGATTTCAAGGTGAATATTACTTACGGCATCAATTTAAGTTTTGTTGCCTCATCAGTAACACAAAAACAAACAGATAATATTTTTGAATTTTAAGTTTTCACATATTTTCAATCTTTTGTACAGGAAATTAGAGAGGAGCTCTACTCATTGCAGCTCAATTAAAAGGACATTCTTGTATTTTTTTTTACTTTGAATATGCAATACCAACATTGGTTACTCTCCTACTTCATCGTTATGTGCTCATGGTTGATTTCCCTTAATGCATTCCTTGGAGGTGAACATCCCTGAAAGACAGGTTGAAATGGAAGTGTGAAGAGATGGAATGCATCAGGAGCATCTTTCATTTATATACCAATAAGATTAACATTCAATTATTTATTCAATTAATTATTCAATCAAAAACTAACAACTTCCCCCAACACTGCATTATCAGTCACTGATATTGAACCACATTGGTCCTGCCAGCATGGAAATGATAAAAAGGAGAAAACACACAATCCCTTTATACAAAAGCATGAGTCAAGGCCTCAGCTTTTATTATTCTTTAGTCATTTTAAAAATTATCATTTCAGAGAACAGCTGAAAGGTAAAGCCTCATTTCCCCCCTCCTTTCATAGATAGGAAACTTCATGATGTAAATCCCAGGAGATGGGGAGAGCTGGGACCACATCCCAGTCATCACATCTGAATGTGTAGGTGAAAGAAAAAAAAAACATCCCTGACAGAGAAGTGTTGATCTTTTGCCAGGTTTCAACTTCTTGTTCCCAAATGGAGAGGTACCACCAGGGGCCACTGAAACATTTTAATACTGGGGAGGGACCAGGCAGAGACAAAGAATATTTTTTCTGAACTTCGTCTTTGTTTTAAATGAAAATTCAAAATATAAAATAATTTTAGACTCTCTTGAAGCTGACAGCTAATGGGGAGTGGAAATCAGTGAGAACCCTGAGTTAGATATTAGGACTACAAGAAATCCTTAATAAAACAAGAAATTAGCAATTAAGTACTAGAGAAAATGGAGGCTATGAGGGCTCTTTGTGTCTCAGCTAGCAAATTGTTTACAACTGGTCTGAACCATCATGTGATAGTGATGTTATTTTTTATTTAAGCGTTATTAAAGGGTCTGACTGTAGGGCATACACAGACCAACAAAAGATGGCCCAAGCAACTCTGCATGTTACTTCTAGCATGGGAAATTCTGTCTCCCAGATGTTAGATTTTGGAACACATTTAGGGAAGGATTGAGGTCTTACAATGAAGCATGAGCACAGAAACATATAACATCAGATTATGCTAAAATCATGCATATTTCATGTGGTTACATGGCAACTTTTATCAGTTTGAGCCAAACTCACTGACAGGTGTGTACTAACACCTCAATAATGAGATGATACATGACCACCCCCAGACAGTGGAGCCCGGTGAATGGTTGTATCAAAATAAATAGTTATCACAACTGAACCAGAGAGAGAGAAACTCCCCTCCATCCCATAACCCCTAACCTGCTTAATGGGGAACCCATGAAATAAAGCTGGATTTCACCATCACCCCTGTGCTCTGGTCTCCATATGGTGCTGATGTCACAGTAAATCAAAGGGACAGTACTGTCCCTGTGTCATCAAGCACTGTGAACATAAGGTGTGTGCATATAACACACCCAGTTGTGGGTTCTTTTTGTGCTAATGCCAAAAAAGAGATTTCTTTAATCAAGAGAAACGGATCAACTGTGTGTTGGCAACATGTTCTGTTAGAAAAACAGAAATAGTTGTCATGCGGTGCCCACAGCAAAGGGTTTAGTCTGATGAGATAGCAAGATCCCAACACATTTGGGAAGAGGCTTTTAATTGTTTGCCAATGAACAAAAACACACTCTAATGATTTTTCTGATCATCTGCACAGAAATAATCCAAACACATTTAGCTCAGAGGTAAAGGTATAATAAAAATTACTGGTACCTACAAATTTCAGTGAGTTTGAATGAATTTCCATTGGTTATTCTGGTTTAATCACTTTCAATTAAAAGATTATATTGCTTCTGCATTTCTAAGACAAATAATGTCGCCTTAAAACTCTGGAGGCTTGGATTTATGCATTAACTTGAATTATAGAACTAAACTGGCAATTCTGCCTTTTCTCTGGTGGTGTAAGCTAGTAATAAAAGCAAGTAGTAAAAAAACCACAAACTAGTAAAAGTGAGGTCCTACTGTATTGCTTTACTTACCGTATGAGTAAAATATCTGCAGCTACATGCAACTGTGTTCATGCATCTGAATACCCAAAATCAAAGTCTGGAGGCACAGTTCATTGAGTTCAATGGTATCTCACCAGGACTGTGCTCAGTGCAATCACAAGGGTGATAAAGAAGGTCCTTTTATTTATCTCTTGTTTCGTGCAGTCAATAAATTATTTATGAGAAGACGTAATGAAATTCTGGCTGTTTTTTATTATAAGAAATTGATGTTGAGAGAAGAGAATCACAGAAGGTTTTCCAAGGAAAAGAGCTGTATCTTTTCTTTAGCTTCAGGGGCAAAATATTGAAACAGTTTTCTTTTGCCCTTGTGACTAAGTTTCAGTTTCTCTAATGTGTGCATATTTAATTTGAGTTTTTGCAGATTAAATAATACGCTTGGCAAAAAAAATCCTGATTTTGGCATATGAGCTGCCTAGTTCTACTGGTGCATGAATAACTAGAAAGAAAACTCCCTCTAAATCCAGCTCTTCAGTCCTCAAAAAGTACTGCAGTCCCAAGATAAAATGTTTTCTAGAGACAAAAAACTAAGGGTTGGATATAAGGTTAGTTGAACCCGGCAAAATCCAGTTTTCCTGTGTCTTCGGAAGCAGTCTGAAGCCACTAATAAAATAAGCACACCTATTCATATATTGTGCTTCCCACTATGTTACTTTGCAGTAATCTATGAGGTGAATGTTTTCAAAGACATCCTACAGAAGACTGGTGACTAACTGCAAGTGCAATAGCGAAGTGAGAATGTTCTGGCCCTGATACCAACTGTGGGTTTCATAAGCACTGGAGGATGGTAAATCTTGTCTGGTAACTAATTAAATTTGATTCTGTCTGGATGTCATGCTGTGAAAAGTGATCTAACCTTTTGCTGTATTTTTAGTGAAACTGGAATTAGATTTGTCTTTCTTACAGATGCTGCATCCATAGTAAATGTTTTTTACAGGTACTGCAATAGTTTCTATTGAGAGTAATCTTCATCTAATACAGTGGTTCATCATCTTTATTTAACACTTTCCTAGTTGATCATTTGCGGGGTTGTAATTGGTCATAACAGATCTCTCTTCTAAAAGGAGACTGACAATCCAAGCCCTGACACGAGCAGGCTGGTGAAAGGTACGTGATGGACTGAACCATGACAGACAAATGCTTAGAGAAGGCCAAAGACTTGAGGACAAACCTTAAGGCCCTTTGTATCCTTATTGTTACTGAACTTAGGAAAACCATCTTGCTCCTTGCTCCCCACCAACAGTCCTGGTGTGTGCTGAAGTGCTGATTTGGAGATGTTGGATGAGTGATGGAAGAAGCAGTGGGGTTTGAATAAATAGGGCTCTACTTCACAGTGTTGCTGGTTGCTGTCACAGTTGCTGACAAGTCTGGCCCTGGTCTGGTGGCTGTACCTAGAATTAGGAGGGTCTGGAGAATATCCAGATTTGTGCTTTCCTACAGAAACTAGTAAAGGAGCACAAATCCTTAAATGTCTTGTTGCACAGACAAGTAGCAAATGCACTCACACAAAAAAGCAAATAAAGCCCTCTGCCCTGTGAAACACATAGTGTCCTCCTCCTCCCTCTTTCCATGACAGCCATGTGTCACTGGAGCTGGGGTATGGCTTACCAGCCATCTGGCTTTCACGATGTTCTTAGCACTTCTTGCATACTTCCTGCATGCACATCCGTGTGCTCATCCTCTGTTTTTATTGCCGAAGGTTAGTGAGGATAAATGAAGGCCTCCAATGCCACTTTTTATGGCCAGTTTAGGTCTCTCAGATAATCTCATATGAGGTCACCCACCTCTTCTAAATGTCATGAGCACATGTGATCCGAAAGCCTTCACAGTCTGTCCTCATGCCTGAATGGCATCCCAGTGACTCAGGCACTATCACCTCTAAATGAGGCCACCTCTTAATTCCCTGCTTTGACTGTTTCTCCAATAAAATGCTACTGACCAAAATAAGAGCAATCAAGTAAGTGCAATGGGTAAGAGCTTCGCAGAGATTGGGGAAATAACACTGGATGACACCACACAGTTGAGAAAATTCATTTGGCATCAAATTCATATAGTCCTAATACAAATGGGACATCTGGGCTCTTCCCTAGCCCTTGGGTGGAGAGGAACATCCTCTGCCTATGCCACGTGTCCAGCAAGGCAGCTGAAATCAGTCACGTTCCTGATCAAAACCCAGTGGCCAAGTCATCTGCAGATGCAGATGAAGCTGTGCTGTTTCGCACCATGTATAAAGCTCATGGATCACCAACCTCCAACTGGAAAAGAGTCCCAGCACATCATGACCTCTAGAGGAGCTTGATTAATCCCCAGGCAGGCAGGGGGAGAGGACTGGGTGTCTCTCCTTCCCTCCCCTTACCTCCATCAGGGCCCAAGCTCTGACAGCCTGGTGTCTCCTGTGATTGCCCCCATCCAACCTGCTTGGTCAAGGCTTCCTGCCCTGCTGTCCTTCAGGGAGCTCCTCACACCTATGGGGAAAAAGCCCAGGATTTCTAGTCCTTCCCCACAAATCTAGGACTGTCCCACCCCTCTGAGGGCTTCTTTATTGTGACTGTGTCTTCTGCTGTGAAATAATTCTGTCCTGTTTGAGCAGCAAGTGAACCAGCACATTGAGGAGGTGATTTTGCGTTGCAGGATGGCATGGTTATTTCAGGAAATGCACATGTATATCCATGTGGAGGCATTATTCCTCTAGAATTTGGCTCATTGTGTCCCAGCAGTCACACTGGTGTGTCTGTCAAACCTTTACCAAGGGCAGCTTCCAGCTCCTCAAGGGGGTCTCCCTCCTGCACATCTATTGGCTTGGTATGGGACAGGATGAATCAGACAGAAGAATATGACTGCTGTTAGAGTCTTGCTTATTGATTTTTTTTTGCTTACTGATATTTTACATACCTTGCTCCATCTCTTCAAGGAAAAGCAACCAAAGGAAAGTGACACTCAGAAAAGCAAATTACTAATATTCAGAACGAGAACTATTTCTTCTCTACTAATTTAATCTCAGATAGAAAGCTACCCATTTTATTTATCTTTATGTCAGGCAGAGGAGAAAAAAAAAAAAGAAAAAACCAACTCTGACATCAGCAATGGTAGAGTTAATTTCCATACTACTCCAGTCAGTTGTAAAAAAATGCATTCTTTATGGATTGATCTCAGCAGAAGTGCTCAAGTCATGACATCCCTGGGACGGCAGCTTTTTAAACACCAGTGATGTTGGGCAATGACCTTCCAAAGGCTCTTCCTGTGAAGAGAGGCAGTGCTTTAACGCAGGCACTTTGCATGCCCTTAGTCCTGTACATTTTCATATTACTGACATACTTAGTAAATTTTACAATCAGAGTAATTATGGCGGCTCCAAAGCATCACACACTACCATGCATCCCAAGCTTTTTCCTGTTTAAGGCTTTTGTTTTTCAGCAAAGCACCTCCATTTAGAAAATCACTTGTGTGAATCACCAAGCCCTGAGGACTTTGTTCAGAAGACATTGTGATTGAATACTTGTTAGGAGCAGAAGATCCTTGAGTACAGCCCTCAGGGAGATTCAAAACACCATTTAATTCATCTTCTTGCCTCCAAGCCTAATTCCAGGCAGATTCGTAAGGAATATACTCTTCACAGCACACTTTAATGATGATGTCATAACTGATGGCAACCTCACAATCTCCCTAGGCAACCTATCCTAGCCTTTTGTTATCTTTACTGTCAGAAACTCTTTCTCAATTTAAAGTTGTTATTATTGACCTGCATAAATGTAGTATATATCTATTCAGGAAACATACAACACTCACTAGAGCAGTCACATGAGAAAATTAGGCCAACTCTATCAATTTCCATCCCAGAGGTGAGAAAGGAAACCCTATATTTCGCAGGACATGACTGACCTACATGAAAGGGGCTCTGAAGTGGGGACCTTGGTCTGTTGTGATTTTTCTAGGTCAGATGACAAAAATAATGAGTCTTGAAAGAAAGTGAGCTGGTTCTTGCTGAACCCAAGCAAGAGCTAAAGGATCCCAGTCAGAAGAACTAGTAGTTTCCAGTCATGTGAAGCTTCACCTTCTGCACTGGAGAACAGACCAAAATCAAAACAAGGGAAAAAAGGAAGAGGATAAATGACTAAAAGTTTAAAAGTCAAACCCAAAACCACTGCACCAGGCAGAAAGTGTAGGTCAGCATACATTTTACTATCTTCATAAGCTCATCTTCAAACAGATGAGTATGCAGGTGATTGGTGTAACTAGAAATTATGCCATTCAAATGAAAAGAGGATGAAAATAATCAAGGCACAAAATTGGATTATAGCTTCCCCAACAATTCTCCTGATTTGGAATTTCAGTCATGATGAAGTGAAGGGTAGGCATAAGAAATCATGACAAAGCATTTATTGTCTGATTAGTCTTAGGAAGTTGAGATGAGACTAGTAGCTGAGTTGAAGCTTTTCTGCAGCTACAGGTACGTGTAGTTGTGTAGGGGATGTTGAAGGACTATAGCAGTTTTGGAAAACCTGAAACTTTTTTATTCTTAGTACAAACTTTTACCACTAATAACAATTAAAAGAAAATCCTTTTCTCTTAACTCCATCTATACCTTTTAAATAAGAAAGTGATTAGCATCCAACACATCAAACCCTTCCAAAAGGATAAGCAGAATGAAGGCGTCTATATTCATCACTGAACACATAAGCTTTTATAAATAACATGCTGAAATGGGCCAAGTGGAGAAGAACTTTACCCCTCCATCCTTACACATAAGTCAGATAGTGATGCCTGCTTTTATGGCGCTGTAGGCTTGTGCAGGAAGCCAAGGTTAAATAGTTTAAAGTTGAATAGCTTGGCTCCCCTTGCAGATGGCACTTGTGACCTTTGGAAAACTGTGCAAATCAGAAGCTGGTAAATATTTGTTTCTAAGAGAAACCCAAACAATTAAGAGTAAAAAGATTTATTTACTGCAGTGATTGACAGCAGTGGCCTCATGGGACCGCAGTTTCCAGCACTTTCTGAGTGCTTCTAAAGTGCCCATTGTGCACAGCACTGTCCTGAACCAGGTCGGACAGTTTGGTATCATATTGATAACAGAACCACTGCATTTTAGTAAGCAGGAAGGACATTCTCGTGAGGAGCAATGGCCATTAGGATTGTTTAGCTGCCTGAAGGGACCCTGCCCTCTAACTGCGCTTTTTGACTTTGGAAATGCCCTGAACACTTTTGCTTCTGATGTCTTAGCTATGCCTATTTATTCTCTTGTCTGTCTTTGTAGATGAGAATTTCAATATATGGAAAAACACAAATGGCCTACGAGAACTTAAGTTCTCTGTAGTACTTCTTTTCTGGAGGTTGTGGCATATGTTGCAATTCCAGAAACTCTAGAAATGCATATTTTCTCCATTAATTCTTTTCTGAAAATATGAGAAAGGTCAGGAGAATGCCCTACCTGCCTAGCTGAAAAAAAAAAAAAAAAAGACCAAACTCTATCTTTTTATCATTTAATCAAACATTTCCAGAAGGTGAGACAGTGGGAAACAATCCCACTTCTGAAGTAACCCAGGTGAAATCAGCAGTAGTGACAGTGTGGGCAGCCACATAACACTGGTGTCTGAAGACTCTGCTCCTTAAAGCACCAGTGAAAACTGTAGAATGGGAGCATCCTAGCAGAGATTTTTGCTGCCCTTCCCCATCCTTGCTCAGCAGGGCCTGCTCATCCCATAGAGACCACTGATGTAATATATACACATCAAGAGTTAGCACATTAAAAATAATGTGCTGCATTAAATAATGTGCTGTATTAAAAATAATGTGCTGCGTATAGAAACTCACCAGACTCTCCTCTATAGCAGATAAGGGGCTCAGTTGTAAAGGGTCTGATCTTTAAAATTACCTTTATTACCACAGAAACATTGGGAGCTGAATATACCCTGCTTTTAGGTGAGAAAGCTGTTATATAAGGCTGAAAAATTAAGGTAAAACAGCTCCCCAAGCTTCTCCATGCTAAGAAAGTTGCATTTTTGCTTCTTCCAGAGTTAGTGACAAAATTCCTATTGGCTTCAAAAGAATCAAAACCAGCCTCTATTTCCACATAACTCTGTAAACTTTGAACTGAAAAATACTTATTAGATCACAAAGCTCATTTGAAGAAAATTGCAAAATATACCTTCCTGCAGAATACCTGTCAGAGTTCTAATAGCTATTTTATATTGTCAAGGGCAAATAAACCTGCTTGGGGAAAAACAGACAGGTGATTTATATGGTGATTGCTTTCATTTTCTTTTTATAATTTCAACTTACAGCATCTTATCCATAGTCAGGAGTAGTACAAATATCAGGGTGTGCAGTTCGTTTGCACAGACTGCTTTTTATTTTACACATAAGCTAGTGTGTCTGAAGTGAGTGGATATGGCTACTTCAATGTACCTCCTGAACTGGAGTATTTTCTTTCCAGGTAGTGTAATTTCCAACCCCAGAAATGATGCTAGAGTGCTGATGTTGGGAAGTACGTGAGAATTTACTTAAAACAATCTATCTTTTTAAAAGCTTTGGCTTAGCTGCTGTAAAGTGCTATACTAGCAGTGCATAGTGTCTCCCCATGTAGTGATGGGCTGGAAGTGTGCCTTGGGTCTAGTTTTGAAGCTAATATTTTGACTTTTTTTTTTTTTTTAACCGGGGCCATAGGCATATTCATATGTTATTGTGAGCTAAAGGTATAGGCAGAGTGATTATCTGCAGCTCTACAAATATAAACCTACTTACCTTTTAAAATCAAGTTTTCTCTGATCAGAGTTGTCATTTTCACAGTGCAAATTAAGGAAATTTTCTTTGTGGTAACTTGCTTGTTGGATCATATTTCAGCAAAGAGGAAGACCAGAACAGGCTGAAAGGTGGGAAGCGATGGTTGCACACTCTCAAGAGTGTCAACTTTGGCCTAAACTAGTGTATTGCTGTCATTGCATGACCTCAAAAAATATTAATAATGTCATTACTTGTAATTTTAAAGAATTTGAAGCATAAATATTTTTTTTTTAATCTCCTACCCCTTTCAATGGTAGGATATCAAATTTACACCATTGTAACCATGTATCTCATTTAACTTCAGCTCTCATTAGCATCCTTCTCTTTGACATGACCACTGTTGTGATCAGAGGAGGTTCCTCAGTATCAGCACTGCTTCCTTGAGGGGAGGAGGAGGAGGCAACTGTACTAGTTTTGTGTTTGTGAGGACTCAGGATTTTCCGGAAGAAGCGTGGCATCCTGCTGAGGCATATTCCCCACCCTCACCCCCATAGCCACTGTCTCTTTACTGCAGTAGGAGTTTTACCAGTCCTCCTGAGCGGGCATTTCTGGCTGACCTGCATTACTCAGGAGGGTGTGTGCTTGCCCCAACTGCATTGCTTGGCACCTCGGCAAGGCTGGAGTGGTGCATCCAAGGGCTGCTGACTTCTAATGTGAGACAAGTCCCATGGTTCTGCTGAGACTTAGTGCCCTTTGAGGGATGGGCCACCTGTAAGACCAATGGATAGGTAAGTCTTGCAGTATTGGGAAGGTGTTTTGGTCTTAGACGTCTCACACTTCATGTTACCTCCCAAAGGGTTTCACATGTTTCAAGTCTGTCTTGTCCTCTTTGCTTGCTTTTCTCTTCACCTGTCTACAATTTAATTTCTTTGGTGTGACAGAAGAGCTGACATAGAACAATGACTTCTCTGCTTAAGGCAAAATCCAAAGGGCCCCTGAAAACTCTGCTATGGTAGCAGGAAAATGATGCTGCACTGTCATGCCAGGTGCACACTGCCAGGGCTCAGGGCATAATCACTTCCTTCGAGAGTCACTTATGTCAATCCTTATCTTAGACAGATGAGACCAAAATAAACTTGCTGAATACAGAAGTCAGTATCTCTACATCTTTCAAGCTGGTTTGTGCATGACTTTTTCTGGGCAGGCAGACTTTTGCACTTCTGTGAGGAAGTAAATATTTGTGTTATTGCTGGCATAAGAACTCTAAAAAGGAATAAAAATGAGTACATTAGCTCTTGGAGAGTGCCCTGGAGGTAAAAGGTTTGGCTCTCTGCTATCCACAGCTTCTATACATACCCAGTTTGCATCCAGATCACCAGGGAAAGAGGGGAGATGACTGAAGCCAGGGTCTGCTAAGACTGGCCTGGAGAAGAAAACCTGGCATATACAGCCCAGAAATTTCTTTCAGGAGTGGAATTTAAAGACTATATCTGATGTTCAGGGAGATGTCTCTCTTCCTATTTGGTGAGCAAGGCCACGAGTACCTTCTGCCATATGGTCTGGTTCTGAGATCAGCCTGACAAATGATTGGTGAGGCTTGCTAGTCACGCACCATTTAGTAATTCGTGAAGATTAGAACGAATAAAACACATCCCATCAATGCCTTTGACGCACTCCAGCATGGTTTTATTCAGTCAGAAGTCATAAAGAAAAAAAAGCCCTCTACAAACCTGGTGATTTGTCATCCATCCTTTATCCTTCAGCACATGCCAACTCATTCCAGCTGCACTTCACTTAGTGCTAGGCCCTGAGTGCTCTCCCACTCTCAAACCTGAGAGCCTGTGAGCAAATGAAGAAGGACCAGCAGGTGCAGATGGAATCCTTTCAGTCCCAAGGATAAGCCTGAGAGTTACAGATCATGGCAGGACTGAGTCCAAGTCATTAGGTAACATGGTGCTGCTGCTAACAATGATGACAATGACGATGACATAGCATACAGACTCTAGGAACACTTTTAGTGATCAGCTGAGTGCCGACATCAGGCTGTCATCGTCTCAAAGAGTAACAGTGCTAACAGCAGCTAATTACACTGTAACCTTTACTTTGCTAACCAACAGTCTATGTCTTAGAGAGCATTTGCTTGAATGTGAATTACAGAATTGCAGAGGATGGTAGAGCTGAATCCTAACCAGCTTATGTGTAAAGCACCTTGATTTCAGAGAGATCTCATCAGTCTGCAGCTATATAGTGTCCCAATAGAGAAAAATTTGTGTTTTCTCCTCTGTGGTCCCAGAGCACCTGTTGTTCCTCACCTCTCTGTACCCCATAAAAACGAATCCTCATTCTAGTTACAAGGAAATGCATTAAAAGACCATCGAACTATGGGGACCCAGCCCCCATTTCCTTATAATTTTCTTAGACCTGAGGTGTGTATCCCAGTTATAGTGGTTTTGTACTGGAAGCATGCATCACCACAGAAAACACGTCACAGTGGACTAGGTTACCTGCAGTGGGGACAGAGCTGGGAGCTGCTGTGAGTGGGTGTATCCAACTGCAGACAAAAAGTGAAAGCCCAGCCCTCCTGCCATTAGTGGTCATACAGCCTGAAGCTGCAGCTGTTGCCACTACATGTACTTAAGCAAATAAAGTTTGGAAATTCAGTTCAACCAGCCTCAAAGTCTTTGGGAGGCAGGAGTGTTGCATGGGGGTCAGAAATCTTGCTTTTGTAGCAGGAGGGCTTCTATGCATGCAGAAGTGACCCATGAGCAGAGCCACTTCAGTTAGGGTTGCACATGTCTTTGCTGAGCAAAGGCAGCAGCCACAGGTGGCTGTGGGTGCCCCTGAGCTGGATGCAGAGTGAAGGCACTCCTGGGTAGGGGCTGCAGGTCCTTCTCTGCCCCACCAGCAGCACAGGCAGCACTGGCTGCCCAGCAGGGGAATGCCAGGGCTCAATGTAGAGCATCTCTGGTGCCACCTGGCCATCACAGGAGCAGGCGAACCCCAAGCAGCCTTCCATCCTCAGCTGTGAAGTGCTGTGAAGGCCATTAGTACATCTGCTCTGAAATGGGCTCATTAAAATACACATTCTCCTTCATTATCCTGCAGCTGCAGTGCCTGACTCATCCCACTGCAGTTGCTCTGAAACAGGAATCCAAGTTAAAAACTTTTCCAACTTGTTTTTTGTTCACCAGGGAAGCTCATGTCTAATCCATTGAGAGGACAATGGAAGCTGTAACATCTGTCTTCATGGGAGGAAGATGAAAGGAAACCTGAAAAAAAGGAAGAGGAAGCAAATGAGGCACCGGCCGATTGGAAGTCTGTTATTTCATGTTTCACAGTTTGACACAGGACACTTTCTCGCACAGGTGTAGTTAGTGCTAGAATAACCCAGCTGGGACATGGCCACCTCCAACCCAGGTGTGGCAATCATATTTCCTCCTTTATTCCTCTTTTCCACTGAATCACAGAAAACTGCCATGCAGCCATGGCTTAGTAGATGTGGTCTTGCAGCAGGCTTTGGCTGGGATCCCTGCTCTGACTCCTGCTCACTCTAAACCTCTCTTCTACCCAGTGGCAGATGGAGGCTTGCACTCAGATAAAGCTCTTGTTGCCAGCAGTGTCCCCACACACAGACTCCTCTGAGGTGGCACATGGATGGATACAGTGTGCTGAGGGTTTGCAGACTTGTCTGGTGGGTTGGTGGGTGCACTGCCTCACGCTGATTTCCTGCTCCCT
Source organism: Manacus vitellinus (assembly GCF_001715985.3). NCBI lineage: Eukaryota > Metazoa > Chordata > Aves > Passeriformes > Pipridae > Manacus > Manacus vitellinus. Next base: position 10,998,014 of record NW_021940813.1, read on the forward strand.
CAGCTCACAGGGACGGAGTGTCCTGGTGGGCACCACTCAGACAGTGCTTAAAGCCACATGCATCCCCAGCCTCCCTCTGCCAAAATGGAAACCCCACGGCCTAAACCCACCTCGTCCAAGCTGCTAACTTTCTTTTGCTTTTATAAACAGACATGATCTCACCAGATACTGCGTTTAGCTGCAAGAAAATTCCTCCCTCTTACTGTTTTGCTCTTAAGGACTGCTTTCCTCAGCTAAACATCCTTTGCTTTAAATAGATGGGCTGACCCAAATACTATTGTGAATGATTATTCAAGGATGAAGAACAGACTCTAGTCCAAAGATTTTTCCAAGACAATTTAAATCAATACGATCTTTCTGATTGGTAGTTTCTAGAAAACCTGTATGCTACATCATCCCTATTACATTCATCATTTGTCTCACTTTTGCTATATTTGTTCATGCGGTACATTATGGAGCATCCTAAGCATTTATTCTCTTGTCCTCCAGACTCCACTAATTTCTTTTGGAACAAAATGTAGCTTAGAAATCATCCTCTGTGGATTTTTGTAATGAATATTTTACAGTAAGCCACTTATTACTAATGAGTCTAATTTTACTTGTACAACTCCTTTTATAATTTTACTCTTAAAAAAAATGTTGGGAAATTTACAATAGTAGCTGAATTGTTTATTAACTGATGGCCTACTTGCAATATTAAACTGAACACATCATTGCAATTTGGGCCATTTTTCAGCTTCGTATAAGAAAAAAATAACTGCAAACATGGAAGACAACATTTTCCACAGCACACCTCTAAATATTCTTTTTTTTTGCAGACTGCCTACTGCAGTAGAGCAATGACTTGAACAGAAAATATACTGAAAGCCTGAAGTCTAAATCTAAAGTCTAAATGATACACATGATTAAAAATATATTATCTATTCCCAACAAATCAACATCATTGAAACACTAATATTTTCCTAATTTTAAGCACCATCTAATGAGTCAAACATTAGATCTGATCTTCCAAATTGCAGCTGAGGAGAATAAGAACATGGTTTGACTGCATCCCACCTTATGCTAGATCTCTTGCTGAGATCCATAAGTTAGCTGTTTAGTCACTGTCTGCTCTCTTACTAATGGACATTAAATATTCCTCCAAAGGTGCTGAAGAGCTGAGCTGCTGCCTGAAGATAATTTGTCTGTTGACAAAGGAGGGTCTTGGCTGAGCAGGCTCCCTAGTTAGACAAGGCTCACTGCCTAAAAATGGAGCAGGGAGAAAACTCATTTTGATAATGATAATCTTCTTTTTTGTCATTCTAGAGCAGGGGACTGGAAAGGATGTGGCTTTATTTCAATTATAAGCCAAAGAAAAAAAAATCTCCAGATAAATAAACAGCTTCATAAGGATCATGATTCTCACTACTCCTATTAGCCAGCTTCCCATGAAGATGAAGCAGGTCTGAGAGGGAATAGCACAACAAATCTGCATACAATTATAGGACCTGCTTATCCGGCATTGGTATTAAATCAGTTCAGTGAAATCAGTGCTGGCAACTGACCTGTATAAATGGCAGCCCATGTATGGAATTCATTTGGAAAGCAAGTGGTGCACGACAGGTTTGGTTAACACAGCATCACTCTGGGGACAGGAAGGGACGTTCAGATTGAGCATCGCTTGGCCACACTGAAGTGACAGAGCTTGCAGTTGGAGCTGTGCTGGCACCTCACAAGTGCCAGCAAAGTCAGTGTAAGGTTGATCAATGCCTGGCCTGGCCTTGCTGAGGGAGAGGAAAAGGCACATTGCCTGGGAGTGCATCACTTGGTGGGGGAGTTAATACTGGCTGCTGCTGGCAATACCCTCAGTTGGCCAAGCCATACTTCTGACTTCTTTCTGGTACACCTGGATCTAGGGGAAGCAGGATTTAATTACGTGTACTCAGTCCCAGCTACCTTGCAATACCAGCATACACGCTCTAGCACCTCTGGCGAGCTGTTGGACATTGCTCAAGAGTAGACCAGCCTGGTTTCTGTGCATCAGATGGGTGTCCTGTGGCAAGGGTCTCTCCCTTTGGTGGGTCCCCAGCCAACTGCTCAGACAGTGGGTCACCTCTGCTGCATTGTGGGTTGGGGCACTACATCTGCTTGGGAGGTCACACAGTGAGGGAGGCTGAGGGCCTGACCTGGGCCACAGAGACCTCTCTGCTGTTCTATTTTTGGATTTTCCTCATTCCTCTTTGTGCCTCACTTCCTGGCTGTGTCACCTCCCAGCCTTCCACCTCAGAGCAGTCGTGGCAGCACAAGTGAAGGGCTGATAGAGGATAAAGTCTGTTGGTGAGGAGGAGGTGATACCAGGAGATGCGTATGCCAGAACTGCTGCTGAAACACTCCTCCAACAGCCTGTGCTGTGGGTGCAGCCCCTGTGTTCCCCTGCCTCACCTCCAGGCTCCCAGGGAAACTGCGATGGCACAGCAGCTGCCTGCTGTTTGAAAACAGCAGAGGTTTATCTGCACCTCGTGTTATTGAAATCTAGTACCTTATGGGGTTAAACTGTGGAAAGCAATATCTCTAGGAATGGGAGCATTTAAGGCCTGGTCCCTCATCAGAGGACATATGACTGCTCAGGGGTGACAGAGGTACCTGGTCTCTGGTCTCTACCTCCCAAACAGGAAAGCGTCAAACATAAGCTTGTTTGCACAGCTTTGCTAACATCTGAAATATCTTAGCATCATCCCAACTTGGACATAGGCAAAACCACTGGGAAAAAGAAACAAGCATCCATTTTCTCCTTTATTACTACTGCCCGTACATGTCATTTTGCTAGCAAAGGGGAAGATCTTTTAACAAAATCCCCATTTATGGTCTATAATGTCATTATAGAAAGTAGATTCAAGCAGGAAATCAATTTTCAGAGCTATACAGCAATGAAGAACAATGTTTTTGTAGTCATTCCTGACAAACAGAGCAGATCATGTGCAAATATCAGTCTGCTTAGCAAGACAGTTCAAGCTCACTAGAACAGTCATACAGCATGCATGATCCACATTAGGATCCAGTCAGCTCTGAAACACCCCTTGATTACAGGGGTAAGCAAGAATTTCATGACACCACATAAAGAAATATAAGCAAATACAGTAAAAAGGCTTTACCTTGAGCTTGAGCAAACGATGGTATTTTTCAGTCCTGTGGGATCCTCTTTTTCCCCCAAGTCTGCTGGCTTACGATGCAGATAACTTATCTGGCATTTATCAACCCTGGCAAAGTTTGCAAGTCCTGAGGGTGTTTGATTTGGAAAGAAAGGTGTCAGGAGGAGATTCCTGAACATCTGCACCCAGAGTTATGCAGAGGAAAAAAAGAAAAAATAAAAGCAAGCTTTAAGAGGTCAGAATGTGTAGCCTGCCCAGAGCTGCTATTCCTGGTAGAAATTAGACCCTGAAGTACCCAGGTGAAAATCAGGGATAATCTTTGTGTAAGTGTTTCTAATTGGGACAAACTGAAAGTGAGAAAGCTGAGTGAGACAGCTCCAGTCCATCCCTGGGGGTTCCGGGTTTGTTCCCAGCTGTTAACTGAGAGCACAATTATGCAAAGCCTCCTCTATAAACAGATTTTGGTTTATTATGGCTGAACTGGGGCAATCTATTTTTGTCACCACTTTGTGCGAATGTGTTACCCTTGTGATTTCCAGCCAGGTCATTCCAAGTCAGCTGCCTTGGCTGTGGCTGTCAGTGGAAGCTCCTCCGTCCGCCCGCCCAGACCTGCCCAGGGTTGGCTCCTGGGCAAGGGGGATAAGGGAATGAGCCTGTGGCTATTCTGGTAGCTGTGAGTTATGGAGGTGTCACGTGAAGCAGAGAGCCCAGAAATGCATGTCAAATCGAACCAGTGACTAATCACGGTATTTTGGTTGTCTTATTGCCTGCCGGAGAGAGATTTATGGGCTTAGAAAATGCTGCCGTAATAATCCCTGGGCACTGATTTGATCTTCAGCTGAGGCTTCCCAAGACCCTGTGGAAAGAGAATGAAAAGGGGGCTCCTGTCCTAGGGGTGACGAGGTCTAAACTGGCTGGAGCTTGAAACACAAACAAGAGGAGAAAAGCCACCACTTCCTTCTCATCTGTGTCTGCTCAGAGCCACGTGCTGGCAGCCGGAGAGGATCAATTTGATCTGCCTGTGGAGCAAGAAGGGTCGGGGGCCACAGCTGAGCAGACACGAAGGGTCATTTATTGGGATTGTCATCTAACTCCCTCATCTGTCACCTGATGGCCAGCCAAGAAAGTGCTCAGCACAACCACGGACTCTTCATCCTTGCACAAGTTGTGGAGGCGAGAACAGTAAGCATCCTACAGCTGTTATAACATTCAGCTGTTTTTTTTATAAAGGAATGCATTGAATTCACTACAAATCTACTAACTGTCCCTCTATGCCAGGCAAGAGACTGAGTTTTTTGTTTTGTTTTGTTTGTTTTTTTTTTTTTTAATTTGATTGGGCTTTTCTTTAACAGCTGGAGGTCTGCTGGGCATTCAAGCAATGGCTGTTGAGTAAGGCAGCTGCTTCAATATCTAATTGAATTTTAGCTTTAATAACTCAAGGGGAAAGCATTGCATTTTCTACCATGAGCTACTTCCTGTCCTACTGTAAAGCACACTGCACTGCCGTGCTTGCCCAGTACCAGAGCCTGAGATCAGAGGGCTTTCTGTGTGATATTTTGCTGAAAGTGAAAGAAAACGAGTTCCCTGCACACAAGTCCTTGTTGGCATGCTCCAGCGACTACTTCCGAGCCATGTTCAAAAGCTATACCCAAGAGTCTAAAGCCAGTGTCATTCATCTGCAAGTTGTCTCACCTACTGGTCTCCAGCACATCCTGGATTTCATCTACACATCCTTGCTACCCCTTTCCTTTGAAAGCCTGGAGGACACTTTGGAAGCTGCAAGCTACTTGCAAGTGACGGATGCTATCAGTTTGTGCAATCAGTACTTAATCAACAATCTTGCCTTGGAAAACTGCTGCTTCTCTGCCAATGTGGCCAGGAAGTTCTATCTGCCAGATGCCTTAGCAGCAACAGAAAAATACATTATCAATAATGTCTGGAAGCTGCTGGACTTGGATTTGTCAGGACTTCTTGAGCTGAACTTCAAGTCTTTACTAGCAGTGATTCAATCACCAGATCTCCCCATGGTGAAAGAAAGCCGCCTGTTGAATCTTTTGCTGCTGTGGCTGAAGCAGGATAAATCCAGGCTGGATCATGCAAGTAGCCTTTTAGAGCACATAAGATATGGTCTCATCCCAGTGGAAGAGCTGAGAAAAACCTACACACAGTCAGAAGTGTCCCTCTCAGCAGGTATTAAGTGCTTGATCATTAAAGCAATAAATTATCACACATCTGTATTCAAACAGCCTGTCCTGCAGGATAAGTCCACTGCGCTGAGGAACCAGAAAACTCGGATCATTCTGTTGGGGGGAGGGACAGCAAGTGAGGGGCTTGTCACTGACGTGGTGGCCTTTGATGTTTACAATCACAAGTGGCGAACTCTCACACAGCTGCAGGACAGGGTGCAGAACCACAGTGTGTGCGTGGTGGGGAACTTCCTCTATATCTTGGGTGGGGAAATAGAAAGTGGTTCCCTGGGTGACGCTAAAACTGAAAAGATCTTATTGGTAACGAACAAAGTCCATCGTTATGATCCAAGATTTAACACGTGGACTCAAATCACTGGCATGCTGGAAAAGAGATGCCAGTTTTCTTGTTGTGTCTTAGGCAAGGACATCTTTGCCATTGGTGGAAGGGGTGAAGATGGATCTCTGCATTCGTCTGTGGAAGTCTATGATATCAGCAGGGACAGGTGGACGAAGGCCAGGGAATTGCCATGCAAGATACATGGCCATGCCAGTGCTGTTTGCAAGAACACTATATACATCTCTGGGGGCAAGTACTCAGCCCCAGCCAGCACAAGCAATGATGTATATTCTCTGAGCTCACTTGAAGGGCAGTGGATGAAACGAGCCCCAATGAGCATTGCTCGGTTTGGGCATCAGATGGCAACAATCAGGGAATCCATATTCACCTTTTTAGGATTATATGAACCATTCTCTGAAATAGAAAGGTACGACCCTGACCAAAACCAATGGACCCGGTTAAGACCACTGGTCTATGATCGATTTTCCTATGGCCTGGCAGTGGTAGAGGAAACGGCTCTTCTTATTGGGGGAAAGAAATGGCAAAACTCACTGGAAGTCTCCACGCAGGACGTGGTCGGCTACGACATTGACAACGATGGCTGGGAGGAGATCTGCAAAGCCCCTCTGCCTTGGTGTGGGCTGCAGTGTGCCGTGCTCCAGCTCTCCGAGATGGCTGACGAGCGGGACAGTGACAGCCAGCACAAGAAGCTGCCCAACTGCTGAACTCACAACACTGAGGAACATCCATCCCAGGAGATGAGCAAGTGGGGCGGTCCTGGAGAAGAAAACTGCAGTGGCACTGAATGGGAGAAAGTGGAATTTTTGCTTGGATGAGCCGGTGGAAACAGGCAAGAAAATCTGGCTCCAGGACAGAAAACACTGCTAGGATTTATAGAGCCAGAAGTTGATCTCACTGAGCAGGGATGTAGCAAGCAGCGTATTTAAAGGCGATCAGTGAGAATCATAATCCTTGACTTTTGAAGAGTAATACCTAGATAGAAATTAGTAGGTGTTGCAAGTCATATTTTTAATATATTAAAAAATATAATCCAACTTTTCTCTTTTCTTAATCAGAGGTAATTTTCCCAGTTGGTAAAGTGCTATTGAGCTTTTATGCTATGGTTAAGCAAAACGAAAGCGAGCTGTATAAAGACTAGAAAATTGATGCCTACAAGAATTAGTAGCCAAGGAAAAGGTATTATTTGATATGCTACATAGTAGGCAAGAATGTCTTCGCTAACCAGCAGGAAATTACTAGACAGAAAGCATGGATTTTTTGCTATGTGGACTCAGTTACAGCCGTAAGTTAAAACAGTGTTTGTTTGATAGAATGCTTTCCAGATGCTTATTTTGTGTCATTTTAAAGATGCAATCTACTGGTACCGTACCTTTCATTTGTATCCAAACCCTATGTTAGTTTAGATGGCCAGAGCTGAATAAGTATAATTATTATCAGACTCTAAGAAGCTTGTTACAAGAGTAACAAGCTGTAACTAATGCCTTGGCACTTTACTGGGTAGCAAAGGGTGTTTTATCACACCTGCTCATAATGGTGAAATTGTTCGTTGCTGTTGAACTGGTACATGAGAGAATCCTGCAGTAAAAAAATGTTTACTTTCATCAAACAGTAAAAAGGGGAGGGAGGTAACTGAAGGTTTTCAGAAGTCTTTATTCAGTGTCTGCCTACATATGAATCAGCAATAGCCCTTTTTGGTCATGCTGGCAGAGTTTGAACTCGGATAACAGAGGTACATAAAGGTACGTGGAGCTGTGAAATGCAGGTAGAATGGTCAGATACCACAAAATAACTCTGGCATGGAGTAAATTGAATATTGAGTCATAAACGTTCATTTAAAAGCTAAATTTATTGTACTTCATTTTACAGTGTTCCCTTTCTAGGCTGAGAGTTAATACAATAAAAATATATATATAGAAGAACATTTAATACTCTTAAAAGAAGGCAGCACAATGAAGAGGACACATGTTCTTTGTCACTAGACTAGCTTAAAAAACTGTAATGTTTAATTTTCACCTTTAAAGCAATCAAGCTAACTTTACTAATGTAAAGTGCAGGCAGAATGGCTGTTGCATAGCAACAGATCTAAGTCTTCTGAACTGCCTTGGTTTTGACAAGGAATCAACTACACAATGTGCATATACATCCATCAGATATAAAGAGTTTTTCATATTAATATATTTACTTTTGGTCCAGTAAAACAATAGCAAGAGGATCTAAATGCTTGGAACAATAGCACAATCCATTTCAAGTCAAGCATTTTTTAAGAGAAATTTACAAAAACCTCACAAATTTAATATACAAGTCAGTACCCATGCAGTAAATAAATGTTCAGTTTATACAAACAATATTCTTCTAATAGTACAAATCTTACACTGAATCCAGAACTCTATACAAATGTTAATACATGATTTGTCAGCCATATCGACTTGAATATAGGATTACTGAAAATGGGCTACAGAAAGGCCACTCTTCTGTACAGTTGTGCAAAATCTGCAGAACATTTGCAATCCAAATGCAATAACAAGATAGGAAAAGAGAAAGGGGGAGAAGGAGGAAAAGAAAGAAAAAGAGAAAAGGGGAGAGAGAGAGAAAAAGAGGACAGAAGGAGAGGAATAAAATAAATAAAGAAAGAAGGAGAGAGAAGATAAATCTGTCCATTCTTTCCTTCATCCCTTCATGGATATAACTGCCAGGAAATAACAGAGCTCATAAAGTTTAAAGTACATTCACTGAGCTGTACAGGCAATAGTCTAAAGTTGGTTAAGAGTACAACTCGCTGTAAAAAGTATAAAGGAGGCTTTTCCTTTTAACATGAGCATTATTAGATCATGTCATGAGTCCTAGCTTATGCAGCAAAATACTGAAGAGCAGCAGAAATATTTTATCATGCTCTGATGACTTTTCAAAAACAAGCCCATAAAAAGTAAATATGTGACTTAAGAGTTCCCTCCTAGTTTTATTCCAGGCATATGCCTGACTCTAAGGAGCCATTTCCACTCATATTCACTGGGTTGTCTCCAGCAGATCTCAAATCTCACGGAAGTTTAAAACATTTTAACTGGCTTGTGAACTCAGCAGAACCCAGAGACATCCCTTCCCCTTCAAAAGCAAACCAGAGGCTTTTTCACTCCTCAGTTATTTTTCAGGTTCTATGCTCAGCTCTGCTCTCATCACACATCTTCCCTGCATACAATACAGCTAAATTTCACAGCTCAGAAAACACATAGGAGACTACTTGAAAAATCCTATTCACTTCTTTTCTATTGTGGAAATCTTCAAAGCATCTCAGATTTGGAGCATTTCATTGGGAACCTTTTCCACTGTTGCTTTTCTGGGCAAAAGAAACGCTGCTACCAAGGATGTTCACAGGCTACATTTTCCCTTTTGCAAAATCTGCACATTATACTGATACCTTCAGTGCAAAAGCATCATCAATCACAGTATCTGGACTAATTTTTTCTTTTTAAATCAACCTAATGTGATCAAAAGACAACACACAATTTTCTTTTAATTATAATACAAACCATCATCCCTTTGCACTGATGGTAAACCTCAGCAACAGGCTTTAAAAAAGCACAAGGAAATAAGACCTAACCTTTTGATACTTAAATTCACATTAGTCCTTTTCTGTCTGCTGATTTTCACCCTTTTTTGTGCTAGACAAAACTGAAACATATACACTGCATTACACTTTTTCCCTGTTAAGAAAACTCCTAGAGTTTCTCATTAAATATAAAAATTGGTTTTCTCCCACCACCAAAATAGTACCTGCACTCCAAAAATGCAATGCAATACTGGAATTATATAATATAAAATATCATTGTAAAATGACCAATAACAAAAGCTTTAGCACGTGGAACTTCCTGCATGAAGGCCACAGTCTTCCAAAAATGCTTTTAAATCCTTTTCTTTAATAGCTAAAGATCATGTTTGTTAATTCACAGAAAGTAAACACAAGCTGAGCATTGGTAGCATATAAAATATACAAATCTTCATTAAAGAAGTGGAATTGTTGACCATTGAAGGTTTACTTCACACAGCTGAGTAACATTAAAATATAATTTACTAGAGCTCTCACATATGGATATAAAAACTACTTTATGCACTTCAGTAAAGGGCTGGAGTGTAGCAAATGGGCAAAAAGAGAGACCTTTATACATGCGTTTCTATATAAGAGTGAGTGTGCGCTAAGGAGGCTATAAGGGCATCAGCCTCAGATGAGCCATTAACAGAGTCCCTCGGGGTGTTGCTTTGATAGATGTCCATGAAGAGATCGAGGTACATTTGTTTCCATTCTTGAAAGTCTCTAGATGTCAAAGCTGGATTATCCAGAACTTTATCTATAATGGCTACTTCTCCTTCCCTGGCCTGTGAGAGAAGAGGAAAAAGTAAAGAGTTAACACAAGTGATGAGTCACTGAAAATATCAATCACATGGGTGGAAGGAGAGAATGGAGGGGTGCAAATTCAAGCCACAGAGCCCCTAAAAGCACAAGGACTATGAGCCATATGACTGCTCACAAACAGGAGCCCTTTCTACAGGGTGTCACACCTCACCCTGTGAGGCCAGGGCTTCCCTCGCCTTTTCCAGCACCCTCAGAAATAGTCCCTATTCCCCCTCCTTGCCCCTTGTCCAGCCCAAGAAAAAGCAAACCCTGTACTGTTTACTATTACCTGCTTGCATTTCTCCAGATGGGTTTCACATAACAAAGTGCCATCTGTTTGCTCTTGATCAGCATCAGAAATACTGTGTGGGATGCAGACACATGGCCCCTCTGCCTGCCAGCACACCTAAGCCTTTTTACCAGGCTTCTCATGGGGGCATCTGAGAGCTACATTGCAAAGGCTTGTGCAAGGAATCCTGTGTTAATGACAACTCATCTCCACTAAAGATCTAGGGTATGTGATGGTGTGGCTGACTGCAACTGCCTCCTACCACTGCAGAGGTAAAGAGAAGGCAGAAAAAGGTAAAATATAGCATAGCTGTTGATATCTCCTTATGCATCATTGAGGCAGGGGATGTGACTGTATCATGATCACTCTCTGGTGATTACTTTATAAGAGAGTTGACAGGCAGCTAGTATGGATCAGAGTAAGCCTCAGATATACCCATGGCCATTTCCAGTTGTTGAAAGTGGTGGAAGCTGGATTCCACAGACAAAAGCCTTGGAAGCACAGCTAACACACAGGTTTCCAGCAGTACTACTCTGCACAGGAATGTTATGGTCACCAGAAATCTCCCCGCTAACCTCCCTGCCACCCAGGTTTCACACTCCTCATTTCTGACTCATATCTTCCATGTCCATACTATGTTAAATCTTTGTGGAGAGCGTGGTAAGGGGAAATATTAAGCCCACATTGATGGGACAGATCAGAAGCAGTACATGGAAAAGTATTTTTCATGCTTTGCAAATAGCAGTTATTTAACACTACCTGCCAGAATATTCATTTTCAGAAACGGAGGAGCAAGCTGACAATGACCAGTGGAAATGAAATCATCTCTGCTTGAACTACCATAACCTGCTTCTCACAGGTTGTGTCTGGTCCCAAACTCCCGGACTACCATCCAGATAGCTTATACTCAGCAGCAGGAGAATGGTTTTGTGTTATCACAGGGAAGAGAGCAGAGGGGTCTTTCATTAAGGGCTTAGAAGATGGGACGAGCTAGAAGCAGTTTGGAGGGCTGTCTCAGGCTACTTTTATGTAGGATAAAATTCAAGGAGAGTTCAGAACATCAGCTCCAACAGGCCGGTGCAATTGCCTGCATTCAGGAAGGAGAAATCAAAGGCACTGATAAAAAGAATAACTGATTAGGTAACAGCAGGAGCTACTGGTAGATATGACTACCTGCAGTATGGCAGAGGTGGAGCTCTGGGCTATAATGGAGCTAGAAACTCATCATGAGTTACCATGATGTCATTGCAAAACAAGAATGTGCTACTCTACATTGTTGTTCTACACAAGGAACAGTAATTATCTGTCTTTGGCCCTTGTTGCTACTGTGTTTTCGATTATTGGTGTCATGTACTTAAGAATGAGTTGTGCAAATCATGGTATAAACAAGAATGCAGACAGGTTTAGAAAATATGGCTCATGGACAGAGAATGAACAAATTGTGTTTGCTTGGTCCAAAAGAAAGAAGTTCCAGAGAAGCACAAAACCAGGCATCCACAAGGTCAAGAGGTTACGCTGGTTTTGGACTTCCCTGGAGGAAGGGGCTGGTTTTGGACTTCCCTTTCATTTGCAGGAAGCCATTGGTGTAATGTATCTCAGGTACCAATAAATACCAACAAGACAGACAATTCAGCATGGCAGCAAGCTGCTGATGCTGAACCAGAGCTTTTGTACAAGTGAGCCCGCCAGGGTGCAAAAGCACAGCCACAGTGTGAATCTCCTGTCACCCCAACGTGTCTGAGAGTATTGTGATTTTATTTCAGTCTCACAGGCTTCTAGAGGTCATGTGAAAAGCCTCTGCATCTTGACTTTTTCTGCCAGCCTACAATCCTGCAAAGACTCACATACCCAGATAATAGTGCAAGGTGCCTTCAATGAGATGATTTTCAATGAGATGATACAATACAGTACAGAAAGTTAAGCATACGTAAGATTATTTTCAGAATGGGGGCCCCACAACATGAAAATAATATTGCTTAAATGCTTCTCTAGGTGATGGAAAACTAAATTAATTAATGTTGATAAAGCCCTCTTTGATGAAAGCTGTTACAAAATGCACTGTACAATTATCTGGTGACTTAAAACATGTTAATTTAATATAGTTAACACGGTCCCTGGGGAAATGCAGCATATTGTTTGCTGAAATCTCTATCAGGACAGAATTGAATGCTGTAACAAACAAAGGAATCTGACAAGGATGAGTTGTGGTACATTTAAAATAACCATAAAAATCTTCATATCTATCATTACCACTATTTATTTAATCAATTTTACTGATTAAATACAGTGATCCTACCAGCTTACACAGAAAGCAAGCACACAGTTTTGTCCTGGAACAAGCTCATCAAATAGAAAATAATCGAGTCTTGCAAGAGATACTGCTCCTTTCCAAAAGGCTGGCTTTGCTTAACTTTAGACTTCGGCAATTACAGAGTGAGTGCATTTTGGTAAATGAAAATATTCAGGGACAAAAACAGGATTAAGGTTTTCTCCAACAATTTGGTATCAAATTCTGTTAAACTAGCTAGAGGAGAAGCTGACTGAGATTTAACCTGTGCAGAAATAAAAACTGATCCCCTCACTTTGACTGTTCTCCCAGGAATATTTTTCTCTGCTTTTTAAGCAGTGCTCCCCTGTGTCTCCCTTGTTTCTCACACCAGGTTCAGCCTGGACTCCAGCTGCACACAATAATCTCTGCTTACAATACAGCCCAATCCAACCCTGGGGTAGGATTTTTCCTCCCTCTTTTATCTCACCTTTAAAGTGCTTTTCAGAATTCGCAGCTGGTGCAGTTTTTCATTGACTACTGGATCGCTACATCTCTTTACAAAAGATTTCTTATATTCCAGCTTAGTGGAAATCCGGTGTTCTCCTAAAGGAGACAGGCTGGCCTGCTCCAAGGCTCTGTACAAATCTTGCAAGGAGTCTGCTGTTTTTTCCTCTATAGTTTCAACTGTAATGAGACAAAGGGAAAAACAAAAAAGGAGGAAAAAATAGAGAAAGGAACAAAGCATCATTAATGTGATTATATGAAGACCTATCAAACCTTCACAAAATGTTTAACAGGTTTAACTAGACCATAAGGAGAATATTTAACACCTCCTAAGTTCCAGAAAAAAGTGCTGTGACTGCTCCTTCTTGCTATTGCCTTCAGGAGAAAGCGATAAAAAATTTCAAAAATGTAAAATCTTGACCCACAGAGAATGAAGGGAAAAAAGAGAAACAGTGCAAGGTGTGGTAATATTTGAGTGACTTACTGCCAGAAATAAGGTCTCTGGTATTGCAGTTATATAGTGCTGGTGACTTCATTATTACAAGAAAAGGAAGCCCTGGAAGCATCCTGCTAAGGAAGCTATTAGGGATCAGATCTTGTCCCGAAAATGACAATCATGGCACTCAAGATTATGCTTGTGAAGGTGGCCTTGGAATGACATGTAATTTTCCTTTCTAGAAAAGTCCACTTATTTTTAATACTCTATACTGTTGTTCAGTAGTCAGTACTGTTGTCACTTGTGGTGGTTTTTAACTCTGCTATTACCTGAAGGTTCGGCAGCAGACTAGAGACTGGATATGATTGCGTGTTCATGACCTGGCAGCATGGCAAACCAAATCAGAGCTGTTTGCACCATAGTTTGGTTTTTAAAAATGAACAATATATTTACTGTACAAAATATGCAAAAATATATAAATGTAAGAAATATTTATTTATTCTAGGTTTAAAAATATTTTTTTCTAACTAGTACAGGAAGGATTTTAAAGGAAAAATAAAAAAGAAATGCTTTGCCTCTCTAAAAGCAAAACAAAGCAAAAGCTGGGGATGAAGTGTTACTCTGATATGAGCATCTGAAATGCTTAATTTAGAAAACATCAAACCACTTTAGCTTCTCATACACTGTTTCCCCTAGAGGAAACTGTTTGATAATTCCATACAAACTTTTCAAGTGCCAGGATTAGCAGAGTGGTGACTAGGAGAAGCCAGGGCAGCCTTGGGGAGCAACCAGCCAGTGGGACAGGTAGCTCTGTCCCTGCTGCCCCTTGCTGACACAAGTGCTCATGGTAACAGACACTGCCTGTGCATGGCCTTCTGGTTGTTTCCAGAGCCCTTGGGATCCTCTCACCCAGTCTTGGCTTTCACACTGCTGTACGTTTTTCTGGTTCAAGGTGCCTGTGTCCTCAGGATGCTTTCATGAAAGCTCTTGTAGGAAGGTTGTTTGATTTTAGCATTAGTTTTACCCTGTGACTGACCCTGCACCGAGACACAGTCATTTCCACTGGCTGAAAGTTTAGCACATACTGAAGTACGTTTAAGTAAAGAACCTCAGTATCCTCAGGTGATTAGAGTTTTTTTTATCGATCACCAAAAGAGAAAACAATTCGTGTTTAGAGGTAACATTTCTAGCCCACCAGGAGCTACCTGAGGCAACATCCCATTCGAGCCCATACTATGCAGTATGGTATAGTACACTATACTTCAGGCTCAGCAAGTCTAGAAACCCAGATCTCCTCACCCCATCACAAGAAGTGTTTGCAATTGTATAGATCTTTATACAATCCAAGAATTTTGTAATCAGCAACTGATCTAGCTGTATCTCTCATCAGTTTATTAATTTGGCAGTTGTTTTTAAAGAACTCATTTTAATTTTTTTTTTTTTTAGAAGAGATATAGAAGTGAAGAAAAGTTGGAGAATTTTTATTGATGGAAGTGTTGTGGGCCTGTACAGATCTCCCTAAATTCTCCCATTGTGTGCTACCCTGTGGGCAAGCTGTGTTCATCACTGTCAGTGGTGGCCAGGACTGAAAGAAAAAGAGAAATGATATGCATTTCTCTTTCTTGTCAACTTCTTTCTTATTAAAACATCTAATGTGCTAAAGGGCAAAACATTCAGTAGCTGAATACTTAAAGAGTGGTTAAAATCTCCTGTGGTCTTGATTTTTATGCTTTTTTAAAAAGTCCATGCAGCACTGGATCAGAAGTTTGGGATCTCTATCAGTTCATATCGCTGAACACTGATGTGATTTGCTAAAGGGCAATGGAAGAAAACCCTCCTCAGGGAGTATTTTACATCTGTTGCTCTCTCTCTCATCTTTTGTTATGCAAGCCAAAAGAGATCTTTCCTCAGGTGCCTCTTCCCCAGCAACATTGCAAAGGTTGTACACTCAGGGGGTTAGTACAGGGGTGGCTTGCTGAAGAAGCAAGCCAGCACTCTGACTCCATGCTATCTGCATTCACTTTGCTAGAGTGATATGGAGCCTGGAGTGGTAACCAGCCACCACATGCAGGCTTGCCATCAAAAACTCATGGCTTCCTAAAAAGGAAAAGGAAGGAAAAAGCTCTGCACCAAAGCAAGGGACAGCATTTGAGTTCATCCTTAAGGTTCAGTACTGAATGACAAGTGCCTTTAATGAATCTGGATAGCAACATGGCCCTTGTGGGTCTAAACTCCTTGCTGGGGGGCTTGTCCTGCCCTCCCTCCCCACACTGCTAGCCTGGGGATCTGCATGGCTGGTGCTCCTCAGGGCTCACCTCCTGGGGCAGGCAGCCACCACTCAACATGACCTCAGAGGGACTGCGGCAGCGACATCGTCCCAGATGAGAACAGCTCTGAAACTGCACAGGAAGAGGTACAGGACTGTGGGGGCAGGACACAGGCTGAGTTAGGCAGCAGAACACTGACAGAAGGTCTTTGGAATGCATCAGAACATCCACTCAGCTGGGGCTGCCACCCCAGACCCTGTCACTGCCTGGATCACGTAGCTATGAGCGGCAAGTCAAAAAGGGAACAGGATTTGCTAAAAAGGAAACAGGAGGGAAGAAAAACAGCAGATCCCTTAAATGCCTTGCTGCTGCTGAGGCTGGGGAAGCTTTAAAGAGGGCAAGACATTGCCTTGTTCCACCCATGGTGAGGGAGAGGGCAGTGGGCATCACGCAAAACACATCTCAAGCCCTTAATATTTTCCAGAGAAACACTGAAGGTGGTGGTGCTGCTGCTCTCAAAGGCTCTCAGTAGGCGGGAATGAGATTACAAGCACATCTCCCCTCCCTCAGCCTTCTGCTAGAGCCTTTGATTGATTTCCTGTAGGTGTTGGTGAAACCCTTGGCACCATAAAGCATCTGATGTATTCTGCTAGATATAGGGCTGAGCTTAAAACATGTTTTCTTTTTTTAAATTGGTGGGTTTGTATGCAAGCCATGCTATTATAGCAGGGCTGTCTCGTTAAGGAAGAATAAGGCCTCTGTTAATGGCTTGTTTAAGTAGAAAATGTGGCCTGATAGGATTTGCAGATGACCTCAGAACAGCAGCCAACACACCAGTTGTTTTTCACCCTCACTTGGCTGCTGAGTCACAAGTTGCATCTTTCCTGTTCCTCAGAATACACTGCTGGGTTGCTGTTTCCACACACTGCTGAAAAGAAAGGTCTCTTCTCTGAAGCAGTAATTTTGTCCCCAGTCCCACCCAAACCTGAACAACTCTAACTCTGGAGCAGAAATAAAGCTGCACAAACTCTGCAACACACAGGATCTAAATTCAGAACCATATCTCCCAAATGCAAGAATACACTGGCACTACACTTGGTAACAATGAAGCTCCTGCTGTCTTCAAGTAAATGCGAAGACATTTGCATTAAATTCAGGAGATAAAGAATACATGTAAATGTCATTATATTCCATTATTCTGCTTTCCACAGGAGAAGTTTCTGAACTTTTTGTACTTTGCCCTCACTTAGAATGCAGTAAATATTTGTATCTACTTTTACATTTTCTCAGGAGAGAGAGATGGAGATTATGGCTGAGTGGGTGAAACTCAGTGGGTTTGGGTTCTTGGCCTTCAGGAAAAACTGGTGGGATTTCTTACAGTGCGTTGTCATTTGTTGTTGAAAAGAGCATGCACTGAGCTCTGTGATGTACTAAGTGTTAGCACCTCCTGGCTCCATTTTTCCATTATTTCCCTCTTATAAACCAAGATCTTAAGAGCAACAAATAAGAGCACCAGATACTTGACAGAAAAGGGACCAGAGAGAAACAGTTAACATTGGTATTTACATGGATCAAGGGATGGCTGCTCTGTATAAAATTATGATTCAGGAAGATGGTACTGAATTAGAACCATGCAGAAGGTCACCACTGCAACCCAGCTGGCCAACACATTGCTCTCTGGACTTAGAGAATCTCTAGGCACACAGTTCTCATAAATCTGCTCTCTATATATGGAATAACCTCTAACAATTTTCAGAGGAGGTCCTTGCGCTCCAAGCCACCAAAATCTTGCATAGTTTTCCTCTTTCAGTGAGGCACCAGAGGAGCCAGCGATTTCACCGGGGGCTATGAGCACACAGAACCGCCCATGCAAGGATAGTGTCACGCAGTTAATCATAAATTTTGTCACCTGCTCTGCTGACAAGGTCATATTTTTCAAGGATCAAAGCTTTCCATTGGGGGCCCTTTGGACTTTGCCGGTGCTTCCAGACACCTCCCAGGCTCAATCCTGTTGCCTTTAGACTTCTCACCCTGACTGGTGGACACCACTGCCACCCTGATGGCATTCTCCATTTTCCTGCTATCCTCTTTTCTGCTTGATACCTTTACAGCTTAGTGACGCACTTTCCTTCACAGCTCCTCTCACGCACGCCCACTCCTCTCCTCACAATTAGCCCTGCATTTGAACAAAAGTACCACCCTCGGCAAATCCCCAGAAAGCCAAGCTGCTGCGAAGTCTGTGACAGGGAGTGAACAAGGCATAGTCAGACTGAAATCCCCATGCTCCACTGAAATTTAAACACCCACTTTCACTCCTTTCAGTGAGCTCACTCTGTCTGGCAAACAAACCAGCTAAGCTCAGCTTTCCCAGATCTTAGAGAGGCAATTTTGTTAGAATATCTAAAGAATCACTAATTACATTAATTAACAGCTACCATGTTATTTCCCCCCTTCAGATCCCAAAGATTTCCTTCCAGTTTGAGAGCTACACCTTTATGCTTCACCTTTCGTGCAGGGGAGATATCTACATGAAGTGTCCCAGAGACTTTCTGCAAGTGGCTGTAAATGTTCCACCAAAGCAAAGAGCATTTCAGGCCTCTGGGAAATGGTCTCAAACTAGATAAACCACTGTGCCGGAATGCACAAATATCTGTGTTTTTCTTTTTTTCTTTGCCTTCTTTACCTCGATGTGTCTGTGTGGGGAACAGAGAACTTGGTCTGCCACAAGTTAACTAATAATTGATATAATCCAACAAAGCATTTTGTAATCTTCCTATGCCATAGAATGTCATCTCTGCCATAGAATGTCGTCTCTGCCATGTCTAACAAAAGGGTCTGTGAAAACTTGCCTGGTTTTACTGGTAGGTGGGTAGAGCAGCAGACACGTGTCTGCTGACCCTTTGGGAAGGGGGGAGCCTCCTGCGACAAGCTTTCCATCCCAAACTCAGGATATGCCTGAGGGGGGAGGGCAGGAAATGTAACATGGCCACAGAATGCAACAGCCTGGCTGGGCTTGTAAGCCCCAGGGTACAGTTAGGAGAGAGACAGAAGGAATCTCCCTGTATTTAAGGTGAAAGAGTAGAAGGATGGAAGGAGAGTGGATGTGGATTTTAGCTGTGTTGCAGGGAAGGGGAGAAAAGAAATCCTCCAAAGAAGTAGTTGTTGGTTTCTCAGTGCAAGGCTCAAATCCATCTGTGCTGCTGTTCAGGTTAATCTTTAAGAGTCCAAATTGTGCAAGAGGGAGACATACCCAAATGCTTATAAAGCAAGGATCCAGGAATTAGTTATTTTTTACACTATTTGGATGGCTGGTTGGCAGACAGAGCTAGGTATTTCCTTTCCCCTACCAACTACAAGCTAAAAGGAACAAAATGGTGAAATCAATGAAAGGCTTACAAGGAGGTGGTGTCTCCACAGCTGTGTGATGTGTATGAGGTCATCCCTACACAGGTATGGAGGGAGCCACAGTGACATAGAAACTCAGCTCCTGGTGGGAAAATGTTACCAGCCACATCCCTAATTACTGGGAAAAGGAAGAAGCACCACTGTGTTTAAGTTTGACATGGTACATCAGGCAGGAGGTGCAACAAAATGCAGGTCTTCATGGAAACAGCTGCTAATCATCTGCTCTGGGTACTATAGAGCAGATTTCCCTGTTAAAGTACAAATAGCAACCTGTGCCATCTACTGAGCCACATTAAAATCAAGGCCTGATTGAACATGTGATTACGCCTGTGCACATATATATTATATGTATGTCTATACATATACACGTGTATATTAATGCTTTCCACAAGCGAAGGAAAGTTTAAGCAAGCTGAATTAAAGCTGGGGGCTTCTTGTGCAGTGCTTGGTCTTTGCAATCCTTCTCTCAGGTATTGCTTCCCTTCGCCTGGCCTTTTGTGTTCGTGTACTCCTCCATCCTTTCTGGCCCTGTATATGTGAAAGTGCAGGATTTTTCCCAAAGCCTTGAGTCAAAGAAGGGAGAAGTGGTGTTTAAAACCAAGCTTTGATCCATGCATTTGGTGAAATATTAGTGGCTGAAGGATCATTAAATTTTGTATTTATTATTTTGTATTTATTTAACACATGTATTAAATCTGCATTTTACACTATCCTTTCCTCTAAAGGGGAAGTATTTTTGGATTACCAGGATAGCTGGTTTCTATTCTCCCCTATTACATAAACCTGCAGGCAAAAAAAAGATATTCCCTAAGGATGGTGTTTACTGAAAGCACCAACACAACAGAGCCCTGCAACACGCTGGAGTTTTCTACTCAAAGGTATGAGGCTGCTTCTTCTCTCACATGCATAGGCATAAATTGATTTCTTGAAATAAAGTGAACTGTGCAGGCAAGTGGAAAACTCATCTCCCACAGGACAGATATCTGAGGGTATTTTCCACTATAACCAGGTTCAATCAGAAGCAGATAGGTACCATAACCACTTTTAAAAGATCCAGCCCTAGCTTCTCTAAGGCCTGACAGATGCTAAACCTTTGCTGTGGTACCAATGCTCTAATTCTTTTTGTGAACTATTTATGACACTAGCAGTGGATCAGTACATCCCGGCGAATCTCCCTTCCACTGAAGTCACTCTTCTTGTGATGTCTGAAGGACAAGCTGCCTACACCTTGTCACAGCCTTGTGACTGCAGTGTGAGCTGGCAGGCTGAAGCATGTTCAACCTCCACCCTTCATGCTGGTCTTGCTGTCTCACACTCAGCTACCTCTCTTCAGCTTTCCATGCCACTGGAATTGTTTATTAAAAACAGCTGACACTAAACTCAACATCAGGAAAAATCCTCGATGTCTCTCCCTTGCAGACCTGCACTGTTGAGCTGGCAGTAACATTTAGCCATTTTCAGCATCCACTTAGCAATGAAGTACAGGCTAATGGGTTAATATGTTATTGAGAAGGGAAAACACAGGGAATAATTAGCTCATTCTGTTTGTGCTGCCTCTTGACAGCTCTTACACACCTCAAACGAGCATCAGGAGTAGCTCCCTCTTGGCTCCCAGCCCTGCTGTTTCATGGGGTTATATTGGTGTGCTGTGATTTCAGAGAGGGCATAAGAATGAAGCAACTCCAAAGCTTCCCAAAGTAACAGGGAATTCTGATCAATGGTAGAGCTTTTTGGCAATAGTGTTATAATTGCATCAATTTTGGTTTTGGACATGGTACTTTACTCATTAGGTTGCCTACGAAGGCACCAGTTTAACCTTTATTTGCTGACCTGATTTTAGTGACTCTTTGGGAGAATTTTACACAACGAAATAGGATATCCTGACATTTTTCTGTGCCACACATTGATGTAAGTGCTGTTTAACTTTACAACAAGCCACCAATGCTGAAGTGAAACAAACAGATCAATTACATTTTGATGGTACACTTCCCCCCAGGGCCCTGCCATTCAGAAACAATGAAAAACTTGTATTTACGAGGTAAGGCAGGAGCTGGAGCAAACTGGGTAAACTGCCATACATCTGAGGATGCTGTGACTTCTAAGCAGGATGAGGAGGTCCCTAAGTATAAAATCTCACAAGCAATATAGGGAAGCAGTTACTCTTTGGGGAAAATGTTTTGGGTTTTTTTTTGCTTTTTTTTTTCCACAAACCTAAGCTGTTACAGCACTTGAAGTTGTGAAAGGTTAAATGACAAACGATACGGACCCAGCAACATTACTCACCAGTCAGAATCAAGCCACAGTCACGCTCAACAGCAATGCCTGTCGAGGTTTATGGGACTGATACCTGAAAGTAATCCTGAATGGAAGGGGTAACACCCACCCAGAAAATGAACTCTGCTTCAGGCTACATCTGAAGTTGCTAATTTGTATGAAAATGTAGCACCATGAGTGAAGTTTTCAAAACTACTTGAATCACTTAGGAATTGCAATCCTACTTTCAATATGAAAGAAACATGGAGAATTAGTGTGGGGCACATGTGTGGGGGGCAGATTGATTTAATTGCCGTCTCAGTTACCTCTGTAACACACTGAGGTCTGTTGGGGAAGCACCTCAGGAGGCATTTCGGAAAGGGGCCTGAAATACTTCCCAAAATGTTATCCCAGAAGATATCATATTTATTCAGATATTCAGATTTATTATTGAATATATAATTGCACATGTTATGATAGCTGCACTGACTAGATTCCAGCCTAATTAATCTGCACCCTGATTTACATGTTATTTTTGTAGGGTACGACACTGCCAAATATGAAGCACTCCCTGTCAGCTGCTGAATGCCCATCACACCACCATGGTCTGTAAGCACTGCAGAGAGTTCAAAGTTTTTCAGAGCAGAAGCTCTGTGACAAGAGAACTGCAATAATACTTTGTGGCTTCTCTAGACATTATTCACGTCATCAGATGTCATAATGAACTTGTGAACACGCAGGGCACCTCAACATAAAGTGTTCTCTCAAAACCAGCGTGAGAGTGGTCACAGCAGAAAGCTTCGTTCCCCATCCATTGGGCAGAATGTGTTCACCACAAAAGAAATAAGGGAAAGGAAATGAACATCAGCCCTGACAGACAATGGTTACGCAAATGCAAGACTGAAAATTTGCTGGCTTATTTCCTTTATTAAGCCCAAAATAACACCTTTAAAAAATCCTGACTTCATGAATAGATCAAATGCCTTCATTAAAGAAACATTTACTGCCATTTTCTATACTTTATTTTAAGGCATACAGAAAAATATTTAACAAATGTGTATGCAATTAAATGCCGGGGACTGCTAATTACAGCCCTTCTGAATGCCTCTGCAAAACAAAGATACTCAATACAATACGTTAGAAAGGGTGGGGAAAAGAAAGAGAGGAAGCTGTAGACAATCTAATATGCATTAGTGCAGATATATGCTGGCCTTTGGCTACGCCCAGCAAATAAGCCATCAGTGTAACCCCAAATGGCAGCCAAAGGACATTTTAGAATCACATCTTTGCTTCTGCTTCTCTAATTCATTTCCAAAACATTTCACCTCTAACGAATTATGGACTTTAATGACAGAATGTAAAGGACTGGCTGGGGTTGCAGGCCATTCAAACAAGGCTTTAATGACATATCCTTCAGGTTGCAGAATCCTTATATACTTAGCAGTGATTTATCATCCCTGGCAGAGGCAGGTACTTCAAAGGCAACCTTA
The DNA here is from genome assembly GCF_001715985.3 of Manacus vitellinus. NCBI lineage: Eukaryota > Metazoa > Chordata > Aves > Passeriformes > Pipridae > Manacus > Manacus vitellinus. Next base: position 11,020,986 of record NW_021940813.1, read on the forward strand.
TATAAAAAATAAATTCTGCCTTTGCCAAGCATTGGAAAGAGCACTAAATTAAATTTTAAAATCAATTCTTACAGACAAGAGAGTCATAAAAACTCAGTGAGTTTGTCTATCTGGCCAACAGGCAAAAATTTATGACAGTACAGTTTTGTAATCAATAATAGCAATACAGTGTATGCTTCTGATTAGAAAAAATTAAAGATGCCAAAACAACATTGCTAAATATTTAGGCTGATTTGTGACAGTCCCATTGAGCAGAAACATAAAACATGCATTTTGATGAATTTCCAACTAGTTTATGTCATACTATGCTTTTTATTTTTTCAAAAAAGAATATTAAAACTATTATAAGCTTTGTCACCTGCTACAAGGCAGAATGAAGTAATTTTATTCACTGCACATTTCCTGTTTGTGAGGCAAAAAAGCATAATTTACTTCTTTATAAAAGGGAAATATATATAACTATATATATATATAATTTTATTGGTATTAACATAATGCAATACCATACATTGAGCAAACAGAAAGAAAACATTTCAAAATACATTTTTTAAAAGTATCTCCCCGTAAGATAGTATGAAATATCAAGTAATTAGCATTAACATTATTACAATACACCCTTAGCCAAATATATTAAGGAAAATTCACATTCTAACCACAGAGATAGAGGCAAACATCAACCCATAGGGGACTCAGAACATAATGATAAATACAATATCAGAATCTACTTCGAGTGACATCCAGACAAATACTGGCCCCAAAACAGCCCTCTGGAGTCTGGGTGTTATACAGAGAATACTTTGTGCCTGCTTGGCCAGGCAGCATCACTCACATGTTTAAGTCCTAGAAGATAAAGAGGAACTGAAGAGTTTAAGTGCAGAGTCTAATAAATCTCAGCGTGAGGTATCTTCTCCGTCATCATCCAAACGAGTGCCAGTGTACCCTCTGGTAACTCATTACAAACCATTAGATAAATGCAAGTCTCCAAAAGGTCTTTACATACCTCCACTTGACAGAATACACTTAGTTTAGCATGACACAGTAAGGTGACTTCCTTCACTAATGTGAAGCACGCTTAAATGACATGACTCTGTCTGGTTGGCCTGAATGGGTTCACTGGAGTTCAGTACAAGCAACAGGATTTTACAGTTACCATGGCTGAATCCCTCTTTAATTCCTTGAGGTGTGTAGAACAAAACTGAGTGACATCAAAGCCCTTCCCCTGCCAAGACCCTCTTCCCCTTCCGTTCTCCCGTGCGGGGGGCAGTATTTTCTGCAAATGTGCTCCATGTAGACTGGATCTGACTTTGTGCCTAGTCCCAGTGTGGAAAGGGTGCATTCTTCAAAAGACTGGCCATGCCCTTTGACACCTTCCTGGAGGCCTCATATTCAGGCATGTGGTTGTCTATGCTTTAACAGGTCTGTTCTCTGTTATAAACATCAGAGTTATTCAGGAAGAACTGACTTTCTGAACGGAGGCCATTAGGTTTCTTGCAAGAGGCTGAAGTTGAATCTCCGTCGTGCCAATTCTCTAATGATAAGTTTATCAACCCTTGAGTCCAATCGGTTCAGTGCCAAGAGATGTGGATCCCATTTGACATGGAGAGGTGCTATCAACTCTCGCAGTGTATTAGCCTAATATGATAAAGCAGTGATACAATATGTTGAAAGATCTGTGATGTGCCATTATTTCCATATCATATTAGTAAATTAGAAATACTACCATGCAAACAAGAGCAAATAGCAAATCTGGCATACAGTAGCAGCACTACAGAGCCTTTCTAATCTGCATGCAGCTATGCTCATGAGGACAGAGACATGGCACTGTTCTGCTATTACACCTCACTCCATTAAAATATCCATCCCTGATGCAAAAGAGGTATTTAGGGCAGAAAGTTATATAATCGCTTTTTGTAGATATGCTTTAAAAAAAAAAAAAGAAAATAACATAACAAAGACCAATTAAAAAAACCCAAAACAAACAACCCACAAATAAAACAAGAGAACAATACATCCTAACCAACTTGGGTTGGTTTTATCCATGTCGAAGACACATTAGCTCATTTGGAAGCACTGGGAAAGGGTCACTTGAATGAGGAGAATGGAAGCAAAGAATGTGCCCCAAATCCACCAAATGTTCTACAAACACAGAAAAATATCCTGGTGGTAACTTATGCGTGAGCTATAAAAAGAGGTGGCACAACACAATCTGGCTCCTTTCGTTCTCCTAGCTGACAGTCCAGCGTTGTGCAACGTTGGGTGGAGGATAAGATACAGAGCTAGGAGATCATGTGATTTTGCAACCACACTGACATTACATACTTCCATAAGCTAGGGCTTGAGAACTCGAGAATCTTTGTGGACCTGTGTTAGCAAAGAAAAGAGAAAGAGAGAGGTGGAATAAACAGCATACAGCTAAGTTGTTTACTTAGAGTTTCTGTATGGATATGCAGTCTCTGCACACAGGCAATTTCAAAAGCCAGGCTGCTCTCAGTTCATTCCCTATTCTATTGTCTACTGCACTAAATTGTAATACAAAAATGAAACTCCATGGATCTTGAAATCCGTTGCCATTTTAGTTCCCAGATATGAAAAGCTGGGGGATGTTCTGTTGTTATAAAAAAAACACTTTGGGAAAGAGTTCAACTGTGCATAATGTAAAGATGTACAAATTCAATCCAATTTAACTGGTGAGACTTGCTCAACCTTTGTTAAAAAGAATTTTTTTCCAAAAGGCAAGATGAAAAGGAAGGAAAATATGAAGCATTGCCATTTGTATACTTGAGCATATCACAAAAGGTCTAGCAAGCAGAAAAGAAATGTCTCAGTGACAGAAAGCACAAGGTAGAAAGAATCCCAGATGGAAACGTTGGTGCCATTTACTCCACCCACGGCAGCAATTGGAAAATGAGTTTCCAGAGAGGCAGAGGGTGAGCAATGCTATATGGAACTCAAAGTGAGTTCAGCCTCTCCTCTCTTGCTGAGATTTCCTGGGACTCTGCATGTCAACAAGGAGAGGAGGAAGAAGAAGGGTGAGGAAAACAGTTTATATAACTAAATTCTAAATACAGCAGTCAAGAGAAACTTTTACATAACCTATTGTTTAAAATAAAAAACATTTGATTCCACAACCAAAATGAAAAAAACAAACCCAACCCCCAAAACCAAAACCCAACCTCCAAAAAAACAAAAGGCCAAACCAGCACATTTCAGGACTCATGGGACCGAGGAAAGGGAGACTTTGCAGAGTACAAAAGTATGAAATGTTTTTCACATTTCATACTGTTTTATACAAAGAACAGTCATAGCATTGAAAATATGAGTCTTGGATTTGCTTGGAAAAAGGCACTAAGTGAAAGAGGATACTACTGCCTCATGGGTATGAATTTTGCAGCTTTAGGAGATCCTATCATCTCATGGCTGTTGTTCATATAACTTTATCTCTAAAAATTCAGAAAGTTTGGTTTCAAAGGTCAGGTTTTGGCAAAAGAAACTTCCCTTTTTGTGAAACAAGGTGGCTATGAAATAAAAGAAGATTACTAAGTTAAGGCAAGGGCACTACCTAGCAGATGTCTATACTCTTCTACACACCCTGCTGAGGCTGGCTGGGACACGTCCTCTGTGTCTGTGGAAGAACTGTGCTGCCTTCAACAGATAGTGGGACAGAACTTGTTTTATGTACCTAAATTTTGCATGAGGAGAGTATTTCTGAAAAAAACTGCTAGTAAGACACTTTTGTAAAGACTATTTAGTAATATAGCTAAGGCCTGATGATACAGGCCTATCATCAAACATTGGTAATTTTTTACTGTCCCAGTTTGGATTAGTCACTGTCCATGAACAACCTTTCATTAGGACCTCTTAAGATAAGTGGTAGCATACACTGTCCTATTTATCTGAAGGTGAATATAATTATCAAGCACTAGGGAGACTTTTCCAAAGAGATCTTCGCTATCACTTACTGATAGTAACTAAGAGTTTAGAAATTCTGCTTTTTGTAGCAAAATTATTTTTCCTTATCCTTATAAACCCCACATTTTCCTTCTGTATCACTAGTATTAGCAAAATGATTTATGTAAAAAATCTCCAGCATATGGTTTTGTTTCTAGATAAGGTGATTTTTTTTTTAATTTGTTTTAAAGGAGAACAAATACAAATAACAAAGAACAGTAACGTGCTTTTGGATGAATACTTATTGACACTACAACTTATGAAACTCATGAGACTTGCAAACATTTTGAAAAATAAACCGACTGCCATTCACATACAAAAATGAACACGACCCTGTGAATACAGTAAAGTGAAATTCTGCATTTATCAACCAAATCATGTTTGTATTATGAGAAGAGTTTTACAGCAAATGATTTCCCCAGAGTGGTTACAGAAACAAAAGTGCCTGCTGTAAATCTCTGCCTATTTCTTCAGCTGATGTGGTCATGGAAGATGTGAGGAATCTTATGTCTGAGCAAACCTGTAGCAGTAAGGTACTTTACCCGTCTAAAGTGGTGAAGACAGAATGCATCAGGGCTGGGACCAACCTACCAAGCAGGAGCAAAGGCAGCTTTACAGGCCTTTCCAGGCATGCCACCAAGTGTCAAAAGTAAAGGGGAGGAGAAAGTCCTCACCTGAGAGAAATGTTTGAGGGTCACAATAAGTAAGGTCTCAAAATGGCTCTCACACAAGAAGTCCTATATAAGCAAAGGGACACAGAATATGATACAACTAATTCTTTTTCTCTTCGAGACCTATTTATCAAGAATAACGGCACACCACCAGTCACTGTTGAGAAGGTAACACGTTAAGGTTTTCACTTTGATGTGTTTTTTAATAAAATGCGTAGCATTTTACTGCTGCCATTTAAGAGCACACTTTCTTATGAATGTTCACATTATATATTTTGCCTAAACAGAGTACAAGGCATCTGGCATGTTTATGATAACTTTACTTTTTAAAGAAGGGTTAGGTTGAAACTTTGGAAATAGGTACTTAAGTTTTAGAAAATGAAATTTCAGGCTTCCCATCTAGAGTGGCAATCAGTAAAACGTTAACTGCCTTTTGAAGATCTATCCTTTCCTTCACTTGTATCCTATTCTGTGTACATATTTCTACATTTGTCTATATATTCATGAGAGTAAAACTTTGACTGGAAACTCTTACCTATTATCTAGTTCAATAATGAAGCATATCTAGTTATGTATATTCCCCTACATGTAAATACTATGTGTGAGTAATCAGGCTCTGAACAAGAATGAATGCAAACAACAGTGGGAAAAAGAAAACCTTCCCCATGTATCACAAACTGCTACCTGGCTGCTTCTGTTAGAAGCCCATTGGTAGATACATCTTCCTCCTTACCAAGGAAATGGCTCAATGCTATTTGACACAGAGTTCTTGGGAGGAATGCTGGCAGATCCGCAAACTGTCTATTGCTCAATGGTGGGAAGCTCCTACCATTTCCAGGACTGCTCAGGTCTGGGACAGATGCCATGCAGAGAGGAAAAGGAGTTGATACAGAGGGTTTTGATGACACATCCAGTACAGCCCCCTCACACTATACTCCAAAGCAGCACCTCTTCCTGTAAGAAGTCCATTAGGTGTGGAAACAGTAGCAGGAGTCACTCAGTACTCCTCTGGAGACTGAGTCACTGCACTAAAGGGAACTAAATCAAACAATGATAATACAGGAATATGCTGTCTACAAATAGCAAGTTTCAGCTTTTCCAACATCACAGTATATGCTTTAGTGTCCCTCCTGTCCCCATTGAGGAACACCAAGAGCACAAATGTTATACGAGAAAGCATCACGGTGAGGATGGGGGACGGAGAGGACAGATGGTGGTGTCAGCCCACACATAACCTCCAGCTTCTGCTCCTCTGCAAGTGCTGCACTCGGCCCCAGGAGAACAAGGCAGTGGGAATTACAGGGCTCTGATCGGCAGGCATTTTTCCTTCCACTTACCACAGGATTTCTAAATCACAAACGTATCCTGGCTCTCCTATGCACTTCACGTAATTGAATTTTTATACACATTCAGAGGGTGCAAGACGTAATCGGGACCTCAACGTCCCACTGGGCAATTTATAAATTCTGAGAATGATATTAAAATTTCTGCATGTTGGCATTCTAATTGCTGGATTACATGGAGACTTAAGTTACATAAGCCTATAGGACAGGCCTCACCCAGGAGAACTCTGTCACGTTCAAAAGAGAAGCACATAAAGCATCTATATAATGGTGAGCTTCCTTTCAATCCAGTTCTTAGTACTGCTCTCTGTCCTGCCAAGGGCAGCATAAAGGGTATCCAGAGGCTCTAAGGAAATCCCTGTCACCACAATTGGTGATTGTTGTATGCAAGGGAATCCTGCTTTACAAAGTGTGGGTGGTGAATGAATGGAAACACCCTGTGATGCTGTGGGAAGGGCTACCTATAAAAACAGCCACCCTCTGAAACTGCCAGGTAAGAGTGCCCTTCCCTCACCCTAAGCCAAAGGATGCTTGTCCTGAGGGGGGCAGATAGGATTACTGGTGGTGCAAAGGGGTTTTCCTGCAAGGACTGTGTGGTCCAGGACCAATCAAGACTTCTTCTCCTCTATAAACAAGGGGGATGTAACAGAGATTTGTATAATTATGAGCACATACTTGCAGAGAAAAGTTGATTATTGCCTCTTTGAGTAACAGAAACATTTGAAAGTTTGTGTGGTAAATTCAAAACTAACTAGAAGAGATGCTTGTCTCTTCAGCATTAAAATGTGCAACTACTTCTTGCCACATGATAGAGCTCAAAGTACACCTGAGTTCAAAATCGATAAAGCTACAAGCAAGGCACCTTTAACTCTCCCCTAGAAATATGGTTTTAGGCACAGTTCATGGCAGGCTAACTGGGTTAGCTGGAATGTGGGGCTCATGGCTCTTTAGGGCAATCATTTGTGCTTGCAGGTGATTTTTTAAAACTGAAATAACTCAGAGTCTGAGATCTGATACAGAACTACACAAATCAATGTTTTGGACAATCCTTACTAAGCCCACATCTGCTGTGCAGAATGGAAATACTAGGTTGCAAAATACAGTAGTAAAATAACAAGCTCAGTGAATTTTTAATTTTGCAAGGATTTGTTGTTTTCAGAAGTAAATGCCCCTCTTAAAGAAGGTGTGTATCTGATGGCAATAAGCTTACTAATTTTCCTGTATAATGCCAGGACATGCTATCAGTACAACCAGCTATTCTGAAGAGGCTTTACAGCATTAGATTTGTCACTGATGCTTTTGTAATTTGCAGTGACTGCATATACATTCATCTTTCTCAATATTTTTTATTCCAGAAATATAGGTAAAGAGGTTATGGAGAAATCATCCTGCTACAACAAAATGGAATTAGGTTGTAAACTTATCTTCATTTATGTAATGTTTTTCATAACTAGGGGAAAAGAAGAATAGAAAACAACATTGCTTCTGAAAAGTAGACCCAACAAAAATAACTTCAAAATACATGAAGATCATACAACCTTTTATAGTGCCCTTGATTTTATGTGATATCTTAAAGACTTTACTGTGGTTACAGAGTAACTACGAAGTTCAATGTATATGATATAACACATCTATTCAACAACTCAATGGAAAAAGAAGAATTTCTCAAGTTTCTTACGACAAGTGCATGGTCAGCTTAAGCTGAAGGTTTTGTGGGAGAATGTTAATAGTTAATGACTTAAATTGTGGAGGCACCAAGGTGCTATGCTTAAGTCAGGCTTGGAGGCCAATAACAGACAAATTCTGCAAGGGTTGGGGCCTTTTATCATGGTAATTGTTGTCCCTTACTCAACTCTGCTCAGTTGTAAAACTTCCCCCCCCTCCTTGGGAAGGTCTGATGGGGCATAACTGGCTTAACTGCGCTGACATGAGAGGCAGCTGTCATGTCTTTGAAGGGGTCATAAACTATCAAAGACCCCCAAAGCACCCCCAGACTCATTTTCTGAGGCCTTCCACCAGAGGACTGAAAGTTCCCCCCACCCAGGGGAGGTACCAGGCATTCCCACTTGGCCCGAACATATATTAACCCATTGGACTTTGTGTTTGGTGGGGCTTCTTTCCCCACCCCCTACAGATCAAGACCATCACTTCGACCAACGATGCAACAATCAAATCTTGTCGTAGATCCCATGGGTGGTGATTATGAATCTTTCTACTCTTATCCATTCTTTCTTTTCCTTCCTTTCTTTTCCCTTACACATTTTCTTAAGTGCTTTCTTATTGCCATATTACTATAGATAATAGTAACTAAAAAAGCTACATACTGGCTTTCCATTGCAACCAAACTGTTCTAAAATAAACCCTACAGATATATAATTACAAACACCAATCCTTCAGTGTCTTTCACTCTAATCCGCCCCAAGGGATCTATTAACAACAGCTTGAGTTACTCTCATCTTCAGAGGCGGGTTGCAACCAGTTTTTAAAACAACCCCTTAGCAGTTGTGTGAAGAAACCTTGAGGGGATTTCAGAACTGGAAATCCACAGTTACATATCTAAGAGTAGAGAACAATCTCCCCTGCTCAGCCTGGAACTACCACAACCAGTTTCCCTTGGTAGAAGGAAATAGATATTAATAAAATCCAGCAGAAACAGAGATGAAGATCTGGCTATATACTTTTGGTCATTAATAACAGTGCCAGCTATGGCAACCACTAAAGATGAGCAACAGCCCTATGAATTTGTCTTTTAAAACATCTACTCCATTTCCATATGGTACAACTGAGTAAGTCATCTGAAGAAAAAGTTTCACCAGTGGGCTCTGATAGTACTTTTAGAACCTGTGAGCTAAGGGGACATTATGAGAGGGGTTTATTTGTCAAAAATAACTGTCACCTCAGCAGAGATATTATAGGGTTTTCAACTTAATCATGAGGTTATGCCAGATTCTCCTCCTTGGAGGACAACTTGGATTAAGGAAATGTTTTAGTGCACAGGCATGATCTGCCAGAATGTGGCCCCAGCATAAAATCCATCCGCTTGGCTCACCTGTGCATCTTACCAAGTTGCATAAATCTGTGAAATAAAGTCAAAGGCAGCATGTGTGCATTTACAGTAGGTTATACTGTAAGAGAAATGTGACACTGTAAAAACAAAATACTTTTAAAACAGTTTTTCTAACTGGAGAAAGATTTATAACACCATAATCCTCATCTGTGGCACAGACCATTAAAGGTCGATAGGATTCTCATTTGAAAAACCAATGACAACTTAATGAAACTTGTTCCATAGCTTATCCTCACCATTACAGACTTATGTCCTGTTTCTCATCTTCTGCCTTTTGCTTCCATCTCACCTCACTCAATTTTGAAATCTCTTCCCCAGCTACCCTGATGTTCCTTGTTCCCAACAAACACTACAGATCACAGACTGAAGAAAGTGTTTCCTTTGTTTTTCACAGGTAAATTAAACCTCCACCACCTTGGGGGTGTGCTCTCCTTTGTTCATTGGGTTACTCTCAGCAACCTACTCCCCATCATCCCAGGGAGCAGTGATGCTGAGAAATGCACACAGTCTTCTGGCAGCCTTGGCGGAAAAGCCAAATCTATGTAGAATATAAAATCTCACTCCTCCATGCCTGTTTTCCTCCAAGAAGGAACAACAAGTGTCCCAAGCGCTGGCTGCTCAGAGCCATTCGGTCATGCCCTCATCCTCCCACATTCAACCTCCACTAAATTTCAGAAATAATGAAATCCATAAAGACCCAAGTGCTATTTTCAAAACTGAAGAGCCTAATTTTTACTTCGAGTGACTTTTACTCTCACTATAAACCTCATAATCCTGTTTAGCAACAACATGAACCACCTTAGGAAATTGGTCTTTTGGGATGGGAGAGGCCAAGAAGAAGGTGGCTGACATTTTTGAGTTTCATTAACTGTAAAAGCCATTTCCAAAGTGCGAGTCTCCAAGCCAATCATTTTTTAACTTTACAAAACCCCTGAAACTTCCTTCCTCTCTGTAGCAATAGTTCAGTATTAATTGTACCAAAAATTTCAGTCATCCTTTAAACAAGTATTCCCAGGAAAACACACATCCCCTTTTCCTCTTCTTCTACTATGAAAACATTTTAGACTTATTTTATAGACTGAAAATGAAATTTCTCAAATTCTAAGAGTGTGCATAGATATAAGGATAGCCTGTTTATGCTGTAAGATTCATGATAGCTGCTATAAGGTGTTCCTATCTGCAGGCAGAATTTGTGAATTGGAAGTTAAAAAGTAAAATGAGCAGAGAACTTGGAAACTGTCAATTTATTAATGCATAATGCACTAATGTCTAAAGGGTATTTTCTGTTTGCTGGGTTTTTATTTTTTTTTTATTTCTCAATCTCACTATTTCATAAGCCATTGTCAAAATTCAGAGATTTAAATTTTCAATGTGATGGCATATAAAATTTATAGTATGGTTAAATTAGTCTAGTTCACTAATAAATATTTCTAGCCCCTGTAAAAATCATATGAAACTTTTGAGGCTACATTAAGAAATAGGACATTAAATACCTATATCATACAGTACACAGGAGAAGGTAAACATAGTCCTCAGTGGCAAAACAATGTAAAAGAATTAATAATTTAGTCTTGGAGAGTTTTAGCTTGGAGTGTAAAATTTAAATGGGATTTTCCCCAGGCACTTTACACAGCCATAAATAAATAAATATAAATACTCTCTTCTGCCTTCTAAAGAGGCAGAAACTAGCAACTCTAGTTGTCTCTAAAGCCATTACAATACATTTTCTAGTTAGAAATATAAATGTTTTACTGTAAAATTATGTACATTATGTACATGTACTTAGCTTGATAAAAAAAGGAAATGTCTTGAATTTTTTTTTTTAATTAAAAGTTGAATATAAATGGCAGAGCACATTCTAGCAGGGAGGAAAGAAACAAGAATTCTCAGAATAATCATCTTCAAACTTTTTATAGATTAAATATGATTCTTATGTCAGATTTCAAGTGTATACATTATTACAGTAAAAAAAAATAAATCACATTAATGCCAAATGCAGAAGCTATTGAAACACTGTTATGTGAATTATAAAACAGATTTTGCTGTTTTTACTGTAGGAAGACACTCTCTAATTCCCTAAGTCTCCTATTCACCAGCTCTCAAGGATTCCATAAAGACCACTTTGCACGGATAGGAAACGCCACATGAGCTGCAAGGAGCCCACTGACAGGGACCTCTGGCATCCCCAGGCCCAGCTGGGCCTTACAGTGCCACTGCCTGATCTCTGTCTGTCCCCGAATTTACAATGAGCAGAAAGCAACTAAGTGAGCTTTTCTTAATATTGCCTCCTCCTTGAGACCTGTAAATCATCACATGATTAAAGGAACATTTCAAAATCTGGCCGAAAGAGGGTATAAATTGAAGGTTTTTTGGCAGCCTCTCTCCTCACTCTCTGATGGTGATAATTCAAATACTTTTAAACAAATCAGTGGTGATATTTTATATTCCAAAAGCCCAAAATTTATCCCTCTGGAATCCAGGAGAGAAGAAATAATTAGCTAATATTATTTTATGCCAGCAGTACTCAAAATGTGGAGCCAGAAAGCAAAAATCCTACTTAAAACGCAGCCATTTTCTTCAAGTAAATACAACAAGATCCTGCAGAGAACTTGTTTCATGCTTTGTTCATAAAATCGTGGTATTTAATAGCATCACAGCAGTACAACGATGTTGGAGCGTTAACCATCATCAACAGGTTCCAAAACTCGCAAATGTGGCCCATTAAAAGGAGACAAAAAAATATTTATCTTCTAGCTTTTGAACCACAATTTTCAAAAACAAAGCTAGGAATCTATTTTATTAATAATGAATAAGAACAGAGATCCTCGCAAAACTGCCTGATTACTGGGCTTTTTTATTTGTTTGTTTATTAATAAAGAACTGTATTATCACATTTGTTTCGTAACAACTGACAATGCTTGATGTTGAAAAACAACAGATCTTGCAAATAAAACTCACATGGTTATTAGAAACTCTGAGTGTTAAGCACTTTTCCATCAGGGACTGATGGAACCCCAACTGACAAAAGAATGAGCCTTCAGCTCCCCATCTACCTCCAGGTAACATTTCTTGGCTATTTAGATGCAGAATGGATGTGAGACAGGGGACAATCTTTTCCTTCTAGTAGTTCAGCTCCCAGAAGTGAGTGATATTAGCCACCTCCCATATCCAAGGTGTCCCCTGAAAGCAAAAGCCAAGCCCAGATGGAGGAGACACCAAAGGCTCGCTGTTAACCGGGAAGGCTGCACTATGTCTCCTGAATCCAGAAACAGTCCCAGATGGCACTAATAGCCTGAATGGTGGAAGAGAATAAACTTATTAAAATTCACAAAGACCAGAGTGCCAGGAAACATTTCCTAGACTGCTGGAGGACAGTCTCAGAAGTTGGAATGATTTGGAGGGACGAAATCCCTTGCCAAGTTTCATATAACAATATGGTAAATGCTATGCTAACAGGCACAGATCTTGGCATACACCAAGTTAGTCTACAGGGCTTTTTTTTTTTTTTTTTTTTTGTCTAGTCAGGCTGTTAGTTTTACAAAATGTCATATTTATTTGTTTGTTGGTTGGGTTTAGCCCAATTAATTTGACATTTTAATTCACCTGAGGTTTTTATTAACATAAGCTACTTGATGTGGATATGTAAAAGGTGAAGGAATAATCAGAACAACCGCGATTAGAAAACACAACAATTAAGCAGAAAAGCATCTGGGATACTGTACAGTCCAAAGTGAAATATGAAGTACAGTATAGTTGCCAAACAGATACTTATCACAGTATAGAGTATAAAACAGCCAGGGCAAAGCAACCTTTCTGGTCTCAACCAAGTGTGCTGCACCCAGCTTGGACTCTGCCATCGCAGAAGAGATGCAAGTCAGCTGGAACAGCCAGGAAAGAGGAGCCAGAGGCCTAGCAAATGCTATCAATGAAAAAAACTAAATCAACCTTCATAAAAACCTTTCAGCTTAAAAGAAGAGCTGCTGTAATAAAGCAGTCTGTTTTCTGCGCCATAATGGAATGGAAATCCTGGGCTTAAATTGCAGTGGGAACAATTCAATATCTGTTAGGAGAAAAAAATTCCCAGGAGAACAAAAAGGAAAAGCACTGTCTGGATGGAATGAAGAATGCCCACCACTGGGGATTTTTATGGGCAGGTAGGTATAGTAGCTCCAGATTTAGAGGGCAGAGCTATAATAAATAATCTTTCAATTCACTTCCAGTTCACTGGCTCCAAGACACACACAGCGCAGTTACAGCTTCACCAGACTCTTCGGAGGGACAAAGATTTTAACATATATATATTGCCTTCCTGCAGTGGAAAGGTTTAAGAAACCAGTAAGGACATTAAGATTCCAAAATGGAATCACTGACAGCCAAACCATTTTAGCTGTCGAGGAGTATCTGAGGAAGTTCATAGGGCTGGCAGGTTCGATACACTACCTACACAGGATGTGTGACCCTCTGGAGCAGCAGCTAGTGACCAAAAGGAAAGTTAGCCAGAAAAACAGGCTAGGATGTTCTTTACAAAAAATTGTCCTGCAACAATTTTTTATTTCACAGGCCTCCATGACAATCTTAATTTTAAATATCAAAATTCTGAAGATTTAAAAAAAAATAGATCAAATCAAACAAAACAGCTTTGTAACATATTTGGCTTTTCCTGAGTCTTTTGTCCAGCAAAAAAAAATTCTAGCAGGATGCTGACTGTTTGCATTGAGGTCTTTAATATCCCATCCTGCTTCCCATGATGAAGAGTAATTTAAGTTAAATAATGCATATTTACTTCGTGACTCTCCAGATGTTCACCAAGGTAGTAGTTTGATAAAACTACATCCCTGCCATGTCCTTCCAAGCACTACTGACTCAAGTTTATCCCTGTTTTAATGGTTGCCTTGAAAGAACATGAGAGCCACACATACCAGATGGTACCACCTGGAGATGTAATAAATATAATCTGGAAAGACTTTGGTCCTCCTCTGTTCTCCTAATCCCACTGATACTGTGCCATATTCTTCTGATTTAATTACAACTGATTATAGAAAGGGTTTACTTTTTTTTAGCTTTGGAAAAAAAAGTAGAAAATTTAAAATTATACATTTTGAAAGAACATTCTCATGTACATGACAGGTGGTTAACTTTTTTATTGTAGGCTTCTGTTTCCTTTGCATTTAGAAACTTTCAGATTAGGCTAAGTCCTCGCTGCATCTCAAAGAGGAACTATCTCAGTTCTGCAAAAAATCCAGTGAAAAAACTCTTCTCAGGGAAAAATTCCAATTAAATTACAGTGGTCAAATCTAAGAGTGTCTTTAAAACAATTTTCAGTGAGTTTCAGTGAGAAGGTTTATGTAAATTCTTAGAAACAATGCAAGTTTTTCATGTTTGAAATCAAAATGAATGTGAGTTTAAATTCTGGGACAGGAAAACTCTCTTTTCAATGGAAAACTATGTGTTAATTTAAAAAAAAAAAGAAGTTGGATTTTCCTTTTCATACATAAAATAATTTCAAAAAAGCTACATATTATCATTTAAGAATGAAAGCACATTTAGAATCAAGGGGATGGAATCTGCAAGCACAAAAAAGACCTTTTTATATTGCTACTGAGATGTGTCAGGCCAGCATCTGGGAAGCAATAGTATATCCTTCAGTATGGTAAACAGAGAGCCCTACAGGACTTAGACTGTCTTTCCTCTATTGCTTGTGAAGTAGTCTGCCATTTATGAGTTGCCTTTTCCCAAAGACAGAATCTCTGCAGCCAGACTCAGACAGGGGAGCAGCAGAGACAGAGTTTGCTTACACTTAGAAATGGAAAAATTGAAGGTAAACCACTTCACTTACATAACACCTAAAGAGAGAATTAATGCAGAACATACCTCCCCCCCCCCCGAAATATACTCTCACATCTATAGATTCCTTGCTTCGCCACCTAACCCAAAGGGATCTCTGGTAGGGCAGTACCATAGTTCCATTGACAGTCCCCAACTTAGTAACTGAATTGAAGAAACTTTGCAGGAAAAATAATTTAGGAAAATGGCCATGTAAGAAATTCTCTTGTGCATGTCTTTTGCTTATAAAAAGACAATTTAATCCATATATTTCAGGAAAAAGCAAATGACCTTTGTTGGCAATGACACACAGAGCTATTAAAACCAAAAGAAAAGCAGGAATTCACCTCTCTTTTGCATTTTTAGTAGCATGGGCAATGGAAATCAAATAAAATTTCATATATGGCAACAATATATTTGCGGGTGAAATACATTCATATGAATAAACACTAACAAGCACAAAATTAAACTACTCTTATGACAGCCCATATTGCTTTCTGAATTGCTACTTAGTAAATGATTCAATATTTGGCTTTTGAACACTGCAGGCAATTTTTTCCCCTCAAACTGAAAAATTTAAAATCAGGAAACAGAGGCTTTGTATCCCATCATTTTTATGTAGAATGCAAACTCACTTCTCTAATAGGGTTGCTTTTGCATAGGAGAATTGGAAAAGCTTTATTTAATAAATTTTAAATTTTAATTAAAGAACCTGCTCAGAAAGAAATATACCTACTCCCAATACTTATTTATCTAAGTTAGCCTTCCTATCAGTAATTTTAATAATATAATAAGTAGTCTAAAAGACATTTTTATTCACACAACTGAACATACACCATATATGGCAGTTAGAAGACAACTAAGCAACTCTTACTTCGGACGACAATTTTCCCAAATATGCAATTGGTTCTGGAACCTTACAGAAATTCCTATCAGGTAAAAATGAATCTTAAAATTTAACAAGAATAAAGAAGTTTAGCCTGACATATCACCTAAATTACCAACAATGATGTTTCCCACATTAATTTTCAAATTTAACAGCTCTCATAGGATCTCAGTGGATCTTATGACAAAAGAAGCCCTAAATACTTAAGTTAAAAACACATAAAATAGAATATGTGAATAAACACCATCCCACTAGACATTCTGCATGTAAAGCATTTGCTTTGAAGAGCAGACCAGGTGATATGGTAGCCACTGTCTTGCCCTGCTTTTCCATGAGACACTGATAAAAATTTCATTGTAAATATATAAACTATCCAAAGCAGTGCAGGCTAGCCATTTACACTATAAATCAACAGGCTTAAGATCGTATTTTTGAACATAACTCAGCAGCGTTTTTATGTAAGCAATTACATAAGCATTCTGAGTTAACAGCAAAGTTGGAGCCTCAGAGGCAGTGGGAGGGCAGGAGGGATGGAGACTTCCTCCTAGCAGACAAGGCACAAAATGTTGATGGTCCTCAGCCTACAGGAGTGCAAATGCCCAGCCAGGTGCCACAGGAAGGCTCAAATGGGAATCAGGAATGAAAAATCAGATTCCAAAAACAAAGCTTAGAAAAAGCAGACCTGTATCTGAGAACACACGGGCTGTGTCGCCCAGAAGGATGTCAGGCAAAAAAACCCCTGGCAAATGCTCTCCGTTGTACAGGACTGATAGTGGAGGCAATAATTTAGAATGACACTGTCCTTCGTGTCCCAGAAGGTGCTGCAATTTGTGCTATTCATCAGCCTCATATGGAATACTTCTAATGTGAAATATTATCTGTAATTTCTCATAGCTCTGCTTATTTAAGATGTTACTGGGCACTCACACCTTTAATAACCTGAATAATTACAGAGGGGAAGATACGGTATCCTAATGGTTTCTCCCTTGCCTCTCAGTGTGGTTAAAACTAGGTGGTCAGATGACAGGACACCACTAATGGTATCCTCTCTGAAATGGAAATAGGCTGTTAGAAAAGCAAACAGCCCTATTAATTTCAGTCACACATCCTCATCAACTCCAGTGCACACAGTCCAGGCACTCTGCATTATTTGTCCTGACTCCCACATTTCACTGTTGCCTAAACCCTGCTAAAGTGAAGACATCTTACCCAAAATGCAGAGAAGCAAAACCTAGAAGTGGTACACAGGGTACCACTTCATAATATAGTGTTTAATTGGCAAACATTGATCTTTCTGAGAGTTACCATTTGCACTGCCCTCTCATTAAGAAGAGGCAAGCCTCCCTGGACCTGCATTTCAGAATCTGAAATACCTGACCTTATTCAGAGTATGTTTTTTACTAGCACTGACTCCTTGTAGGTAAATGCCACCTAGGATGTCGCATGGATACACCTTTTTGGGCACAGTGCATGATACTCATTGCTAGTCACAGGACTCCTTAAACTCCTGTGTCCTACTTTGTGAAAGCACTACCACCTTGAATTTCATTTCTGCAACTGGGAGGTGGGACGGGAGAAAGTGTTCTCATTTTCTCTTATTCTCTTGCTGGCTTGTAATTTTTCTACAGGGGAAAAAAAGAAAAAAAAAACCTCTCAGGCTTGGTACCTCAGCACAGTCACTTGATACTTCTTTCAGTGACTAGCCCTCCCTGACATCAAGGTGAACTTTCCTGAAACCCTTCACAGGTACTGGACATCTCCCTGAGTTGTGAAATGCCGACATTAGTTCCTGCTCTGGCCTTTGACAAGTGTTTTCAGTAGTTTAAGGTTAGAAGCCAAATTTCAGAGACTGGATCATGAGGCTATTGTGTTCCTTGGGGACAGCGCTCACAAGCCTATGTGGGACTAAATATGGGATGCCAGGAGATGTTGCAAACCTGAACAAGGGCTTGTGGTGATGGAGCAAAATGCCAGGGAAATGCCAGCCTACAGAAACACTGTGAAATCTTTTCAAGGTGACACACGTCACATGTGGAAGATTGTAACGTCTTGTAAACACTCTGGAGGGTGAAATCAATGGAGCAAACAAGTGCCTCCCAGCCTTTAATTGCCCCGAAGGGTAGCCATTGATGTATTGAAATTTATTTAAGCCTTTGTTATAGCTGTCCACCCTATATAGAAGATACTCTGAAATTGCAGTGATGGGGTAGCAACAGAAAAAATCTTAAACACATGTCAAGAGGAATTACAGTACTTAAGAGTGCAGGAAAAGGACTGAAAACTTGCAGAAGCAAGAGAACAAAGAGGTAAGGAACAAAGCAGAAGGAAATGGAGTTTAGCAGTGGGAAGACAGTCTAAGTAATTTCTTCAAACTCAAACATAGACATCAACGCTTTTCTATCCATATTCCTGAATAAATTTTATGGAGCCAGCACAGTGGAAAGCTCCTTTGCACATTGTTGCAGGTCCCAGGTGTGAGTTCCCTGGAAAATGTGCCAATATTCCTCTGATCAACCCCGCAGCACATGGAGCCAGCAGTAGAGCTCCTGTACCAGCACTCTCTGGGCAGATGACAGCACCAGAGACTCCCACAGATGCTGCTGTTGTTCAAGGACTTTTTTGGGGAGTATGGAAAAAAGGTGCAGGTTTTTCTGCAGCTAAGTTGGAGGGATCTACAGTCAGTTACACTGTGTAGAGAGTGAGTTACCTACTTCTCTTAAATGCTGAACCCTTAGTAATTCACGTTACTGTCCCACAAACCAAAGAAGTCTTTGAAAATTAGGAACCACCATAAAAATAATTAAAAAAAAAAAAGGTAAAAAATGAGGTAAGTTTTCCCGGAACAAAAGCTTGAAATAGTCTCTGAAGAAGATCTTAGAAGTGTTCTTTGGCATTAAGTGGTGAAATCTGTTGAAGCGCACAGAGGGCAGACAGTGCTGGGGCCAGAGGGGAAGGGAGTGACAATGCCATGATGCACACCTGTCTCCTTCTATTACCTTTCACCAGCAGAAAACAAACCTGAAAAGGCCCAACCTGTCCTTCCTAACTGAGTCGCAGACATGCAATGCAGTGTGCCACAGCCTTTGACCTGCCCTGCCTGTGCAGGCTGCCTCTGAACAGCACAGCAAGAGGGATGTTTGGTGCCACAGGTCTGAATGTTGTTCGCCATTTGCATAACCATCAGGAGCAAACACATGGACAAACTCAAATATCCCACAGGAGAATCCTCTTGGATTACAAAGCAAGAGACCAATGCAGGACGGTGTCAATATGGAACATCTAAATGGTTTACACAAAAGTCATTAGGGAAATAAAACAATCCATTGAAGATTAGCAGTGCATTGTTAATATGATACAATAAGACAAAAGGAAGTAACTGAACACGCAACAAAGTCAGGTCCTGACTGACAAACAGAGGAAAGGACAACCCGTATTTTCAATTTAGCATACGTATCCAGGCATTGCAGCAGAGCTGATACACAGAACTATTTGCAGTGTCAGTAAAGTCTTGCAATATCTGTTTAAGGCATAAAGCAGCAATTGACTGAGAGATGTTTAGTTGCAAATCATTGTAGCTTTGGAAAGTCAACAGAACTATGTTAAATTATAGCAGCTGGGGGCAGCATTTGAAAGAAGGGTGGAGCTCCTGGTTTGTAGTGCAGTTATTTGAAAACAATTTTGCAAAAGAAGTTGGAAGAAACAGGACCACATTTTGCTATTTGATTTAAACTCAGGTGGTTCTAAAAGTGAGAATGTAAGAACAGAAAGCTAAGAAAACAAACTTTTGGCAATAACATTTAACTTGTACAGCAACAACTGCAAAGGAGCTGCATTCTTGTACCGCATAAAAAGCAATAGGAATGATTAAGCTTTAAAACACATACATGTACACACAAGAACACATATAATCATCCAAAAACCCAGAACTATGTCAGGATCACAAATGTGTAAGGCAAATAAATATATTTAAAAGGTTCTGATATCACATGAGAGAACATTCAAGGTGAGATTAAAACATTTCTAAGAGAGAGGATTGCCTTTCTCCAGCCAGTTGCAATGTTTCATTTTCCCAGAGCAATGGAGGTGAAGGAGGCAGTGAGGTAGCACACACAAGGACACCCATCCTATCAGCACCTTAGCAGATGTAAGCAAATCTTTCAGCTCAGAAACTAAATTTTGCACTTAAGAACACCACTTGCATGAAACCCCTCCAGCTTTTTACTGGTAAGGGCACTGGAAAATTCAGCGTTGCAAACAGAACATTGCAGCCATAGCGACAAGCAATTCAACACTTAAACTTTTCAACAGACTGAACAGTATTTTACTTCTAGTTTTATAATTTCATGGTCAGTAATTCATCATGAGCACTTCACTTGTCCAGCTGGTCATTAACATCTCAAAAATAATCTGTTAAAGCTTCAACCAAGAAAACCTCCTCACTCAAAGAAAAAAGTACGTGTATATAGGGAGTCCACTTCAAAAATTAAACTTTTTCTCTTTTTTTGGAAATTGGTATAGAAAGATGGAGAAGAGCCCAAGTTCTGGTCCATTAAATCAAACACTAGACCTTTACTAGTAAGGTAGACCAAAAGCATTGTAATTCAGATTTTAAACACCTAACAACTTAGACTCTGCAACAGTATCTGTAAGTAATGCCCAAAGAGCACAGCAAAGACCATGGAAAGTCTCCTTGACCCTTTCTGTTTTCTGTGAGAATTTTTTAAAGAAATATTTTTATATTGCTATCAGTAAAAACTCATTTGAAAACAAAAATTGAAGACTAAAAATAGGATAAAACATTCTGCATGGCTGATGAAATTTAACCCTGTTAATTAGACAGCTTCATTTCACAGTCAATAAGAGTCTAATATTACCCTAAAAAATGTATAGGTTTTTTGGAAAGTGTCATGAATGAACACAACTGAAATAGTGCCTTTTTAAACTTTTGTTTGCATCAAATTTAATATCTGCAAAAGAAATCACTAGAGATGTTTAGAACATAATGACTAAAGCATAAGGGCAATGGAAAACTGCTGATGTTTCCCAAGTAGACTAAATATGAATTTTAATGCCCAACAATGGTGCTAACTTTAATGAATTAACTTAGGTAGGCAGTTAATTATCCAAAGCATTTATTACCCTTTCCTATCTCTTTACCATTTTTATCCTCCTTTACTGCAGTAAAAAAGCTGAATTTGAAGGAACAGATAGCAGAGACCCTTTGAGAGCCTCAGGAGTCATCCTGCCTTCCTTGACACTTCAGGTAACTTAATTGCAGTGTAACCCCACAATTCATGGATGCAGACTTCATTGACTGACCCTGCAACTTGGGTGTGAACTCAACTTTGCCAGCAGCACATGCTGAGAAGCTCCATAAACGACAGCGAAGGACAGAGCATGGAACAGACACAGAAATGTGTTTACACACTTAGGAGGGGCAGGGACCTTCTCTAATCCCTGTTTATTTGGATTATTTTTGACAAGTAGCACTAATCTCTATGAAGTTTATGTGTCATGTAAGTGACAG
Source organism: Manacus vitellinus (assembly GCF_001715985.3). Lineage (NCBI taxonomy): Eukaryota > Metazoa > Chordata > Aves > Passeriformes > Pipridae > Manacus > Manacus vitellinus. Next base: position 11,042,251 of record NW_021940813.1, read on the forward strand.
TTACTCAGTGTTATGATTTTTTTTTTTAAGCCTCGCCGGTCACATAATTATCTCTATTATTTTTGTTTGTTTGAAATGTTTTTTGAACTTCTCTCTTTATAAATCACAAGGTGAGGAACTGGGGAAAATACCCTCTCTTTTCCAACTTCTTATAGATTCTGGGATGTCTTGTGACCTGACTACCTGGATAGATGTTTAAGAGGCATCTGGATCTGGTGCTGGGTGATATGGTTTAGGGGTTACAGTGGTAGTGCTAGGTTCATGGTTGGACTTGATGATCTTAAAGGTCTCTTCCAACCTTGATGATACTATGATATTGTGTAATCACAGCCTGACCCTGTACTCCAGGATTGACCAAGTGGTTTTTACAGCCTGGATGGGGGTTGGCTGGAAATCTTACTAAGTGTGTACTGAAACACATGAGTGTCAGTGTGGGAGGATACTGTGCAAGTGGAAGCATGAAGAAAGAATGGAAGTAAAATCCATTTATAACTAAGAATTACTAGTAGAAGGTGATTGGAGACCAGCCTATGGGCAAGTGTCTAGTGAACATGAGGGGTCACGAAGCACCCTGATTATTAAGCTTTATACATGAGGCAGATCAAAGAGGTGTGTGACAAAGAGGACCTGGTAAAACATGGGGGTCGTTGAAAGAGCACTGGGGTTTTTTGATAGGAAAAAGGACAACCAACCTCTATGTTACACAAACAGGACACTTGAAAAGCCACAGAAATATCCCATACTTACTTTTATCTTCCTGGTTTTCTTCTGCTGCTTTGCCTTCCTCTTCCTCCTCCTCCTCAACCTCCTTTTGCTGTGCTTCTTTGTGGTGATCTGCAGCATCAACTGAAAGGCTCTGGCAGCAGTGGTTGAAGCCGCTATCCCGAGGCAGAGTGAAACTTCGGGGCTTTCCCCCATTCCCATTCAGCGCTTGCATCCGCTCACCCTCCACCAAGGGGAAGGGGCCGTAGTGGTCTTGCAGGTGGCACTTCTGGGTGGGCAAGGTCGACTGCCGCCGGTGCTCGGGGGAGACCACGGTCGCCTCGGAGAACACCGAGTCCTCCAGGGGCAGCGTCTGCAGGTAGTGGAGTCCTGAGCTCGTCAGCGGCGTCTCTATGAGGTCCTGCCAGGAGCGCCGCTGGCTCGCCGTCTATTGCGCACCCGTGTATGTGGTGGCTCATTCTCCCCGCCACCTCCGGGCGAAACTCCTCGTGCGACGACTGTGACTGGGAGGTCTCCGTGGACGAGAGTCGGCTGTGTTTTGGCTCCACGTAAGGGCTTGTGCAGCTCATCTACAAGGTCAGCAAAGGAGCAATCTTCAGATCAGTGCAGTCCAAGACCTACTGCTAATAATATTACCTTGCTTTTCCTTATCACTGATGGCACTCAGTGCAGTAACAAAGGCACAAACTCACCTAATTAACCTGCCCTGATCCTAACTTCACTGCATGCCCACATCTATACATGTCACACCTATAGGCCAAATACTGATGCTTATTCATAATAATTATCTTTACTCTGTCCATTAATCTGTAGAATAAGCAGAAAATTATTTGCAGAAAACTTTTCAGAATATGGCACTATGGAAGATATAGAAGACATGTGCCTGGTTCATTAAAATCTTGAAAATACCTGTTGTTATTGCATCTTGCTAAAAATTTCTTTGGAATTATGTTTGCAGTGCTTCAGCGCCATGATTCAAAGAGCTATAATTTTGTAAGATAAAGTATTGTATTCAATTTAAACATCATGAATGCTCTCTCTCCCCTGCCTTCCCCGTTTTTCGTTTCAAAAATTATATTCAAGTTAAGACACATTAGTTAACACTGAGTATACAGACATGAAAATTAAAATTGCCAGTGCAGAATAAGTTAGAGGTCTGTAATCTAGTTTTATATCAGCAACTGCTTCAAGAAAAAGAAAAAAACAAATCCACTTTTGTTCCAATTTATAGAGAAACCTACTTTTTTTGCAATAACAAAACTAGCATCGCTGTTTGCAATACAAGACAGAACATTTTTATGTTGGCATTTGTCTGGAAATGCAAGTGCAATTTCTTACTGTAAAGTTTCACAGCTCAACTGCTGGAGCCTTAGAGAAGAGTCTGTGTTGTTGCTGAGGTAATAACATTTTCTCAGGAAAGTCAACAAGTGGGTGGTAAGAGATTGCATGGATGAGTAGGTGTCCATCATGAATGAAAAACAGGAAGAAAGAGTTCTGTGACTTAACCTATTCTGTACAGCAAGTGGGATCATAAATCCAAGTTCTCTACAAACCAGTGAAAAGAGCAGTGATGGCCATTGAAGTTAGCAATATGTGTCACTTAACAAATGCCTCAAGTCAAGCACTGACTCAAAAAATATACTAACAAGTGCCATAAGGGGCACAAGCACTTACTCTTAGGCTGGGGAGTAGGTAAAAGTGGCACTTTTGGTTGACATTCCTATAGACAGTTGCAGGTGACTTACCGAAGGTGGCCGTGGGTATGTGTCATACGGGGGTGGTGGGCTGTCTTGTTTCGGTGTTGATGGAGTGTCAGCTTCCTCCTTGTCACTCTCACTCCAATAATCTACAAGTTATATATGGATCAGATCAAAAACTACCAACACATTTTGATGTATTCGTATATCAGAATCTTGCTTTCACAAAAGTAACTGGAAATTCCTTCACTGGTATTATCAAGAGTGAAATACTAGTGAATGCTGAAGCTCTAAATGTTAGTTGCTGCGATTTGGAATTGTCTTAATATAAAGAGGGAAAATTCCAAACATTATGGGGTATACTAAGTCTAATGTCCCATTAAAGAGATATTAAATGACAACCTGCAAATGAGCCACAAATTTAACTCTTGTACACACCTTATATAAATACAACAAGCATACAGAATACTCTTAATATAAGTATCAGATATTCAAATATTTATACAGCCACAAAAATAATTATGATTGGACATGTATTGGCTGAAAAATACTGGAAGTATTTTTCAAACGGAAAAGATGAAAAACATGGCTTTGCTCAACTCTCGTTGGCTGCAAATAACATTAACAAGTGTAATTAACACCAACTGGCAAATTAAAAAAGTATGAATAATTAATGTTATTTTTCTACCCATTTTCTCCATTGTATTCTATTAGTTACAAAACTTTTTCAATTCAATTTCTAATAACAAAAACCTCCATTTAAGATAAGACATAAAAACTGTATATCATATATTTGCTTCATAAAACACCTGCTGCCCTCTTATCCATGCAAGAACATTACGGTGGTATGGTAAGGAAAAATATAATAATGACATTTAAAAAGAGAGCTCCAAAACATGGATGAGAAAGTACAAAGGACGCAGATCTTGTAGGCTAAATTTAACGGGCTATAAAGTTTCATTTTAGAGGAAATCAAATCTTGGCCAAGCTTATTTCAAAGGGGAAAACACAGGGAACAATATACTACATGGGAATCTATATTTATTCTGTTACAAATATTTTTGAGGCAGAATGGCATCTAACTAAAAGGACACTGGACGTTAATATTCCTTATCTAAGAAAACTACTTAAGTGCTGACTCAGCTAAAGATGGGTAAGGTAACATTTAACACTTTTACACGTTGTAAGACTTATGCAAACATCTCTGTTGTAATGTTTTTTCAGACTCTATTACCTTTCGGTATTTGGGTAAATCATTGTATGACAGGACACTTTAGCTCAGACTACTCACAAACTTATCTCAGACAATTTTTACTTTGCCTGGTAAGTGTTCAATGAACTGCATGACTTACTACTTCATAAATGATCCAAATGAAAAATCCAAGCAGACACAACATACAGTTTTGACTTTAATGATTTTTTGTTACAATTATGATTATTGTGTTGTATGATTAATTATCTACCGTATCTAATCTTATTCAAGAGTTAAAATGAAAACTTACCTTTAAATGACACCATCTCGAAACAGCTGTCTCTAAATTTTTGTATATTTTTATATTGTAGTAATGGTGGGGACAGCCTTATTTATGTATTTAATCTTTCCATGCAGTAGCAGTTCTGCTTTTAACTCCGAGACTTTTGATTTGCTTCCTGCAAGCTTATAGTTGATTCTTTTTAAAGGGTACAATAAATAAGTTGCATAAATAAAGTTTTCATGACTACCAAATAAAAAAATCCAAACAGTTATGTCTCTAGACATCTGCAAATAATTAATTTTTGGTGAAGGAAAGACTAAGTCAATGAAAAGTCTTTTTCCAAATAAATCATAAAATAAGTTTTAAGAAAACTTATTTTCAGCAACTTAAGATGCCTGAAAATATTGGCATATAGATATGTTTGCTCCTATTACAGCACAGCCTAACAGTGCAATGTGTGGTGAGAAACCTGTCAGAATTGCATTTCTGCAGGCTTGGAGTTCAACTGTTTATTCTGAAAGTAAAATCTAGCAGTCTCAGTGCAGGTTCCAATTTTGGCTAAAAATATGAAGGTGTTCTTGCTGTCAAATCCACACACAATAAAACACTGTACAATCACACCTTTGCATACCTTATCTCAGACAGGGAATTCTGCTGGTAACCTACAGTTTGTATAGAAAATTTCTGCAGTTACAGGGGTCAACTTGCAGATAAAATGTATGAAAATAGCCTCTCACCAACTTTTAAAAATGTTCTGCTTTTGGCAACTGACTCAGAGTCTATCTAAAACATGTATGATGCTATGAAAGAGTTGCTGTATCTCTCTCTGCAGATTTTGTCCAATTCAGTCATGGATAAGGCTCTGTGTATCAGGTATATCTTGAGAGTTTTCTCAATGACTAATAGACTGCATATATTATATATAAACTAACACTGACCTGCCATTTCCTGATGAAATATATTCTATTTATATAAGCAAGGTTTTTTTTCCTCTGATTTATACGACTGGAAAGTCTATAACTTTTCCATCCAAGGAAGTCCCTTGCTGTATTGCTAACATTCATTGTATTTAATATGGAAAGTTGATGGTATTTTTATAAAACTGTTCTGTACAGAATGTAACATTTTATTCAGCACTACACCCACAATTCAGTGATTCGTGCATCTCTGAAGCACTTGAAATATATTTGTGCACTTTAGATTCAGAACCATTCAACTGTTAATTGAAACATATTTGACAACTACTGTTGAATTGTTTCAGAGGTATTATAAAGGTTTGCTGCAAAGGGCTGAACTGAACAGAAATAAAAGACCTTTTGTCAAATCAAATACGTAGATGACAATTGGTACAGTCGCTGAATACAGAAAATTTCAGCTTCACAGTTTCTATAATTGCAAAAATGCTTGAAGTGATAGAGAGGTTTTACTTTGCTAACTTGATACCTCTGCTAATTAGGGACACTACTGAGCTGTATAATAGCCCTCGTGCTGGGAGCCAAGGAAAATCACCAGAGGCATTAAAACAGTGTATGGCAGTGAGAGGGGAATGTGATACTGACTCCCACACTAAATACAAACTAAGCAACACTAAGAGGATATAGTTCTACCTAACTGTATATAACAAATCAACATGAGTGAATGGTGTTAGAGTAGTAATAAAGATCTCCATCAGCGCCTGGAATGTAATTTCCATAGTCAGTGGGGTTTCACTGATTATCTTCAGTAGTGAGATATTTTAGTAATAGGCTACATGAGGCTTGAATGCACATGATCTAGGAACTGGATCATCTGCTATTTTATCACTCAGTGATTTCTTAGTAGCAAAAATATTTCTCCAAATTCATCTGGATTTTGAAAGGTATATCACGTGTGCAATTGTGCACTTGGACAGCGTTAGCATAATATACACCTTTTCCCTTACTGTCCCACATGGTATTGTAATTCTAGTGCCAACCTACTGTCAATAGAAGTTTGAATTTGGCTTTGGATGCCAACACAGAGGATTTCCTAGAAGACTCCAAGATTCAGAGTTTGTTCGCAGCCTCTTCAAGCAGTGACAGATGGTATACACTTCCCTCCAAACAGGTTGCTGTAGTGTTGCCTAGGAAGTATGGATTCTCAAACTGATTTTTAAGTCTGGTGAGGCATTGAGAACATGACTGGAGAACAGTGAGCATGCTGCTGCTATACTGGGCTGTGTGAATGCAGAGGGCCTGGTGTTAAAAATGAAATGATGTGCCAAGGACCACACCAGACTAAAACAGGGTGTGGGCAACACTCCCAGAATAAGCAGTGGCACTTACTAGATGACATGATTAGAAATGAGGCAAAAGAAGATACAACCTAGTTATGTGTGAGAGTGACAGAGCGCCCAAAAACCTTCCCATGCACAATATCACCTCCAAATTACATCAGTATGCTGTAAGCCACAGCTCCTCAACACCAGGCTGATCCCTCTGGGATTCTCTGTGGTGAGGGTGATCAGGCTATGAATCAAGGTAGACATAATTTTCTGATGCTGTTTTTTAATCTCCTACTGCTATAGAATACCCCACCTTCCTGATATTTCTACCTGGCTGCAAAGTCACTCTTGCTTCTGAACAGGGAAAGGAGTTTTTTGGACAGTGTCTCCCAGGAAAATGGCACTTCAACAACACATAGAGACAGACCATCCACACCTTTCTCTTCAGGAAGATGAACATGGTATCAGGTCAGATGGTCAGACCTAAGGCTGCTGTCACATAAGTTGGTATAGAACCACAACCACACACCATGTAACAAATTTTGAAGCTTAGTGATAGCCTTTTGAATGCAACTCTCCCTGGAAAATGGCTAGAAATATAGCCTGTGTAAAGAAAAGACTATAGTAAATGCACTAAGTGCACTGCGATTGCAGGTCTGAGCTATAAGTTTTTTGGGCCAAAACCCAGAACCTTTTAAATGAAGACCTCAGAGTCACAGAACTAAAAAGTGAGGTTTTGACTCAGTGGGCAGCAGGCAGACAGGCACCTGGATAAGGTCTGGATCATCACAACTGCTGCGATTTTCTGGTGCCTGCTGCTGGGTGCACATGTTACAAAAAAGCATGTATTCAAAAGCTATCTGTTTACCAAAGGAGCTAGTTGGATCCACACTTCTGTGGATGTCACTGGTAATTCTAAGAAACAACCTCCTCAACACAATCGGATTGACCCTTTCTTTTTGCTGTCTGCCAACAGGAATTTTCATGCAATGACTTAAAGCAAAGCAACTCATTATTTTATACATGCTGCTTTTTTAACTCATGAAATATTAGGCACCAAAAATAAAGAGATGTAACATGTTGTAAGCCTGCAACTCCAAATGAAATCCAAACAGGGCTGTACCATACACTACAATAGAGCAACATCAGCAGAAATCACAAAATTTAAGTGGCCTTAAAATTAAAGTCTTCAGGGGAAATCCCGTTATATCAACAGATTTTAGAAGAATGGTTTTGTTCATGAGACCAATTTCATGCACTCCTGCCCTCTGTGAATTCAAACACCAAATGCAATGTTTAATTTTTTTTTTTAGCTTGCAGATTCTTAAGTTTCTTCTGATAAGGGACACAGATTCTTTGGTACCACATACAGGAGCTTACTGCCAGTATATCCGCTGCTTTTAACTACCTTCTGCAGCCTTCTCAGAAATAATCCAGTGTCTGTGGATCAGAATCTGAAGGAGCTAATCTAAACCCCTGAAAGAGAAGGAATTCTGTAAAGCAACAGCAGTGATACCCACACATGAATTGCTTTCAGAAGTTGAGAACGAGGCCTAATACACAGCAAGGAAAAGAGAACATATGAACTTGTGTTAAGAGCTGTCAGAGGAAACCAAAATAACAACACATTACCTTGCTCTTGTTTGATCCTCTCTCTTTCTGCATAGCCAGCAGCAAGCATGTTAATTCTGTTTAGCCATCTGAAATAATATTAAAAGAAGCAGTGATACCAATACAGCCTCTAAATTTTTTGGGTGCATTTCTATCAAAAACAAAGCTAGGAACATCTGAAGGAGATGCTATTTTTCATATTAGACAAGTGTTCTCTTTGATACTCTTATTCAGGGAGTCTCCAAAGATCTATGATTTTGCTATTGAACAAAATGTTTTCACAGCAAGTATTTTATTTCAAACGGAAAACCATGTATGAAGTCAAACATCTGTAAAATAAAGGTTTTGGAGATAATCAAAGAGCTGTTAAGACTGCTGCTCACAGATATGCCATCACACAAATACTCCTGTTGTTCCGATTTCTTAAGAATAAAAACCAGTTTTCAGAGATTTAAGCAACATTTTAAGGCCAGAACTGGCACCTTGGCAGAGGAATCAAGCAGAAACCAGCATTAAAAAAAACAGGTTCACTCCCAAGCAGACAGTGTGGTTAAATTATGCCATTGTGTGTTTTAGAGCTTACCTACAGTGCCATATACAAAGAGAAGGAGGCATATCAGAATTCACTTTTGTGTTTGTGTCATAGAAGCAGAGGGAGAAAGATAGTTGCTTCAATGCAATTCACATCTAAGGCTTTCATCTCAAAATAGACTTGAAAAATTGCTTCCATAAACTGCACGAATTTAAAAAAATAAAAAACCCAACACAAAACCAAACAAACACACACACCCTCCAAAAACCCAAACCAAAAAACAAATGAGCTATTGCTGCTCTCCTCTAGCAGGGCTGTCACTGTCAAGCATACACTCTACTGTCTGTAGCAGGGCAGTTTCAACCTGTATTCTTCCCCCATGGGGCTCTCAGTGTATTCATTAGCCAAATGCTTACAATGAATCAGGTCGTTCATCAACGAGGCTTTAAACCACCATGGCAATCTCCTGCGGTTGTCCATTCCATGGTAAACCTGGAATTACTTGCTCCAGTCATCCCATAGTCAGGACTTGACAGGCCTGGTTTGCCAACCTACTGGCTTGCAATTTAACTGCTAGGGTATACAGAAAGACAACTCCAGTCAGGTTTGCGTTTTCTTCAGGAATGTGAAACCCCTGTTTGAGAAAACCGTGCCTGATGGGTTTCATTTGCCTACTGCATGCACAGAAACAGGCTGTTTATCTCAGCAAAGGATACACATTTGTAATGACTCCTGCATGCTAGTCTTCAAGACATTGCAGTGCAGGGTAAGCAGGCATCAGATCATAAAATATAGTCACTGTCCTAGAAATTAACTCCTGTCATTATGGAGTAATAGAATTATAGAATGTTTTAGGTTGGAAGGACCTTAAAGATCTTCTAACTCCCCTGCCATAGGCGGGGACACTTTCTATCAGCTGTCACTGTCCTTCCACAAACAGTGACCACATATATGATCTGTAAACCATGTCAATGGTCCATAAAGTGTTGGACAATGGGAAGAAAGCTAGAGATTTACTCCTAAAGTGATTGCAGAATACTTAATGTTACCACACAATCAAAACTTCTACCAGAAGAATAGGGAAGCTGAAGAAGAGACTTAAAATTTAAATTATAATTCTTAGAAGTGCCATACGGTTATAAAAACAAGTGGCACATAGGAACACAAGTCCAACAAACCATGTCTCAGACAATGATTTCACACCTTCCCAGCAGAAAGATGACCCATTACCAAGCTATCTTTTAGGCTCACATTCCTGATATGTGAAGACTTCCTTTGGGGAATAAAGCTCAGCTGTCTTGACAGTTCTGCCAGCCTAAGTCAGAGGCACTGAGACAGGAACCTCACCCAAAGCACTCCAGCCCCATGCTGCTGAAGGACCAGAAAAGCCATAGACTTGTCTGTGTCCAAAGGGTAAAGCAGCACAAGAACACAAGCATCTGCTCTATCAAATGGTACAGCAGGCAGCGGAGATGCCCTTTGCTTTCCTCCCGCCTATTCTGGATTTCATGTTCCCAAGTTCAGCTCCTGGCTTACCTCCCCACCTGGACAGCCAGCAGGGAACAGCCACCTACTGAACCCCATTGAGTAGGGCTGCTGGGCACAAAGTATTAGATGATACATCTATAAAGGTTCTCCTCTTGGAAAACTTCATTCTGTCCTAAATATGAGATAGCATTTCCTGGTAAGTGCGCGTGCTAGTGAGGCAACCAATTAAATTAACAAACACTTAACTGACAGTCAATGGATACTGCTCAGAGCTATGAGATATGATTCTTTCTAGAAAAATGTTGTTTCCCGAAAAGTATAATCTAATGAGAACCCAGGAAATGTGTACCATTCTCTCACGTTGATACAGAGAGAGAGAAGAGACTTATCTTCACAGTTCATGATCTGTGTCAAGGTTTGGAATATGACTGGCAGTGCCTGTGGGGTGAACAAAAAGGTACTGACATGTTTGTAAACTGTTAACAATCACAGCTTTTGAGTAGTTTGCCAGTCTAGAAACAAAAACAAGGTATTGACCTCTTCTGTGTATTTTTTGATATGTGGCTGCTAAAGTTTCTTCAGATATAGTTAGAGAATTAATATTATTTTAATAAAGTATGGTTAGAGTTATGGTTCATTGAAGTTAGAATTTTATGAGAAATCCAACACACTGAGGTTGTATCGAAAGGGAAATTCCTGCAGAATGAAAGCGGAGTAAAACATGCCTGCATTACAATGCACTGGGGACAAAAGTTCCAAGCACACAGTTAGACAAATATTTCTTTCTTTCAAAGTCCTAGGACATGGGAAGATTTATACCTTTCTTCCCTCTAGTATGTGTGTCCTGGTAGCCACTGTAACCTTCAGAGGACAAGAGGCCAAGAAAATATTGCTTCTTTACAGCAAATGCAGCTTTAATTTTCTTTAAGACCTGTTTGCTAGGTATGAGAATAAATAGCGTGGCACTGGTAGCTGCAGTAGTCATCTAGGTTTTCTTTTCTTTTTTTTTTAATAATAGCATATTAATTTCTTGTCACTTTTTAATTAAAACAATTTTATGATACCTAGAACAAGATTAAAAAAAACCCTGTCTTTCTGTAGATCTGCAATTTCTGCAAAGAAGGATGCACAGTACTGGAACTCTCATAGACTGGTAGGAAACATTTTCCTATCTAATCTCATGCTGCAGGTAGATGCAATGCTTTTAGTCACAGCAGGGTGTCAAAGTTGTCCTCAAGGATATAGGATGAACTTGCTGTATGGGAATATGGATACTTTAGAGTGTCTGTAAGTATCTGCCTGCAGTTCAACCAGAATGAAGAGAATCCCAGTGAATTTCCAAGCAAGACGTTTACATGACTATACAGTTACACAAGCAAAACAGTTCTTCTTCTCACCCAGACCAAGCATGTTATATGGGTAAAAAGAACACTTTTGCTGGTGTGACCATATAGATAAAAGGATCTTCAAACACCACAGCAACATAGTTCAGTGGTCACAGCTCTCCAGACTCCTTACCAGCACAATGGTGTGGCACAGTCATAAAAGTAGTAAGAAAATTTGACTAATGACAGTTACCTGAGATTAAAATACCCATTTTATGTGAGTAGATACACACAAACAAAAACTTCACAGTCTGCAAACATTTTTTTATAAAAACAACTAAATAATTTTATAAAAAGGATGAGGGAATTGAGCCATTTTGAACTTTCAGTCAGACTATGTATCAGTAGTTTTCTTTTGTTGTTTCTTCTGCTTCAAGTATGAACAGAACTGAAATGACTGCCTGATACATAATTAGAATGTATGTCAGAAACTTGACCAAAAAAAAGAACAGAAAATGATCAAGAGTCTTAATTTAACTTGATAACTTGACTCTGTGTTTTACTTCATCTAGGCTACAAAATGCTTTTAGACAGGAAGTATTTTCTTATCACTGGATTTGAAAGATTATTTTTCAGTCACTCTTTTTGCAATCTATTGAGTTGATTCAATGTTTATGAAAGCAAACTACTTTTTCTAATATATTAAACAAAGAGAAAAAATAAAATTCTTTGGTGAGACTGATGGCAACTCAGATGTAAGAATTTCCGTAGGCCTTGACAGAGTTGTTTTAAATTTACATGTGTATAACTCAGATCAAATCTTGTCAAGCTTATTCCAAATGAATTAAGAAGCACTTACTTCAAAATATGATAAAAAACTATTTGTGCTGGGAAGTTAAAAATCTCTTAATTCTTGAATTTTAGACTGTGCAATATATTTTTAAAGAATTGTTGCACATTTGCTGCTGCTTTCTGATTACTGAACAGTTACATAAATCGTTATCCTTAGCATGAAGGTGCTTTGTCATACTGACTGAGCACCTGCTGATAGAAGTGATTTAACTACTGCTGTAGTTCAGGATATACCATATAGACCATGCCATTTTTCTGTTTGGTGTGCAGCAAATTGCATTTTAAGTGACTGGCTTGACAGAATTATCAAGCAAAGGCAAGCCTAAAATTCCACAAACAAATGAAAAGGTTTTAAGTCTTCTCACTGAGGACAAATTTTTGAAGTGAGCCTCAGTAATGCACAAACTTCTGAAAAAATGTTAACAGAGAGCCATTCCTAAACAAAAGTAAGCATAGTATAGTATCAGCTTGCTTTTCCAGCCAAATATTATCAGTAACAAACTGGCAGTACCCTGAAGGTGCTCTGCCAGGTAGGTGAATCTAGTACACACAGGAGAGACTAAAGCATGATTGTAGCACTTACTAATGGTTTTATGGGTTCAGTTCTATCTCCTTTTTCCTCTGTTTTAAAAACAATTCTGGTCGGCGAGGATATCCACAGACATTATGTAAGATAGAACAATTCTCAGGTTGCAATAATAGATTTTTGTTTGTGTTCTCTGTCATATGATGAAAATGGTGTATTATTTTGAACTGAATTAATTTCAGTTTATGTTGTGAAAATAAATTAAATAACCCCTCAAATATTTGTATAGACATGGGATCCATGTTTTAATTTACCATTCAAATAAATTAAGAGGAATTGTGTTTATTTTGTGCTGAAGTCTCAATCATGTTTCTGAAAAATTGCAAAAATGGTCTAAAATAGATAGAGTAAAATTCAATACTCAAAGAACTAAGAGCCAAGTCCTTGTTCTTTTTTGAGATGTTGGAATTTTCCACACCAAATTCACTTCAACATGTAGGTTAAATTCATGGCTGTAGAGAGAATCTGCAAAATTCATTCCTTGTAATCCCTCTCTCATTTTTCAAGACTGGCAGAAGAAAAAGCAGTGACCACTTTAAAGCTTTTTCTAACTTCTTATTCCCTCCAGGGCAAGAAACAGAAGGATTCCCAGAGCAAGTATCACATCTGTTTGGGAGTATGTTCGGAAGCGGAGTTGGAGATATCTCACATTGGCAGGTGCTACAGAGCCAAAACAAGAAACCCGGAATTCTGAAATTGCCTTTCGAGTTGTTTCACATACTGCATTTATTTCTTTTTAGAAACAGGGAATCTTCAAACATTTGTTTCAAGAAAAGGTAATTTTTGCATGAATCAAATATTTAGCCAGTCAGAAGCCAGTCAGAAATAATGGTACTCTGCACTCATTAGCTATTAAACATAACTTTTTAGAATAACACATACTTTATTATCACTGTGTTATTACTAGCTTCAAGAAGTGTCACATTTAAGGAATGTGCCCTTGAACTTTGCTAGATTTCCTTACCTGTTCATATCATCTAGATGTTCAGCAGCAAAATAAAAACTTTTGATCTTAGGATGGCAGGCTTTGAATGCACTGTAGAGGAAAAACATAATTATAAAAATGTAATGGCACAACTCTTTTTTTTTTTAAGATGTAAGACAGCATGGTCACAAAGGAATGAGATGAGCTTATATTTCCTGAGTTGTTGCATGCCCCCAAACAGTATGAACATACAACTTTTAGGATTGTGCCAGATTTCACCAAGTAAAGTGCTCTTCAACTACCCTGTTCTAAATAATTCCTGATTTATATGTACATAAATAATTGTTTCACCATCACCTGCAGTGTACTATATTTGGATAAAGTTAACCAGTTAAAGATAAAATTTTATGTATCAGGTAATTTTGCTGATATACATATAGCTGTCAATTTTTTCTGAACAGAAAACTGACAGAACAATTAATTCAATACAACAGAAAAATTCTCAGTCCTGGTGATTTCTCACATCCCAATGACTTTGATATTACCTTTAGCTCTAATGACTGCATTTCCAACAGGAAAATGTGATGTGCTGATTGACTTCTGAAAAGCTGTCATAAATCAAACCTGTGTTCATGAGGTCATTCTAAGCAATGGGCAATTACATCTCATCTTTTCTTTCCACTAAAGTAATCACCATGACGGGCTGAGAGAATTACTGCATTTCATACATAATATGAAATAAATTACTAGAAAGAATCTTTTATCTGTGATGGATAAAGAGTTATGGTGAAGTACTTGAAGAACCAGAAAATGCATTTAAAATTATTAATAATTTACAGAGCAGAAGAATAATTTTTCTGGAGGTGTCTCTCAAAATAAGTACAAAAAATTTAACAGTCCCAAAGAAGATAAGGAAAACTGCAAACATGATACATGAAGAACATCATCACCATTTTCCTGAGACACAGTGAGTTTTATACATATATATATACATATATATATATATATAAATATATAAAGATATATAAAGATATATATAAGGTAATAAAATAGTTCTCACTCTCTAATCCATTATGTGTCAGGAAAATGGTCATTATGTTCTTCATGTGCATCATGCTTGCAATTTTCAATATATATGTCTGTGTGTGTGTACACAGATGTACACACATGCATGTTTTGGAAAGCAGGCATAAGAATTTTTTATCAAGGAAAGCTACTGCTAGAGAAGGTAACATAAAATTGAGACTAAAGGAATTCCTCTAACACGTTACAGCATGACACAATGTTATGCAAGTCAAAGCAGATGTACAGTGACATCTGCTCAGTTTAGAAAGACATCATCAAGTAACCGAGACCCAAAATTGACTTCTTAAGACTGTTACAGCATCTGTCGTCTGGACTCTTAGAGGTTTTTTTTATCTTTATATGCCACCAAAGCAAAGAGTCTTAATAGCTGCATTTTACATGCTACTATCCAGTAGATACTAAGTCAAGTAAAACCAAAGCAAAACAATTTAAGCAGGGTGCAATTCTGAGAGTTGGTTTTATGCTGCTGCCCCAACAAAAATTAAAAATGAAGCACTTCAGCCATATAGCCCAAGGACACAGGACAATTAAGCCCAAACTGATACATTTTTTTTTTAAATGCAGTTTTCATTTTCTGCTCTTTGAGACCATCATGAAGAGTAGAGTTCATCCTGAAGAGATACACAAACCAACTGATAAAAGGTCAGTGCCTTCTATAGAACTCTATGTCCTACAAGTCATACTACTTTACATTTGCAAACACTGTCTTTTACAAATTTCAGCAATTCCAAAGCCTTGTTAAACTTAAAAGAACTCTACAAATCACTAGAAGGCAAGGCAAAAATTTTTTGAACAATAATGACTCTAAAAATATCTCTGTAGCAGTATGCACCTGTCATATTGCTACATATGCTTGAATTTGCATTTAAATAATAAATGGATTTGTGCAATGGCACAAATCTAGATAGCAGCATAAACTGGTGAGAAGAAACATTCTTTAACACCTTTAGGTCATATATCAAAAATACAAAAATTGCTGTCATTCTCTTTTTAACTCTGCCTCAGGACTGATATACTGTGTCAGCAAACTTTGAGATGATGCTAACTAACTTGGAGTTACATTAAATATTGATGCCTGGCCATAACTTGGGGACTTTTTTATCTCTATGGTCTCTGTATTATGCTTAAAGCTTCTTATCAAGTGTAACGGTATCACACAAATGCTCTCCAACTCCCAGCAAACAAATTAAAAAACCCAACCCCTAACAGAAAGGAAAAAAAAGAAGAAAGGAAAACTAGGGAAAAAAAGAAGAAAGGGAAACTAGGAAAATAAAGGGACAGAAGCAGCTAAGCAGTCTTCTTTCTCATATTTCATTTTGGTCTAGTCAAGCACTGTGATTCATGATGAAGCAAAAAAATAGCCTTCTTTGGGCAAGATGGCACACACCCACAAAAATTAATTTTCTTTTCTGTATGAGCTTATTCTGTGATTCAACCCCATGATCATCGTAATGAAGTCCATTATGTCACTGTTTTAAGAGAAAACCTTGTCCTTTGTCCCACTTTTTTAATTGTATTATTGCATTATTTTTGAGCGTGCTTACTATTTCTTGCGGCATTCACTGGCTCTGTCAATTTTAAATTCAGGTAGACTGATGAATCCTTCTGCTTTTTCATCCTGCAAAGATAGTCCCAGATATTACTGTAGCTAAACTGTCAGAAAAAAACCCACCACGCTGAAAACTTAGAAATATTTTCACTTGCCTGCTTCTTACATAAGGAACACTAATGCTCTGCTCTGGCAAACCTCCCACAGAAGTCACTGGGACTTTTGCCAAAGTAGTAAGACAGATCCCTTGCTGTAAAATACAATTTTAAATACCCAGTTTTCTCAAACAATTTCACAGCTGAACCAACATTAGAAAATATACAAAATGACCAAATGTATTCAGTCAATTAGTTATTGTAATTAATTAATTTTGGGGGAAGATGGACTAATTAGTAAGGAGAAATGCAGTCTACTGTAAGAAATAGGGAAAAAAGCAGTTTCAATGTGTGCTGTTTGCCATCTTCATAAGATATCACAGCTAGGAGGCATGATATCTCTTCAGCTACTTTCATCTCTCTACAACACTCAGAATACATCTGACCTTCCTCCTCTCTCCTCTAAAGACTTACACAGTTTATTTTATCAGATATTCCATCTCCCTTGGCTTTTCACAGTTTGAAAGCATTATTTATTTTAAGCTACTATTACATCAATAACATAGTCTCTCTTATTAACAGCTCATAACTTTGCATGCAAAATTAATACAGGATCATAGAAGTGAAGCTGCAGAAAATACAAATGTATGTTAAGGAATTCCACAGAATTACATCTTTTTCTAAGAATTCAGATTGTTATTCATACTACATATGCAGTCCATATGATTATATGCCTTCTTGAAAATAAATAAATAAAAGACATAAATCAGCATATAAAACTGGAGCTGGAGTTGTTGTGTGGAAAGTATAAGGTTGCAACAGGTTCAGCATTAGCAGGTATTTTCAAATCCAAAGGACACTGTTTAGAATAATCTTGCTATTTCATTTTTGAATGGTTGCCTAAGGAAACAATTTTGGCACAGAGCACTGTTGTCTTGTCTGTCCATCTACCATTGAGGAACCCCCCGCCAGCCTTTGAATCTGTTGGTGATTACAGGCACTGCTGAGGGGGCTGAGGTCTCAAAAATGACTCAGTCTCAGAAAGTCCCAGGGAAGCTTGGGACAGGGTGGGAGACAGAGGTGCTCAGACCACTGCCCTCTGCACAGGAAAATATAGCACAACTCAGAGGTTCCATATGCTCCTTGGCCACAGCTGTTGAGCACTCATTGTAGTTGTAGGCACCAATTACGGCCCTGATGAAGACCTTCTAGTAGCCAAGGGAGGAAGGATGGAGTTAGGAGTTAGGGTTACTGATCTGAAACTGGGACTAAGATAAAAATGGCATGAATCTGTGGGAAAACAGGCTTCAGTAACTCTTTTCATGGAACAACTTGCTTTCTGTTTACTCAGGGAAAAATTAGGGATTACAATATTTTTAAAAGGTTATGTACAAATGCTTGCAGTGATTAAAAGAACAAGTCCAGGACAGAGTGCATCTACATCTTGGCAATGATTTTATCTCAGCATATTTTCTGCTGAGATTAATAGGATTTAAAATCAAGGTTTCCTAACTCACTGGCAAAAAGCTTTGTTGCTAAAGCTGATATAAACAAATGTGTACCAACGCAGAATATGTTGCAGAATCAAACCTGTACATAATTCAGCTGGGCTGCAACCATGCTTTTAAGTTTAGCATATATAAGCACTGAAATCACATAAAGAGCTACAAAGAAGGAACAACAGGAGAGCACAACTGAGAAAACAGAAGTATCTTCCTTAATTGCCAGAGGTTTGGGTGGTTTCACTAGCACAGATAAACAAGGAACACCAGGCAGCACAACATCAAAGTTTACACTTCCATGACTAAAGCTTGAATGACAGGATTAAATAACTACCTTTCTCCCTTTCAAGACTTTGGGGCTGGATTTATTCTAAACTGCTGTCAGCAGGATACAGGAAACTGTTATTTTTCCATGTAGTAAAACATAAATTGGAAGGACCAAATATCTCCAGACCTTAACAGCAATTTTGTCAGGCAGTTAATATTAATTTCACTATGATTATTTGAACAAAGGTATTAACATATAAGCACTCAAAGCATCAGTTACTCACTAAATCATGACAACAGCACTAAACAGAGTATTTGTTGAGACAATGAGCACAGATACTTTACCTCTTCATTGATATACCAATATAGAGATGTATCCTTCAGGACAAACCAGTACTTTTTCCATTTCTGGGAGAAATAACTCTTGGCATCTTTCTTTTTCCAAAGCCAGCCTTCACAGTCCCCTCGACCAAGATCTTTACATGAGATCCGTCTTTTGCTTTTACCAGGAATAGGAGCTGAAAATGACAACAAGTTGATGTGAAAGCATTTGACTTGTCCACTAAATCAATGACAGCTAGTTAGAAGACACCATATATTTAAGAAAATTATGTAAAAATTTCAACTAAATTTGCCATGAATAAATTATTACAAACATTCTATTTTGACCACAAAGCTTATGCAAGTCACCATAATTTAAAAACCGAAGCAAATAAAAGAAAAACATGTTCAGCATCTCAGAACTTATATTCTATATATTCTATGGATAAGATAAAAAAAAAAAAAAAGACAACACAGAAAGAGAAGACACTATAGAGAAAAGAAAGGCAAGATATTTAAAAATAAGAAAAAGATTAATATTTCACATCAGTCAAAGCACTCAACATATAAATTCATGTACTTTCCCTAGCAGTTGCCAAATACAACGATTTAAGTACTTCATAGGTGTTCCAAAACCTCTCTTTGCAGCCTCTTTTGAAACTAAACAGTTCCTAAGGCCTTTGTACTTCTACAACAAAGGAAGAAAATTTACTGTGATATAAATTACCTGACAGCGTAGGTAATGAGCAAGTGCTGCACTGAGGCATTACATGCACACAGCTGGAAAAACCAACCCTGGCCCCAAAGAGGCTTGAGTCAGTCTGAGTATTCAAAAGCAAGATAAAAACAGATACATAAAGGTAGAGGAGCATTAGGAAACTATGAGACATCAGTAATGGACTAATACATTCTCAACATGATCAAATGAACTGAACATTTGACTGGAGATAAGTTCTAGTTCCTCAGATACTGCAATACCATAACATTAATGTTGGCAATTCCCTCCCTACCAGTACATGAAAACAAATTTATTTTTTACCTTTGTTCTTCTTTTTACTTTTCTGCTGTAGAGAAGACTGTTGAAATGTCTACAAGGAAATCAAAACAGAAGAAATGAAAATACAAGATTTATATTCAACCACATCCTTATAATAAAAGAAATGTAACGTGGGGACATGAAGTCATCATCAGGTAACATCAGCCAAAAGACTTCCGGGCCTAAGAAAAAAGGTAATTTTAGTTGACCTGTTTATAAGGTTGTAAAGCAAAAGCACACTGTGGAACATCTTAAAATAGACCACAAATTAATTTGCTAAAACAACTGAAGTTTCTCTCTAAAATTGTTTTTCTTCTCTTGTTCTGCTAATGAAGAAGGAATGACTCCCTTTGGTTACTATGATAGTGAAAATACGCAGCCCATACATTTCTAATACATCACCTAATTAAAGTATTCTTGATATATATATATATATGCAAATATGCAAATTAACCCAGTGCCTAATGCAGGTGTGAAGGCACTTATACAATGGTCATTAGACCATCAGACAATTTTCTCAGAAAAAGCAGAGTATTTTGAAGGACACCAGCAAAATTTTGCTAAATCACAGCTAGGAAAAAGTCTCCCAAATAAAAATTCTGAACTAAAACTTCATTTTTTACCAGGTTTTAAGTGGAAGTACTTCCCTCCAGTTGATCCACTCTCATGAACTAACCTATTGCCTCGGCAGTGAGACAGGATGGAAATTACTCCTTTACTTAAGGTCCTAGCTTTTTAATAATAGCAATACATATTAACACATTTCATGGCCATTCTGTTTAGAAACTTTGACTCAGATAATCACAATCCCTAGTGAATTAAAAAATAATTCTGTAATTAATCACACCAAAATTTAAAGACATGATTTCACTTGTTTTGAATTTTAGTTTTCTATCAAGATAGACAAACGTATTATTGCTAAAACTAAGAAAAGGTCACATTACAGTGTCTTGAGCATTAAAACTTCCTATTTCACATTACCAGGAATTAATAAAAAAAATCAAAACTTTTGTGCCACTTGGTAAAAATAAATTAAAGCAAAAGCACTGACAGCCCTGAGATCCCAAATCCTGTTCTTAGCAGATAAGACAACCCTCCACCCCAGTTTACAAGACTCCCTTTTCAGGTCAAAGAGCTGCTTTGGTTTTGGACGTGGCACTTAGTGCCACGGTTCAGTTGACATGGTGGTGTTTGGTCAAAGGTTGGACTTGATGATCCTGGAGTTTTTTTGCAACCTTAATAATTCTATTCTGTTTTAATTTTCTCCTCCCTACTTCCTGCACACCTGAGCTCACTGCAGAAGACTGGGGCTCAGCTTCGAAGGGATGTTTTGTCTCAGAGCTGAGAGATTCTCAAGAAGCAAATACTAACATGTCCATGGGGAAAATTACCAGCAATGCCATAATTAAGTGTAATTAAAAAAATTATCTGACTTGCCTGATGTGCTGATTCCTTGGATACCATATCTGAAGAAAGCTACTCAACTATACTGCCACCTCAGAGGGTCAAAATAGGACTCCACTGGGAAGAAAAAAGGACCCCACTTGTTTTCATTCCCTGGCTCTTGTCCTTCTTCTGCTACCAGTATCACTCAGATCAGCACCAGCTCTCAGGAAGCCGAGACAGCAACACAATCCCAACTTACATCACATGAAACATTTCAACCTGTGCAGTACTAAGAGAGATCTCATCACCCAGGAATAACAGAGTGGCTGGGCAGATGTGTAAATAACTTCCTCTTAGACACTTTGAAAATCTTGACTAATTCAAAGCGGCTGAAAAAACACACACATATACAAATCCAAAACTTTATTGCTTCTCAGTTCATGACCCAGACAAGTTCTTTCTGCTGCTTGACTTTTCTGCACTAATTAAAAGTGTCAAAACAGAAAAGGAAAACCTTGGTTTTCTTAAAAGTGATTCTGAAAGCAGGTGAGAGCAATATGAAAAGCCTTCTCTTTAAATATTTTGTCCTTAAATTGAGCCTGCAAATGTGAGCTCACACCTCTTAACCTCTGAGTCAGTTTTTGGGAAGAAAGGGTAATGAAGGGGTATCGGTTTTTAACAGGAAGAAGTATGTAATTTAAATGTCTAGCCATTTTTCCATACATTATGTCACATTGCAAAATAGAAAGGTTTTATTGAATTCAGTTATTATTCTAAATTAGCTCATTGAATTAAATTATAATCAAGGATAAAATCTACAACAGAGTGAAGTTCTTGGGAACTATTCAACTGCAGTGATTTTAACTAACACTTTAGATTGTTTTACATAGACTTCAGGCTTCATGTCAATTCACCCTTTGCAAAAAACAGCACCATCTTGTTTTTTAACCCTGAAGATGTATATGTAATATAAAATATGTTGTTTATAATCAGAGAATGACAAAGGAGGTCATGTCCTTCCTCCTGATCAGAGCAAGGGCTTGCTTTGAAGCCAACACTGGATCATGTTCTTCAGGGTCATCTCTAGCCTAGACACAAGTATCTGCAACGAGGTAGATTCCACAGCTTCTTTATGCGACCTGTCCTGATGTTGGCCACCATAATGTTACCCTTTTAACCTTAATTCTGTGATGTGGTAAACATGAAAATAATATAAATACTTCTTTATAATGCCACAAACCCTAAAACTATGGATTCACACCAAACCCAGAAATGTACTTGTACTAATGCAAGCTTGCTGCAAGATACTGTTTAATGACTCGCCCACAAAGCCAGATTCAATACATGTTCAGTGCATTTTGATTCTGATACATCTTGAGTTTTGAGCAACTGCTTTCACATACATCTTGTCCAAGTTCTCAAGAATTCATCTCTTCGACTAATTCTGAGAACAAGCATGAAATGAAATAGAAAGCAGCATTCTATATTGAAGAAAGTTGTTAGTAACTCAAAGGAATAAGTAAAATGGAAACAAGACTGCCACTGAAAAGATGAAATAGATAAATGCCTTAAGATGTGGAAATTTTCACTCCTGAGGAAAATTTGAAATTTTTTTAGTCATATTCTGAATTACATGCTTTCCAGTCACCCAAAATACAACTAGAAAAACTTTCCATTATCCAAAAGCAAGGTGTCACTTAATATTTAACATATAACAAAATTCATTTGAATGCTCTGAATCTCAGTTTTTTGAATGGAAAGATTTTCTCCTGTAATATGTGATCTTTGCTGTATTTAATAATATACCAAAACTAAACCCTCTGACAAATGCATGTCTAAGTAGAATATCAAAGAAACATTTTATGTATATATATGTCTGCCTTTGCTATCAGCAGCCTCCAAAGCACATGTATTTCCAGAGGAATAAAACACCATTTTTACAAAGATTTTTCCTATGTTTCTGTTTTTTGGTTGGTTGTTGTTTTTTTTTAACAAGGGTGCTAACCTACCTCTAGCCCTACCTTTCTGAGGGCTTAGCTGCACATTCCATCAGCCAATGGAGATTTCAATGTGCATGGAGGAGCCATAACAGTTCCTCTCTTCCTGCGACTGTTCACTACCAAATTTGGCTTTGCGTGTTATATTTACCCTAACGCTCTTCAAAATGCTTGACAGAGTTCTGAAAGTCCATCAGAAGACTGAACAGCTGGAAACAGAAATCTCCCTCAGGGCATGCCTTTTAGGATTGTAGCACAGTAACACAGCTACACAGTAAAATAGTTGCAGGTGGAGGCTCACCCTAACCAAAGAGATCACCAATGACCTATAAATTGTATTTAATCCTTTAGCAAGAAAATAATCCCATATAGATGATATAATCAACACTATCTGTGTGCATCCAATCAGTATCAGCATATTTGTATGTAAAACACAAAACTGTCAAGAAATGAGACTACCAGGTTTTTGTCTCATTCTCAGAGTTATCCAGGTTTCTGTCTGATTTCAGCTCTTGGGATAAAGTATTTATTTTTGGTTAGTACCATGCCTTCTCTATATTTTCTCAGAAGGGAAACAAGATTCAAAGTTAGTAATTAACATTCAGAAGGCTGAAAATAAATTTATTATTAACTCAGTAATAATTTGATAGCTCTCTATTTGGAAAAATGTATTTAAATAAAAGTGTGAGATAATTTGTTTCAAATCATTTATTTGTAACATGCCAAACAGAAAACTTAATAAACTGGTCTTTCAATACTAATATTAAATTGAAGTGAAACTGCTATCAGGAGAAAAGAATATTTGATAAAACTGTTATGATGAAAGTTAGAAAATTTTTATTAAAGTTGATGCCTCATATAAAAGTAGAAGACAAATAGATTGAAACTACTGATTTTTTGAGAAGACTGGTTGTTTTGCCGAACTTCAAGAGTCTGAGGAGGAAGTCTAAAGATTTCCGGTTAAATTGTTCCTTAGAGCTTCTTTAAGATCTAATATAACTTCCAGATGTGACCAACAGAACATTACATTCATGTTCAAAAAATACATACATTCTAATAGTTACATAAACTCATTCATGGTTACAGTATTTGTAGGTCTACCCAAAAAAGACCACAACTGAAGGTTCTCTGAAGATCTAGATTGGCCATAGCAATTAGCACTAAACTGGAGAACTCCTAAAATTCTCCTTCTCCAAGGAGAAATGCTTTTTTGTTTCTTCACTTTTCTTCAGAGATTTTTTGCTTGCTCATTTTAAAAAAGCTGCAGGAGAGAATCAGGTTATGGAAATAATAATCTCCAATTCTTTTACCCGAATCTCAGTTCCTGATTGAAAAGGAAAATGGCAGGTATCTTTATCGTTTTATTTAGAGCTCAAGTCAAATCCAATTTTTCTCAAGCTGCAAGTTTAGACACTAAGGAACTATTTACAGTCAGGCAGTTCCCCTCTGTCACTGTGAGAAAACTTTCTCTAGTTTCAGCAGGGTAGCTTGTAACACTTCTGATTACTGGAACTTTCTGCTACAGATGGAAAAGATAGTATCTGGAAAAAAAAAGAAAGTAAGTTGGTGCTGCCAATTATTTGATTGATCTCTCACTTTGAGAGATAGTTCTCAATACTTGGAGAACACTGGCAACATTGTGTTTTCATGGTTTTGATATCCCAGATACACATTTCTCTGCATTTCGTGTGTTGAGATCCAAAATTTCAGAGCTAAAAGAAGAGTGAAAAGGGGGAAAATGCAAACCTGTTTGTATTACAGTGTCACACTATACATCAGTATTAATATCTCATACGCAAGGGTACTTGCAACAGATGATATCACCAAATTCTTTTTTTTACCACCTTGTTTAGTCTCCATTAAGAGATGGAGACACAGAGTCCACACAGGGCATCAGCAAGGCAGTTTTCGGAACAAGGGCTGAAGCTGGACCACACAGGACCTCACCGGCATGGGAGTGAAGAGACGAGGTATGACTTGATGCTCTGAAGGAATCAGTTACCAAGCTAATGGTCAAATCAAGCATCTAAAGGTGAAATTACATTCAAAAGGGAACCTACAAAAAAGTGGGATAACAAAAGACTATGTTCTAAGTTATGATCATATTTAGAAAGGCAAATAACTCACTGCCTTGGTTTGTGCATTGACTGGAGTCCACAGACTGCTAACACAATATCTGCAAAAAAATCTCAGGTGTGGCATATCTGACTTGTCAGCATATTTCAGGAGATACTCCTGTTCCTGTAACCAAGAACTCTTAGATTATTCCAAATTCTATTCTATTCTACTTTTTTCTTCTTTCATTTTGCTAAATAATTGTTCTCTCTCTTTTTTTTTTTTTTTTTTTTTAATTTACGTCTGGATTTTGAACTTCTCATACACTCAATGTTCTCTGATTCATCTTTGGCTACAACTACTTAGTTGCCAAAAAATGTTACCAGCTGGTACTAAGTCATTAATAAAGTATTTTTAATATGCTGCAAGAGCTTTTTTTTATGCAACCTTTCTAAAAGTGGGGCTTCGCTCTGGATAGGTAAAATGCAAATGCAGCAAATGGTCTATGTGAGAGAAAATCTAATACAAAATTGTAGCAGTGAATTTATGAAAGCAAATCCAGAACTATTTCTACACTAGCAATGATGACAAAAGTCATCATATACAAGTAATTCATAAATCCATAGTGAGTT
This sequence comes from Manacus vitellinus, assembly GCF_001715985.3. NCBI lineage: Eukaryota > Metazoa > Chordata > Aves > Passeriformes > Pipridae > Manacus > Manacus vitellinus. The sequence continues at coordinate 11,067,633 of NW_021940813.1, forward strand.
GGAATGAAAAGAGATTTACCAACAAAGTATGCCACAGTTGATTAACAATGCCCTGAAAACTTCAGCCTTGCCTCCCCAAAGGAAAATTTATTGAATTAAATCTTGATCTTTTGGTGCTTTGGTAACAGATACTTGTGCTTTCCTTGCACAGCTCTCTCTGTTGTGAGCACACTCTATAGTAAAACTACCATACCTGGGTTTAAAAGGACAGCATCCACTAAGATTCTAAGACATCTAATACTAAAACACAGTATGAACATTACATAGGAACAAACTCCTAAAAGTGAGGTTCTGTACTACATACAAAGAGTATCAACAAGTAAGGTAGAATCATTACATTAAATACCCAGCAGATATTTCACGTCTAAATGGTGGGTGCCTCAGACACAGAGAAGCACAGATCACTGGTTCTGTCAAATGGGTTGTGAGAGGTACCAATATATTAAGCCACTAGAAGAGTGGATCCCAGAATTCATGGCTTGGTATGTTATCCTACACACCATATTCCTACTCCTCCCTTCATTTTGTTTTTTCAGAGACCCAAAAAGGTGTTTCAGTTCTAAGACCAAATGAACATATATTTGAGAAAGTTGGCAAAGCAATAGTTTTCTTGGTAGCATTCAAAAAGTCCACTATGAAAGGCTTCTAGGAAGTACTAGATCTACAGTACATGGCTATGCCATGTCATTCGTGGTCACAGTTCTAACTGGATCCCTGTATTTTTGGATCTCTGCCCATGAATTCCCAACACATGCATTTTGTTAATGACTACAAGGATAAAGAAACAGTATGTGCCTTAAGAAGAGTTAAATATGTGTCTTAAGAGTACGTTACTGTAATAAAAATGTAGCCTAAGACCTTGAGGCTGCCAGCTTTCTAGCTGCCTCTGTGGCAGGCAATGGCTACGTAAGCTGTGCAGGATGCTCTCCTTATTACATAATCTACTGATCAAGGGCTGATAATATCAAAGATGTCTATTCTTTTCATACAACTGTTCCTATAGCTGCTTAATCAAGAAGAATATGCTAGCTAAGGACAGAATTGATTGTCTGAAATGTGATAGCAAGCACAGCTTTTCTGCTCAGGGATTCTTATTCATTCTCCCATCCCTAAATGTTTTCTTATCCTTTGGGGGGACTCTGTGGCAAATGTTACATTAGCTGGATGCAAATCAACACTTGCACAAGGTAGTGCAAATTGTTTGTGGAAAGTTGTTAGCATAATGAATGCAAAAATAAAATAGTTTTTCAAATCTTCAGGCTATGGTGAGAAAATAATATACAGTGGTGCTGCTTTCCATCAGCAGAGAAAGATTTTCCTTAGCCATTAAGACACAGGACTCTAAGTGAAATACTGAAGCAGTAAAACTTCTGGACAACATCGAATTTAAATGAGGGTTCTCATATTCCCCCACTGTCTTTTCAACTGACATAACAAGGACTGCAGCACTGTCATAGCTGTCTGAAGCAAATGAGAATAAAAAGTTAAACTAGACAAGTGTTGTTCATTAGAATAATTTATTCTGAGATCACTCTTCTGCTCTACATCTACTTTGAAACATGTAATTTTGGGACCACCCACACTACTTTTATTGACAGTAAGTAATCTAGGAGAGAAAGGGAGGATTCAAAAAACAGTATGCATTCTTTAATGGCGAAAGTCCAAGATACATCAGTTCTCCAACACTGTGTATGTTTCAAGTGCATCCATTTAAAGAGGAAAAAGAAACTAAATTATCACCTGTTACAGAACAGTATTTAACCCTTTATTTTGATTTCTACCCAGAGCAGTTTCCAGTTTAATCTCTTACTAAGGAGAATGGACCAGTCAGAAAAACCACAAAACAACTGAGGCAGGAAGGCACCTCTGGAGATCATCTCATCCAACCTTGTTGCTCAAAGCAGACTCGAGCAGGTTGTTCAGGGCTGTTGGGTTTTTAATATCCCCAAAGATGGAGACTCCACAGATTCCATGAGCAACCTGTTCCAGTTAAACCACCTTCACAGTAAAAGTATTTTTTTCTTAAGTTTTCAATTTATGTCCATGGTCTTTTGTCCCTTCACAGTGTCACTGAGACATGTCACCTCATAAGCACTCCAGAAGCCTTGTGCATTCCTTGTGCCCTGCTGCATTGCCCTCTAGCAGGAATCAGTCAAACAAACCTCTTTCAAACTATGCAATTTCCTCCAGGAAAAATACAGTTTTGCTTAGGCAATTTCTATCTTATTCAAAGGAAAGGTAGGCTTTCCTCTGTATGCTTATCTAAACTTTTAAAAAATAAGACTATCCAAGCAGATTTAAGAAACTTATTCTTGATTACATTGGATTAGAGAGGTGGTCTGTGGCACAGCATGGAGCCAACCATGGATCTTCTCAGAAGAAAACTAACTACCATAAAACAGAAGTCAACCCCAGGACATTAACAAAATCTTGCATCAAGCCCACAGTCTTTCTAGAGGAAAAATTGTTAGCATAAAATAAAGGTCCCATGCCCCCTTGCAACACATAGGTGCTTGCTTATGGTGAAAAGAGTACATACACCTCCTTCTGCAGGAGCAGTTAGCAACACTTCTGATTGTGTCCCACAGCAATATTTTTTGTCTTTTATATTTTTTTGTCTGATTGTGCAAAGAGAAAAGTGAAGGGGATGTAGGTGCTCTGTAATGAATAAGGGCACAACTGAGAAAACAGATTTCTGCTGTAAGGAAGATACACTCTTGCAAGTTATTCTGTGTTAGCACTTGGGCATAATATGCTTTCAGTGAAAGAAACAGAAAACTTATTCTGGCTTTGAACTGAGGGGAAGTTTCCACAGGGAAACTAGGGAAAAAGCATTTGTACATAAGCCATAACACATTCTGTTAAAATTCATACCAAACTCTTCCATTGCATCTATGAATTAAGGTAGAAAAAGAACAGTTCATTCCAGGATAAAAGTCACATTACTTGCTGCAATTCAGTAAAACTTCCTCCAGGCACAAGATGAAACAGCACTTCTCAATAGGTGGGGAAAGATAACATTAAGTCTCTAATTTTGAGCCGGTTATGGTGACCTTATGAGTACAAACCAGCTTACAAAATTAGTTTTACACTACATTCTAAGTCAGAATTCTGTAGTGTTGGAAAAACTATCTACTTGGGATAATCTGAAAGCAAAGGGGTATACCTGAGAAATAGACAAAAAGCAGTTATCACTATATGAAAAATACAAGGCTTCTTTTTCCTCCCCAGCTCAGCAGAAGAGATGGATTGGCTGACTCAGAGATCAGGCACTAAGCAACAAGCACTTCTTTCCAGTACAATAGAAACACCTAATAAGACAGCTTCTGTTCAGGAGCCACACTGCTGCAAAGAGCCATTTTCCTCCCAGGTGAAACTCTACAATATCCCACATTGTGAGTTAGCAACAGGCTCAAGGGGCCACCACTGCATAAGTGGGGCAGAGACTCCTGTGGAGTCAAACCCACTACTTCAAAAAAAATCACTTGTTCAGAAACAACGGAGCTGCCTGTAAAGGCATTTTGGTAAAATGGCACTCTGAAATGGGCATCTGTGCTCCATTAATTCAAACAACATTTTCACCACTCAGTAAAGTCTTTTAGAATGCCAAATTTCACAACACATGCCAGCCAGTGTCCTTGGTTGAAAGGTTTTATGGTCCTGGTACCTCCCTTCCCCTTATGCAGACAGGAATACAGAGAGGAGCCAGCTGAGAAGTCAGGACCTAGATGGAAATTCTCATAGATGTGACATTCCCATCATGTTGCAGTGATAACTCACGCTGAATCCCCTCTGTGCAATACCTGACATGCACTTCCCTGCTACAATATGCTGCACTTAATCTCTTCTTTTTCAAAGGGGAGTAACTGAGGGACTAAACCACTTATTCTACATTAAAAAAAATGTGTCTCAGCTGTGCTACTGTGATTGTACCAGCTGCAGATAATGCAGCTTACTGATGTACAAACAATGTTAATAACTAGAAAGGTAACAGTCCTCTATCAGGTAATAAAGGCAGGATACAATCAGGAATGGTTCTATGAAAAAGAAAAAAATACAGAATGGGGATGTGAAAGGAAATTCAAAATGTTCTGAGCTGAGAGATTTATTAGTGTATAGATCTACATCTCTAGACCATGTAAAATTATATTTTCAGACCATTATATTCTATGCAGTAAGGAATAAATCTAGACTGGCAGAGCTGGACTAGATGACCTTAACAGTGACTCATTTTTACAGAATTCCCCAGCTTTGTCACGGAAAGAAATTATAACAAGCAATTTTTTTTCCTCATGGTCACAATGCATAATAAGGTAATAGAGAAAGTTTAAAACAAAAGTTTTCCACAAAAGACTCCAACTGTGCTTCATGACGGTCCATAAACCAATCTTACCTCATCTCTAGAGCATTTTGTTTTGCTGCAATAATTAACTCTGGATTTTAGTAAAGATCACAGTGTGTATAGAAATAGATGTAAAATCTCCCATATTCAATGCCTTCAAATTTCATTTAGGCAACCACTTCCCCAATAAGAGAAAGTTTACAGTATTAACTACTTCTTTTAAAGAGAAGGAATGCAGATGTGAAAATATTCTCTCATCTCTGAAAGGAATAATATACATTAAGAACAATGCAGATATTATTCCATATAATTAAAAGAACTTAGCACTCCCTCCTGAGGAGATTAAGTATTAATGTTTCACAGAATATATGCTTAAACAGAACTCATATATAAAAGCTGCATATGCACACCTACTCTCTTCACTCTTGAGTTCAAAGGACTGAGAGTCTAGAACTGGCAGAACAGATGTGAGATTATTGAGTCACATTCACAAGATGGTTTTAGCTAAGCAGCAATCATGCAGCAGAAACCATGCCTTAAAACCAAGCAAGTTGCTATCATTTCAGCTATTGCCAAAATATCTGTTTTATTGTTCATCTCCAACTTTTTTGCCATAAGGACAGCCAAGCAGTGCAGCAGGCTGGCTGAGAGCTCATGCAGTCTCCATCTCAGGAGGTTTTTAACATCCAACTGGGTAAAGCCCTGCGAAGCCCTGTCTGACCTCAGAGTTGGTCTTGCTCTGAGCCAAAGACTAGACTACAGACCCTCCTGAGGTCTCTCCCAGCCTGAATTATCCTATTATCATATGCACTCTCTGCTGGTTTCTGAGGCATTTGTATTTTTTCTTCTATAGCAAAATCATTAGATGCCTTTCTCTTGCTGGCATTTTTCCTCCCCTCAGTCCACCATTTTACTTGGAATTATGACAACTGGCTATCCATTCACCTTTTATTGGTCCCATCATTAGCAATAGCAATTCATACCAGGTTTGAATGTGGAGTTTAATACATATCTGAATAGGATTAAGTGATTTAAGTGATTTTTGGACTAGACCGAGGAGGTCTCTCTATTAGTCTATGTTGATTGCACTAGTCCAAAAATAATACAATGCCATCTTCTTTTAGCAAGGAATTTCTATGCTGTTTCTCTCTTGCCTCTTCTATCACAAATGTAGAAGAATTATTTTGAACCACATTTTTACCAAACTCAAATGGAATATCTAAAACTACCCTTAAGCACATCAATCTTATGGCAATCCCAATCATTTCCAAATGTCACAAGTAAGGCATATTTTGCTTATTGGTTAACTGTTTGACCATTTGGTTTGTAGATGAAGTTCTCACACAGATTTTAACAACACAAATACTGTTTTTATCATTTGTTTTATGTTTTTACATAGTAAAGTGCTGTATTCAAATGATGGGAAATATACGGCATTATTTAGGTGATTTCTTTTGAGAGTGAAGAACCACTGACAAAGAGCTGGAACCACTATTCCAACTTAATAATGGGAGAGATGCTGCTCTTCTGTCTGAATCAGAACATGTGCAAATGTGTAGACATTCAAACCTGCCCATGGCCAATTAGGCAACTGTGGCTGTGAGATATGATGGTGTTTCAGACCATGACGGCAACAGGTAAGAATTTTCCATTATGTTTATTACTCATATCCTTCTTCCCCTTACTCGATTTTCAATTGTTCTTTCTAAATGTCTGTAAGAGCAAAAGGCTGTCTATACCTGAACTATACTACATTAGGCTGACGAGAAATCAATACAAGCTCATGATGCCTTCATAGAAAAATTGCACATTCTTCTCTGCATTGCATTATATGAAACATATTACTAGTACTTTTGCCTCTGAATAGACTTAGAATCTTTTAAAAGAACTCCAAATCAGATTATTCTATAAATTCATAAGCCTCTTCAACTCTGTTTCTACTGCAGTGCAGAGTTCCCTCCATTTCCACACTGGTGCATCTAGTGATCAACACAGCTTTATCTCCTCACTACATGCTCACTGATGGGAAAATGAGCAAGGAGCTGAAGCTGTAGAACAGGCCAAAGTGTTCTCCTACATTCCCCTACGGCTATAAAAACTGAGATATGACCAGTGTAACCTGCAGATGAAAGGGATGCTCCAGTCACCTCCAGAGAGGGACGTCACACTGTTTAGATTTTACCAGCCAAACTACTCTGGACCTTCAGAAATATACAAGTACTTGAAGAGAAGCTTGGGCACCACAGCAGTTCAGAGTATTGGACTTTTCTGCTGAGGCATCCAGGTGCCTACTTGGAGTCCAGTCTGAGAGAGTTATTTTGGTAAAATCATGAAAAATGATGGTTTTCTCATTTGTGAAATTTCAACAGCTCATGTGCTACTTTCGGTTAAGGTTTGTGTTTTCTGACTTTTACAGTGGAAGCTAGAGCATGCACCATTATATTTTGACTGTAAAGGCCTAACTTACAACAAAGCAGTAGAGAAACTAGTTTTAAAATGCTTTCTTACTGTGGTATTAGATAGACTGAAATATTTCACAATTATTTCCAAAACTCTATACGATGTTAATTTAATTTCTGGAAAATTATTTGAAATCCAGGGCAGTTTCATAGCTGAGAATATAAAAATGCCAATGTTTTGAACTGTAACAAAAGTATAACTTTTCTACATCAAATACTTCCTATGTTTTCAAGGAGTTTAAAATTTCCTTTGCTGATGATTGATGCATATAAGTCTGTAATCTACCTGCAAGCTTCAGTATAAGTTTAATACTTATATTTAAATGGAGATGAAAGACCATAGCAAAGAAGTAACACTAATTCAAATGTTAAAAAAATTATGAAAATATATATGGAAAATATTTTGCACTGTGCACTTAGGTTAAACTGGACTTTGATATCAACTGCTAGATTTTTATCCTATAACAATTACATGTCTAACTATAGACTATTGTGAAAACAGGGAGGAGAAAAAGAAAAAGGGAGCCTTGTTATTTAAAACTTGTTATTTAAATAGTTGGACTTCAAACATTTTTAAGAAGAAAATGTACCAACTCCATCTGTTGTAATGGTACAATGACATTCTAGATTTCAGACACCTACTTAAAATCTGTGCAATTGATATTTAATTTTTTTCCTACAAACTCTTTTTTTTTAATTTACCAATATCATAACAAAAAAAATTACCAAACAGAAATTCTTTAAATACTATCATGTTTACAATTATAGTAAATTGTTAGTTTTTCAGTGGGGTAATTTTTGCTTGTTTTTTTTCTGTAAATAATTCTCCAGTATATAGTGTTTTTTTAGATGCCATATCTATATAGAAGGTTTTTGCAAAAAATTGATGGGTAGCTTCTGTACAAGTTTATTAGGAAACTAATATGCATATGTTCTGCACTTTCTTAAATGCTAGTTATTGAGTACTAGAATTAAAAGGTTTTAAACTACATGTGTATTCGAGTCAAGTATTTTCATTAAAAATCTGTGCAGTTTATGTTTAAGTACTTCCACTTTTTACTTCCTTTCAGCCGTTCTGCAGAGAGGAACAGGAGAAGAAAGGAAAAATCAACCACTTGACTTAGACTTCCAACTTTTCAAAATCAGGAGTTTTTGGTAAATTCTTCTCTATATTGACAACACCTGAATACGTTGTATTGAACTTTTAAAAAGCATTTTCCCTTATTTTTTCTGGAGGAGTTTGTAGGATGCAAGAAATATCTGGAAACATGCATGATTTAAGTAGAAGCTAATTTATGTAAAAGTTATTATCTCCCCTCCAATTTATCTCATAAGCTAAAAGATGATTTTTGCAATAGGTCCATAAACAAATCTTCTTCACTTACAGCATTCTCAACAAGATCACTGTTGCAACCAACTTAACTTTGCATGCCCAGACTAATGCAGCCCCACCAGCTCTGCTGAGGAAACTCCCCGAGCTGAAGTGGTACAGCAAACTCAGGGGACTGGCAGAGAGAGACAACTGAAATTGTAGCCTTGGTCAAACCCCTCACCTTTGTTGCCTCAACGTCCTTACTGGCAGTGTAGGAAAGTGACTCTCTGTGGGTGCTCAAAGAAGCAAGTACTGCCATTGATCATGTGAGTTAACAATTCCCAGGCTGCATTTCAACCACATGGGCAGTTACACATGCTAAAGAGGAAAAGAATAAGTTTCCCAAATGTGCACTAATTTAATTCAATGTGCAGCACAAAACCTCCAACTGGTAGCTTTTATTGTATTTCTCCTTTATTAAAAGTAAAACTGGAACATTAGAGATAGTGCACGTGTACCTATCTACACATGTAAATTCATCAAAATCCCAAAGGTGCATAACCTTGATTTCTCTTCTCCACTGAACCCCCTGTTTCATATGTAAGAACTTGAAATGTTACATCTTGCTACTAAACTTACCTGATTTTCAAATGCAATTAAAATGACCAAGAAAAGTCCTGTAATTAATTAAACTATTTAAAATTGGCTGGTTATTACAGCAAATTGAGAAGCTGTTATTTTTCTGTCACTTTTCCTATGACAAGCAAGTCATTAGATATTGCTAAATACACATGAACAAGGGAGCATACACTGGAAAAGGCAAAGGGATAATAGGAGGCAGGAAGAGAGAAGAAATAAGGTAAATAATACAAGTTTATTGGCGTAGGTTTCAGCCTATTTTATATAGTAGGGAGTTATACAAGAAAAAGTTATCATACTACTAGATACAATGGGCTATAACCTTTTCTTCATGTAGCAATGCTGTTTCTAGATTAAAGGAAAGTTCTATTGATCCAGTTAGGAGCAGATTATTATTAACCTGATGTGGAACTTCTTTTGACCCATGACACTATTTCTCTCTCCTAAATAACTACAATATTTTCCTTCAACAAAAACACAAAGCACAACACACTAAGGAAATTCCTATATAGAATAAAATAATGAACTTAAGAAACTACAATCATATGGCAGAGCTTTCATCTCTTGTGCCCCAAAGGTTCAAGACAATTTTAACTGTGCTGTTTTCTATCTACGGTAATAGATCACATTGAACACCTGTTTGACACTAGATTAGCAACAGCTCCAACAGTTTACCTTGGCTTAATAAAAACCTTAACACTCTATGTTGGTTTCTTTTGCAATATCAAGGAAGAAAAATAGAATGCATAACCAACAACTTGGCTACAAATCAATATAACGCTGGAAACACTTTCCAGAATGGGGAAAAAAACCCAAAGTAGTGAAGAAAATTTGTATGTGAGGATTCAAAAATACCAAATGTGGATACAAGAGATGTTTACTTCACAGGCACAACACAAATTAGTTTTTCTGCTGCTATGGTCTCAGCCATCACATCAGTTACGTTCAGTGCACACAAGTAAACGCTGTTCAGTTTTCAAGGCCGTCATTGAAATGCACCCTTGACCACATGGTTTTTGATTGCAATGACACGTCAATGACATAAACAAAGCTGTTAAAACCAGTGATTTTATGCAAGTTTAGCATCATGAGAGTTAGAAAAATGCTAGACTGCCACATTCTTGTGATCACTTTAGAATATAAAAATTTGAATCTGCTGGCATTTCACAGAATAACTTTTAGCAAATAAACAGCAACCAGGCACTTCTACATTACCATGGTAATTTTTTAACACCATCCACTTTGTTTACAGCACAAAACCATACCATTTCCGTTGAATTTAATTCAGCAGTGCAGTTTTTTGATCAATGATTTTTCTTTTCTATAGAGCCATGTATAAAAGCAGTAGGAGTTGAAGTCAGCATAATTGTAAAAGCTGCTTTTCTGCAGAAAACCTTCACAGTAAAAAGGTAATCAACCTGCTCACATCAATGGCTGAAAAATTCAAAAGGAAAGAGGCCTGGAATTCTAAGGGGAATTCATCGTTAACCATTGGGAATCATCTTTAGTCCAAAATTATTTATCATTTATATCAAAGGACTCAAAATAGAATGAAAACATCATTGAACAGAGGTAACACAGAATCAAAGACCAGTGAATGACATGAGACCTGAACGCTGAGTGAGCAGCATGGCTTCTATTCCAGGAGGCTCAGAAAAAATCGAAAAGAAAATACAAGAAAACAAAAGAAAACATTAAATGTCCATGTTTTCTATTTCACAGAATATGTATATTAAAAGGATAATTTCAGAAGAACAGTTTTGGTAATTCTGTTCCACAGCAGACCCCATATTCCTGGAGCTTCAATACTCCATGTTATGGACTTGGGAATCACGGTGGCCCGATTTGAGGGTTCAGAGCTCTTACTCTCATATATTTCATACTTAGGGTTGCTTTAGAGACATAGATAATTCAGCAAGCATATCCAAGAAGTCATATGTTTCAACATGACCAACCATACACAATGTTATATACTTAAGAAGAAAAAATGTAAGATATAAATAATTAGATTGGGAACACCAGTTTTGCAAATGAGTGATTTGAAAAAGTGTCACTACAGGAAAAAATAAAACTAAACCCAAGTAATAAACACACACCCGCTCCAAGGCTATGCTTAAAATAGGTAAACAGTCCTTTAAATATTTTAACAGAGAGGTAGTGAACAGAAAGAGAAAGGTTATATTATCTTTCTATCCAGCTCCTGGAAACTGATGTTCTGTTCTGGCATACATACTTTAGGAAGGATTCTTAGGATACTTTAGGATTAAATATAAGGATTTGAAAGAATTATGAGAATGAGGAAAGGATATGAACACACAGTCTCTGATGAAAACCCCAAGATGCTCATTCTGTTTCTTTTAAGCAAGAGAAGGCTAAAAACTTATTTGATTATAACCTGTAAATTCCTATACTGGGAGACAAAATTTGGTAATGCTGTAATAGGGCAGACACTTTTTAGTGATCTTTAAGATGCAATTTGCAAGTTGAGCATAATGTTATGTTTTCATTGTCTTATTTGCTATCTATAGTTTAATAAAATTGTACTGTAAAGAGATATGAGCTCCTTGTGTTTTATCTGTACTTCCCCATTCTTTATCTGCTCACTGCACTGTTTTTTTGAGATTTTAAAAAAGTTCTGTTCGATTTATTACAAAACCTTTGGCTCTGCTCTGTGGCAAAGACATATAGCCCCATGTGCAAACCAGATTAGGGTTTCATAAGCCAGAATGCTTGGATGTCATCACCAGAAAAAGGAAACTGTATTGTACTGCATGATAGCAGCCAACTTCCAGTGATAGCATCAGCAATATTCAGCTACAGAGGGCTGTAAATGCTTTGTGAAGGGCTCCTTCCCATTTCCCCTGGTACAAATCAATGGCCCAAGCTTCCTCTTTCTGTTTACTTCATGCATTTTGCTTCAAAGGCAGCTAGCAGATCAATACTGATTTGTATTCTAACAGACGAATAATCTTTATTTATTTATATAAATGAATAAGCTCCTATTAAATTTTCAAAAAGATGCTGAAGATTTAATGGCATTATAGAGAGAGCCAGCTTTTAATGGTAATGATGCACAAGAAGAATTAGCAGTCACTGGTGGAATTTGTGGTGTTAGCAGTTCAAGTGTTTTGTGGATGGATATCCAAAGTACATGAAAAGTGCTGCTTCTCAATTATAAGTTTTCTGTTGCTCATTAACTTCTACACCAGAATTTTGAAGAATCTTCCAGTTCCTGTGTAAATCATTTATCTTTGTGTATAATTTGGAAATTAAACGTAATAGATAATAGAGGAAACAAGAGCAAAACCAAAGATGGCACCTTAAAAAGAAGTTTTTCTTGCTGCATAGTGTCAAGAATTTATCATATACTAAGAAAAGTCACTGAGAGATGAGAATTCTCTTAAAGCATGGAAAGTGTCGCAAATTGACTACGTTGTTCTTGATAGGGTAGAAAGTCCTTCCTTATACAAATAATTTTTCTATTTTTCTCTGTAAATATTTGATTTCACTCACTCTTGCACTGATTAGATTCCTTCTAGGAAAGACTGCAGACATTATGAAGAGGGCAGTTTGGGGACACTTGCAGTATCCTCAGCTCTGTGTATTAGGGAAAATACATATCAATCTCTCTTTGCAAATGGAAATCTCCCCACTATCAGCTTTCCAACTCAGAAAAAGAGCGTAGAACTAAAGTTGGAAATACGAATGTAAGGAAAAAAAAAAGTTTGTTGTCTTACCTAAATTACTACAGAAAATAAAGAAAGGAAAGAACAATTCTTGAATCTGGAGACCTGATTTAATTAAAGTGCACCACAAGCACTTACTTTTAATGCTAAATGAATATTCGTTGACATTTATCAGACTTACACACTGCAGCATACAGTTTTAGAAGCCAGTGGACCAAGCATTCAGATGGTATCAAAAGATGTAAAGGCTCCATTAGTCTCAATTAATCTACACCAATTATACTGCAAGAATCAGCAGTGATGTTTTACAATATGAGGCCAAGTTGTAAGCTGTCTGAAAGGTTCAGAGAAGCTCAACCCGCTAGTTTTTCAGAGCAGACTTCCTGACAAGCCCACATTGCCATCTCCTTTGGACACTAGGTATCTAAATTACATACTCTTTGTTAATACATGAAGATAATGTCAATTATTTCTATTGTTTTGCTGTACAGTTACTGTGTATGTATTCCTCTACATTGGCATCTTTTACTGAGATCTAAAACATAAATAATTCTATGGGGTGAATATGTTATCATATCTAAAATATATTGTGATCTTCGAACTCCTTTTTTCTGACACATTTAAAAACTAGCAAGTTACTGCAATTTTACTTTTACATCCTATTAATAAGAGTCCCTCCTTTTACATTTATAATTGCATTATTGAGGGCTATTTGTTAAAAACATTTATATTCATAAGGGCTCCCCTTACCTCAAATGAAAACCCAGAGGTTTTCCTGCCAATATCAGGCCTTTCAAGTACCTGTAGTAAAGGGGTTGTCTGACAACACTTAGCATGTTGCAGGGACAGTGATGCTGGAAAGAAGGTTTCTAGGTAGTCTGGAAAGTGCTGCTTCTTCCCTTTCCATCAGTAACAAGTAAGTCAAGGCAGAGATACCACACTGCATTTTAAATATGGTATCTTGTAGATCAAGGAGATAAAACATCAGTGTCCATCCCACATTTTAAAAGCAAAATAAAGAATTCTAAAATACTTCTTTGAGATGTAGTCATTGTCTGAAGAATAGGAATCAGTGCAACAGCAACAGTCCAAGAAAGGTTTCAACACCAGTATAAAACCAAGGCAGCCTCTTACCATGAGCACAGACAAATGGTTTTTGTTAATGTTATTTTTACTCACGTGGTACAAAGCAGTTTCTGGTCCAGGTGTGCCCATGACTTCTTGTCTCAGTGAGTCCATTTGTAAACTAGGCAAAAGTGAGTAGTGACTTGGACTACTACTCTTGTCTCCCTTCTTTTTGGACTTTTTCCCAGTATCCTTTTTGCTATTCCTTTGAAACATGTAGTCTTCTTGACCTATTTTCTCATTGCTCATATAACGAAGCAATGAATTTTCTGTTGAAAGAAAAGTAATGCAAAAGATCATTGTGAACTGTTGTATGCTTGTTAATCCTGCTTCTAAAACATACAGTATTCTTGCTAAGATCTACTGTCAATTTTAATTCTTCAAGACTAATTCATTAACAAAACACATTTGCTTCTTTAGTTCAGATAGAATAAGAAATTAAACTTTTGATAGGGCAAATTCGTGAATCTTACAGTTTTCTGATATACTTGACAATAAAGGGAACAGAACATAAGAGAAACCCTACATCAATAAATTTTTTCTTCGAGTGCTAAAAAAATGAGCAATAATAGACTTATGATAATTTTTTTTGCTATTTTTAGCAGGAGTCCTAATGAATACAAATGTCACTGGTGCCATACACTTAAAAGTAATTTGCTCTGAACACTCATTGGAAATCATTCGCCATATCATACACACTTTCCTGAATACCCTGAAGCATCTACCAGTTTGCAGCTGAGAGACATCCTGACCCAGAAGCAATGTTTGTGAATTTAGGAAACATCAGCAGATTCCCCTCTCACAAAATTGCCTGGTCTTTCTTGCATTAATGTGAACTAGTATGCACAACCTCCTGTGGCAAGAGGTGCCCAGACTGCACGAGAAGCCTGCTCATTTTCTTTTTAACCAGCATTCGTCAGAGACATTTGATCTCTTGGGTCTTGTTTCAGATTAAACAGTGACAAACCTACTTCCTTATTTCATTCCACACAAGACTTTATAAATGTTTATTATATCCTGCCTAAATTCCCCCAACTGATGATGGCCAGCCTATTTAATTGACCCTGGTTTGGAAGTAACTTCAGGTATCTGATTAATTTTTGTTGTCTCCTAAACCTTCTTTAATTCTACTGAATTTTTCTTAAGAGATTAAAGAGGCTGGAACTGCACACATTCACCCTGTAAGCAACAACTGACACAGCAGCATAAGAATTTGTCTAAATCTGTCTTGTATTCTTCTCCTAATAATTCCTAAGTGTTTCCTTTTTTGATCCCTACTGAACATTTAGTTCATATTTTACCAGAAAGATCTATCATTACTGTAACATCTTGTTCCTGGGTGATAGTAACCATCTCAGAGGTCATAATTTTGTATGTGGAGTTATGTATCCAAGCCTCACAACCCAAAATTTGGAAGAACTTAAACCTCTATGATTTTGAGGTGAATCCCATGCTGCTCTAGAATGTTTTCCATCCAAAAAGAACTCAAGAAGGCAGAGAAATATGACATATAAAATTCTCATTTATGCATAAAAAAGATTTAGCAGTAATAATCACACATTTGTCCTCTAGTATTATAAAATTAAGGACACTTCCAAAATGGACAGGATAGTGCAGCTGAATCAATGAAATGCCAATATGAAGCTCAGATAAACTGCCTGGCTTTGCAGTCATGACTTTCTTTTGCCTGGCTAAACAACTTCCTCAATTCTAAAATACGTGCTGCAAAAAATTAGGTATATGTGATAGAGAAAACCCCAAAACAGGTCCACAAAAATATATAGCTAAGCAAGCAGCAAAATGAGGTTGAAATATATAACTTAAAGCAAGATAAAATCCATAATGCCTTGTATAAAAGGTGTGTTCAAATCACTTACCTCTCCTAGTATCTCTTTTTATTTTATTGGGATCTTCATAATCCCCCACCCAGTTATATTCTACTGGCATAGAAATAGGCCTTAGCTTCCCTGGAAAGAGAGAAAAAAATTGAGATCACACACCATAAGGCAGCATTAAACTAACATTCTTTAGAAGAAAGAACAAATTACGTGCTAAGCTGCTATTCTACAGTGTCGGTTATGAAAGAGGATGCAGTGTTGCCCCTGAACAAGAGGTTAAGATAGGAGTTCTGTTTTCTTTAACAGAAAAAAAAGCAGCTAAGTATTTGATGGATTTTTTTTTTTTTAAGTTTAGAAAATAAACCCAGTGTCCTACAAAATCTTCATCGGACTGATGTCTGACACTGACAAACGCAATCAAATTTTCACTGAACAATATCTATTTATTATTCTGGAAGCTCCTGGCACACACATGGGAGAACTGTTTTAAAGCATATGTGAATTGTTGGTAACAGAAATGTGTGCATATCACTAAAGTACCTTCACAAACAGCACATTTACTGGTAGGCTTAAAAGATCCATCAGTGACCGAGTAAGAAAGGAAGTAGAAAACCTCTGCATGTTATTTCTTTTGTAGCATTTCATCCACAGAAAGCAAAATACATTATTATTGCCAAATTCACTTTGACTTTAACCAGTAGAAGACAGAAAAGCTGAAAACTATCCTGTCTTTTAAATTTGATTGTAAGCTGCCAAATTGGTTTAAAACAATGCTGTAAACTATGATTCCTGCTTAAGGATTGCACAAATATAGTTGGAAACCAGTGAAAATGTGCTATGAAACTTAGTGAGGTTACTTGGAGTGGTCTGAATTCTCTAGAAAGTTAAACAAAACACAGAGTAGCATACAGCACAATATCTGTAAGACTGAAAACAAAATGTTTTCCCAACAAGGTCAGCCTCCATTCTTCTTTAAATCAATCTACCAGTCACAAAACCAAAAACTGGGTAAATAATTTGATTTTAAAAGTAGTAAAGTTACAAGCAGAAACTTCAGAAGTCTTGAAAATTGTTTTAGTAGAGAACCCCTACATAAAGGTCTTATTCCACATTTTTGAGGTTAAACCCACGATACATCGAAAAAGAAAGACCTGTTTATAATGAAAACAAATATTCAAATGTTTATCTCCCTACAGATGTATTGTGTCCATGGAAAACATGCCAATACCATTCAGGCAGCATAATGGTAAAAGTTTTTATTATCTTTTTTAAAAAAAATTGACAAAAAAGCTGTATGTAAAAACCACAGGATCAGGTCACAAATACATCACTGTTCAGGAATATAATGTATATTTTAAACTTTTTATTTATCATTCATTTTACTATTTATGGACACATATTTAAGTCTGATTGAAGCCAATGAGATTTAGCACACACAGTTATGAAGTAATTTCCTGAGTAGGGATATATTCAGCTTATGTTTACTTGATCAGAAGTAGCTTTGAAGAGTTTCTTTTTCTAGAAATAAAACTTTATTTTCTTTTCTTTATTTTCTTGATAGATACTGCACACTTAACAAAATACAAAAGCTACAAAATTATGTAGAGTCTGATGGTTATCAAAAGTAACATAACAAATTTTATACAAAACCTTCACCTGATTTTGTATCTGGCATTAAAACTGCGATGATCAAATTTGTTTCTTTCCTAAAGTTTCATTTACCTGTTACCTCTCCTAGTCACCCTCTTTAACTCCCATGAATTCCCTAAATCTCTTTTCCCTGCTGACTACACTCAGGAAATTTCTTCCTTGGGATATGAACAGAAGCTTTCCAAGGCCAACTAGCAAATTTATACAAAGCCAGTAAGAGCATAAAAGAGAAGTCTCTTTGTTAACATTGTCAAAAAAAGTCGAAATATTCCAAAAAAGAAATTATAGAGGGCCTTATTAACCTCTCATGAAAGAGGACTGAGAAGTTATTTTTTAAAAAAAATTGACACCATCACATAACTAATGATCAGTACATCTTAAAAACAATTTCGCTAGGCCTTGGAACTCTCTTTGACCTTCTTTAATGGATCACCATAAGCCAGAAGAGAGTTATTGCCATTTTCCGGATTTCTGTGAAAACCTAAGGTCATGCCTAACCACAAACCTTATGATAACAAATGCCATATGTGGGAAACTTTAGAATTTAATGCTGAAATGTTTTTAGAATATTTTTAGAAAACACATTTAAATGAAATAGACTTGATGGTGTGAATTCATTAAAAAAGAAGTGAGATCAAACATGAAAAGCTGTATAACAAATGTGTTAAATAATGATTGACTTTCAGTGCAGTCTTTGATCCATGTCTTTATAACCCTTTCTGCTAACAGAAAAAAAGGCTAAAAAAGCAATCCTATAACAAAATAATAGATTTAAAAGTCCTTGAAGAAGAAATGCGGGTTTTTTTCACTTTCAACCACCAGTATTAAAATTTAATGTCTGGAACAGAGAGTACATCTCTGGTAATGGAACTGACTGTATTCACCAATTGTATTATCTGAAATACTGGAGCAATAAAATTGATACATTCATTTCAAAAACTCAGTAGTTATTTTGCACACAATGGGCATTGTTAGGAAACACCTGAAAACACTTTGAAATCAAAAGGATACTGAAGATTTTGCAGCAGGATCATGTAGTTGTGTAGAAAAGGTGCATTTTATGAAAATGCAACCTTTAATGTTGTGCAAGCACATTGCTCCAGGTCCTGAGGATACTTTACACAGCTCAAGCTCAATTTATATCAAGGTTCCCAGGTGATTTTGAAGCTTGGCTGCATGATGTACTAAATCTATGCTTCCTCATAAGTTACATCAATTTTCTTCACAAAGCTACATGATGACAGGATTACTATAACAACTCCAAAATACAGCTTGTGCTCAGTTTAAAAATTGAGGAAACATAGCAAGTAGGGTGAAAAAATATTCAAGTGTGTGCTCAGCTAACACCATAGCAGTGAAAATACTTTTTTTTAAACATGATATTTCCTCTTCATTTTCTTCTATAGCCTAATAACTCCATGCCTGTCCAATTTTTTACTTGGCAAAAAAACCCCCAATTCTCCCAGTCCAAAGCTGAAACAAGTTACAATAGGTAAGGGAAGAGTTCCAACAGGTTCAAAGGGAAAATAACTGGGAGTACAAGGGTTTGAGCATTGAAACTCTCACCAGAAATTGTTTCTGAATTTTCATCCCAAATAAGCCAAAAATCCAAGATGTGGAAGTAGCATGAATACATGTGCATGTTTACATGCAAAATTCTTCCTTAAACAACCTATAATCTCAAATAAAGAGGAATTGCTATATATAATTATCATCACTTCCCATATAGGAAGTTACAGGACTAAAGAAAAATTAAAAAGTTTTAGAGAGCAGTGCAGCATGAAAGCAGCATGTCATCTCTTGGTAAACCTGAAGTGGTTGTGATCATTATTATATCTGGGAAAATATTTCCAACAATGAATTACTAAACTTATACAAGCCTTGCTGTTATACCGAGAGAACAATTTCATCCTGTATTTTTAGTAAAAAAATATGGGCTTCTGCTAGTTGCTTTTTTCTATAAAATGATACTGAAACATAATCTGGAAAATTAAGTTGATAACAAAATTATATAATTTATATTCAGAAAAACCATTGATATAAAACTGGACTTGCTCTCCCTAACATTAAGCATTTTTTTTTCCCTTAGAATAAAGCCCTTAGATTGAAATTGGACTAAAGTACTATAGAATTTTTAGCAAAATCAATGGCTGCCAGAAATATTTTCATGGTTAAAAACAAAAGCAGATGCACAAAAATCCTAAAATCAATGAAAGGTGATTATCTTTATTAGATCAATGCCATACCATATGTCGGTGTGCTCTCTCTCCTTCCAGGACCACTTGTTCTTCCTTTCTCATATTCATAGCAGTATAAAACTGCATCTTCTTCAACCACATTAAAGCGTTTCCGATACTCCTGGTCAAGAAATGAGTTTGGAGATTCGGATCCGGTATGAACCGGTTTGCCCACTATATGTCTGCCAACATCATCACAGGGGAGATTTCCCTTTTCATCCCTTTATTAAAAAGACAGGGTTTTAGTATATTGAGATAAAACATTGATGTTTTTAAACTGCAAATATTTCAATAAACATGGGCCTATATCAGTATTTCATGCATCAAAACAGATGATGACATCCACCCACATCAGGATCACACCTCATATATGCATATGTATGCCTGTATATGCCAGTTACCTCACACATCTCTGCTTATTCAATTCTTTTACAGACTTATTCATCTCATTGGTTTATCTTGAAAAGAATTATAGGAAATAAAATTGATGTGCAGCTACTCTTTTTTATTTCTTGTTATTTTTGCCCTTGTGATTTAGGGCAGAGGAATAATGTTTACCTTACTTTTCCAGATTTGCATTTTTAAATACATCATATAGTTTTAAGACATGGCTATATGGAGCACCAGCAAACTCAATCTGATTCCTTACAAATTAACCTCAGATCAAGAAGAACCACGTGCAGATGATGTACAGACATCTGACAGTCTTGCACAATCCATCCAGGTCTAGAAGTTGTACAGGTACATCCATGCAGTACCAAATATGGTGTGTAACACCTGCTCATAAGCTGCTATCCCAGGACAGTGCTCACTTTGGAGTTTGTGTCAGATCCTCAAGATAATAATTTTTGCTTTCCTGCACCCCTGCCCCACATCAACCAAGAGAGCAAGTTGTACTGGGTTAGGAGTCCTCTCTTGAACTAGGTGAACCAGGGCTCATTTAGTAAACCTGCTGGTAGAATTGTGCCTGGAGAGGGTTGCAAAAGACCTAATCAGACAGTTATTCCTGGGCAGCCAAATGCATGGGAGACATTCAAGAGAGAAGCTGGGGCCATATGCCTTTTGCTGGAGTCCTTCTGTCCCTGCTTTGGCAGGTTGCTTTCCCAGAGCAGGGTTGGTGTTGGCTCAGTGAGGGTGGATGGTGCAGCCTCAGCAGGGCTGTGGAGTCACCTCTGATCACAGAAAGACTTTCTGTGCTGACAGTGCAGGAGGACTCCAGCACTGGAGTAACACAATGGAGACTGATACAAAACAGCCAGATGCTAATCAGTGCTGCAACCCTCATCAGGGGCTGGCATGAGGAAAGCAGCGCAGCCCGAGCTGGAGGGATCTTTACTGTGAGCACGGAGTTAAGTGCAGAGTCACCAGGCAAACACCCTTTGCCACAGCCCTCTGGAGATGAAGGCTGCAGTTCTCATCCCCAAAGGCATTTCACAAATTTGAGCAGGCACTGACTTACAACCAACACTTCTAAGCAACTACCACATGGAAATTGCTGGTCCCTTTTTGTCATGCCATCCGGGTGCAGTTTATGTCAGCAGTTGTGCTGTCTGTGGGTATCATCACTAAGGTGGTCTGGTTTTGGATTTTACAATTTCTGTAAAAATGTCAAGTCTTTTACTCTATTCCAGTAAGAAAAGGAGGGCTTGTTTGTTTTGTTTTTTTCTTTTGGAATGGCAACAACAAACTGAGAAACACATGCTGAACAGTTTGATAATACCCGAAACAAAGACATGATTTAATATAGTTAATCATGGACAAAAAACCTGATGTAATGCAAAAACAAATTATGCAGAAACACTGTACACTATGTGACAGGTGAAATAAAGTATAGTCCATTAGGATTACGGCGATAAAAAAATTCAAATGTACAAAGCTTAATCTCTCCATAAGATTACAGCTTGTGCTAATATGTATTATAAGATTTAATAGGAATTGGTCCAAACTACTGCATTATCATAATGATTTCAGAGATGTTATTAATAAATAATGAAAATACATTTTGAAGATCTCAATTTCTATAGCAGAACTCAAAAACTGATGAGTACTGAATGATCACTAAAAATACTTCAATAAAGAGGATGCATTTCTTATCAAATAAAAGTATTTTTGTGATGGTAAACATGATCAGAAGCATTACAAAGGCACTACTTCTTTTAAGATGGTATAGTTTCAGAAGCAACAAGTCTTCACCATATAGCTACTGCATTCAAAAAGAAATAAACCTAAGACTGTGTTCTGGGGGCTTTTTTCCCCAGCTTTTTTGTTAATGGATTAGAATTAAATACTTGGTTCTTTACCCTCAATTTTCTGAAAACCATGTCTTTAAAACATTTACATAAGCATAATAAAATATTATTATGAGGGAGATAAAATATAAATTCAATTTCTGTAAACAATTCAAATGCCATGACTGACTGTGTTTTTATTTAATTAAAAGACAAAAAAATAGTGAATGCATTATGTTTGTCTATCTCACTCTAAGACAAACATTAAACTAATTACATCAGCAAGTTCAACTGTGTTATACATGTCACATTTGAAATAAAATGGCCTTTTTTTTTCCCCCAAGAAATAGTAACCAAGCCAGGTACAGATGAGGCAGGGATGAGGAAGGAACATGGGACACAAGGCTTCACTAAAGGCTTGTGACGTCACCATGAAGTGCAAAGTCACTCTTTTGCCCTGGAAGGTTTTTCATATCTCTGAAGAGTAAGAATTTATCATAGAATCACAAATTTTGCTCCCCACTAAGCAATTTAATATGCCTTATACCTCACTCTTGGATGACTCCCTGGAAAATCTTGCCAGTATCAGGTCATACCTCTCACTAATTGGCTAGAAGAGTTACTGATAGGAAAGTCTAAGAAAAACTCAGCTACGAGAAACTCGGGTACAAGAAAGGACATGCTGCCCTTACAGACTTCCCAAGAACTAAAAGACTAAACTAATAGACTAACTAAAAGAAAAGCAAGAAGTAAGTTAAAAATACATTGACCAGACATGTGATAGCCTCTGTGTAAGAATACAGAAGCTTTAAAAATTCTGATTCCTCTTAAATACATTCCTAGACTTTTGGGTAGCTACTTCTGTATTATTTGTAGACCATAATTCTCTCAAAATTTTAGGAAAGCAGCATCTGTGTACATTATACAATTACACTGCATCATTTGAGGTCACGTAAAGGTAGGTTGATGAATCTGCAAGAAAGATCTGCTGCTTTTCTGGCTCAGAAAGCCCAGAGACCCGGAAGAGATGACAATGCCTGTTCCAGGTGGCAGGTCAGAGTAGCAGGTACATTTACAGGGAACAGCACAGTCACTGCACAATCTAGCAGAGTGGCCACACCAAAACACAGTCCTGAAATTTGCTGTAATGCTATCTAATCAAATATATCTAAAAAAGAAAACATTATGGCAGGACTAATAATTTCTGTTGTTGAAGTTGAAAGATACGAACTTCTTTTCTGGTTGCAGATTCAGGGTCTCAGGCAACTTTTGCTCTTCTGAAAGAGGACAAGACTGTTACAGTCAATTGATTACCCCATATTTGATAAAATAGGGTACTAAGCCCTCTTTTCTAAAGGTTACTGTTGGTTTTGCAGACAATACATTGATTCAGAACATTGTGGGTCTGATTCAACATATCTACCCTTAATAATCAGTTCACCTGCAAAATACAGCCTATTCTGCAGGGCAGGCTGATAAATGGGTAGGAATGAAATGGTCAGTTACCTCAAAAATATCTTTTACATTGAATTGTACCCTGAAATGATATTTTTTACCTTGGAACATAAGGTTCTGTGGGAGGAGGGGGTATGTAGAGATCCTGAAGGGCAGAGCTGTCTCTTTTTGTAGGTGTGCTGATAGTACTGGATGGTGTAGCAACACTGCTTGTAGGACTTCTAGGAATAAGAGGCTGGTTCAAAAGAGAAAGAGAAATAATCAAGATTATCCTTAAATATTGTACATTTTTATTTGAAAAAGCCATAAACAGACTATAGTTCAGAAAGCTAAAGAAATAGTTTTGTGTGCTCTTAAACTGACTAAAAAACACTCATGCTAAGGAGACAGATCTATGAATGCTTATGCATTGTGCTTATAAAATTGACTCCTCTGATTACATCTTTTTCCCTTCAGCATAGCAAGATTATTGCCAATGCTCATAAAAATGGTGATCAGTAGAGCTACTGCTGAAATCGTAACGAGTAAATAACATACAGAATCCAGTTAATTCCTTAATTAAACTAACATTGTAAAGAAAAAGTCTACTTTACAGTAAAAGGTGCGTAAGTAGGCATTAAATTAAATGTCAAGTCCCCCCATCTGTTCTACAGCTTAAGAATTAACTGTAAAAGCTTCAGTTTATGCCTGCAGATGCTGTTAAATCAGGTACTGCATCCTCAGAACACACAGAATCAATGGGAGATTATTATTCATTATTCCCCTGGGCATTCTCCTCACAAAATAACATTTAGTCACAGGTAAATAAATTGTACCCTCCTTGCAGAATAATCATGCATTCTAGCTATCATTCCAGTCCAAACAGGATCATTCCTTAATCACATCTCTCCCTCTATCTCATGAATTAGGCACACCTTTTTCTTCCTTAGTTTAACTAACTTTATTAAATCACTGTAGGGCTGAAAATTATAGCAAGATTTTCTAACAGTCTCTACATAGATACAGAAAAATTAAATGAGAAGAAAACTTTGTTTGCTGCAGTCTACTTAGTAACATGTCTACCTAATAAGGAAAGCCTTATGTGGCTTGGTTTGTAAGATACCTAAACTCAAGCAAAAGCAAAAGCAAAACAGCAAAACAGCAAGTACAAGAGTATTGTTGTATACCTTAAAATTAATCTAATATTAAAAAATGCTGAGTTTTGCTTAGAAAGAGTTTTTTCCTGCTATATTTTTGGAATTTAACTCCTTGAAAAAAGAAGTGCTGGGATTGAAGAGTGTTCACTATACCTCTAATTTCTGACCTTAGTAACTACTGGAGAATACAAACATTTCATGTTGTATTGACGGCAGAGAAGCTCTAAATGTTGACTGAATGGGTGCATAGAAAGATCCTTCTGCCAGTACTATTAACAATACTTCATAACAGACCAAAAGGGCGTTCCTGTGCAGAATAACCAATTCTCATTTTCTAGATACTAATCTTGACACCATAGTATTATGCCTATAGTGCAGAATCCCCCAAAAGTTTAACAGCAGAAACTTCCTCAAAATGTTGGCCTTTCATAAACTAGCCATAAGCCATTCAAGCTTATGCTTATCAAGTGAAGTCCCCACCATTGTGTTACTTTTTTAAAATCTGTACATAGGAACAATGAATATCACTTAGGAAACCCCACGCTTTAGCCAGTTGCTTTAGGAAGAGCTGTGTTAGATGTTATTTATCTCAAATATAATAAAATGTATGCTTAAAATTGACTTATTAAAACTTTGAAAGTCCATCTTTAAAGCAACAGCTACAAACTGACAAAAGTTTTCTCTTTTTGAATGTTCAAAAACTGCATCCTATAAACAATGATACTGCTTAATTCTTTCCTTGCTCATTAGAGTTAATGTGAGTGTTCTATAGCCAGGCCAAGGAAAGACTACCAGTATTTACAGGAAGAGAGAAAGAAAGACACACACACAAAATCAGACAGGTAAAAGACTTTACAACCACTAAAAACAAGACAAAAGTCTGCAAAAGTAAGAATAAAGCTGGTGGTAAAACAGGGTAAAAAACCCCCAAACCCAACCCATAAAAAACACCCTGAACCCCCCCTTCCCCCCCAACTTTCAGAGAAACAAAACCCTTATCTTTTAATTTTCATCTGTGACAACGTAGCCATAGATGTTTTTGAACCACTCACTAATACAACACTGGTTATTTCCTTTTTGATACCTTGCACTTCTATGACAAGCACACCTTGTTGAGTAGCTTGTCGAATTAATTTTCATTGTAAACCAACAGAATTTTGCAACTTAGATACTGTTTACACTTGTTAAGCCCAAGCTGTTTGCTCATGGCTTATACCAGCAGGAGCACTTGGAGGAAGACAGCCTGGGTAGGGGTTTGCTGTTCTCTAATTACAGGAGGAAGACAATCCTTTACTTTACCTGCGTGAATAGGTAGATAAGAGGAAAGGGAGCCCCAGAAACTAGACTGGTGGCACTCAATATGAGTTTATGTCATGTAAGGAAAGTCATGCTCAAGCAGAAGAGTAATCTGGATGTACAAGGGGTTGATGCGCCTGTGGCAGTCCTGACAAGCTGCCAGAGGGCTAGAGGACACAGGTAAAGAATTTCCCTTATGTTACAGCCTGGAATACCTGGCTGCAATTATTTAAATACTACTGATACTGAGTTAATTTCTGAAAAAAAAAAAAAAAAAATTTGCTAAAGTCTGAGGATTCTTTTTGGTGTAATACACAGCCCCAACATACAGCTCAGTTTGTCCTCCAGACAATTTGCTGGTTGATGCTGGAAATTAGTTCAGGTTTGTAAATCTTTGAAAAATGCCTATTTTAGTTTATTTTTTTGGCACAGGAAAGTAGTTAAAACAGTGAATGCAATAGGAAGAAATGGTATTCAGTCTAACACAGAAAACCACAAGCTATCTAGTTTACTGAAGGTAACTGTTCCCATGTCAGACACTTTCAGAGGTGAAAATACAGTGTAATTGGTGAAAGTCTGAGTGGATGTGGTACCTCACAGGATGGCAAGGTGGGTACATCTTCCCAAGGCACCTGGAGCTCCCAAGGGTATAGAAATTGTAATACAATCTAGTACAAGTGGAAGCACAATCCTGTAGGATTGTCTCAAAACATTCTCGTATCTTTTCCAAATTTCTTTTGTATTGCCAAACTCAACTGTCTGCTTATTTCCACAGAAACAGAAAAGTTGTTTAATTAGAAGAAAAAGGGAAATCCAAATTTAAAAATTGCTCACCACTTTTAAAATAAAAAAGTAGTTATCAAGACTTCGCCAGTAAAGCAACAGCTCAGTAAGAATTTCTACATGGTAAAAGCATTTAAATGGTCTCTCCTGGTAGTAGCTCAACACACTGAGAGCACTGTTGTACCTACCACCTTGTGCTGTAGGAGTTCAGCTTTTGTTTTTATAAGGAATTAAAAGTCTTTAGACCCCCTTGATTGAAAAGAAAGCCTTCAGACCATGGCCTGTGTGTATGGTGCATCTACCTCACATTTTGCATTGAAATTTAGAGACCTCAACTGTTCAAGTCAAGTCAATCTGGTCATCTGCAAGTAAATCAGCTCATGTAGCTCTCCAGTTCAATGGCAGCCACTCAGTGAACCATATGCAGCACATTGAACAGGAAAACCACATGGAACTCCAGTCAAGTATTTCTCAAGTGGATGCATTGGAGATCAGTGATATCCCTGAGTTAATTAACTTCCAAGGAGTAGAGATTTTCCTGCTGCAGTTCCTTTTGGCAGGCTGGTCAGGGCAAAGGGGATTGCTGATACAGCAATAAAACTAAAAAGTTTTCAAGTCCAAAGAGTTAAATACTTGACCCATGGGAATAGCCTGGCAGGAAAAGTTTAGAATTTACATATTAAAATTTGGAGTAACCTAAAAAATGTTCCACAAATGACCCTGCATCAATGTTAACCCACAATGACAGACACAAAATCCATATTTCAATACATTTTGGAGTACTATTTCTTAAACGTTTTGAATGCACCATCCTCCTTCCGGATCATTAGTCTGCATGGAGCCTTTCCCTAACAGTCAGTTGGCCAGGGAAGAGGTAACCAACCATCTTTACTTACAGCACATCAGTTTCTCTAATGCAGGGACATAGGAGGTCCCTGTAAGTACTGACTGATAGCACACAGACATCCAAGTCCCCTCTCCCCTCGCAGCTGTTCTGTCCCTGGTTAGCTCTGCCATGCACTCCCCACCTCCCTCTTGCTACTGGGACCTATTGCTGCTTTTCCCATCCCCAATCCTGAAGGAACTGAGAGGGTGTCCCCAGTGAGTCAGCATAATATTTTTGCTTTTTCTCTCTAAACAATGAATGTAATTAATATTTAATATACACTATCTAAAATTCTTTTAATGTTTTTAAAACTCTTTGAACCTTTCATTAACTCCCTTGGAACCAGCAATATATAGTTTGAGAAACATTGCTCCAGAAAAAAGGCATACAACTTTTCCAAATACAAGTAAAACCAATACAAAATTTTAAATTCTATTATCTTTATACAGTATTTGCATCAGTAAATAGATTTTACTGCCAATATATTTTTCATATTGGATCAAGGTTATGACAATTCATTGAACAAAAATATTTCCAACAAAATAAACTTTTTATAAGAACAACCATGATGTGAAGTAATGCAATACTGTAACTAATTCAGTCGGAATCCATTTTAACAGTGTTGCAAAGAATGCCCAGTTCCCATGTAGCTGAAAGACAAACAAGTAACTTAAAAGCAAACAAGTAAATATTTTATTCAAATTTAATGATTAAAAAGTGTAGGATCATTAATTCTAATCATAAATGATGATGATAGCATTGTCTCTAGATGAATGAAGGAGGCAATATAATCAAGTAAGGAAATACACTAAATATTTCAAACAAATACTTTCCATACTTTCAAACAAAGGAGTGTTGTTATTGGTGCTGTTGCTTCTTAAGAGGCTGAAAAGCTGGATATACCATAGTGGAAATATGATGCATATATAATCCAAAAAAACCTGCTAAAAAAACTACAGATACTGAGTTGCTGGTGATTTTGTAATGGTACAATTTAATCAAATACAAAACAGTACAGTGAACTATTTGGATATACAAAAGGTGACATTTAAATAGGCTTGGTGAAGGAGGGGTCAGAAGGTTTTTTTTCCCAGTCAATACACAAGATGTGGTTGGCAGCTTGACCTGCCCCAATCTCATTGAGATGAGGAAGAGCCTTTTTGGTGGGTGTAGTCCAAATTAACCACAGCATGGCACATGTTGTTCTAGCACTCCTTTGCTGTATTATAAAGAAAATGGATGAAGAGTCTTCCACACTGTAGTAAAGTCCACTTTCTTTTTGACTAATTAACAAAGCATTTTCCAGAAGGCAGAGGACTTTGCAGTTAGGTTCTTGCCAGAATGATGATAGCGACTCACATAAAATTCCATATGCTCCGAGAATCTTCTCTGTTGAGCTTTCCACCCTTGTTCAAGCAGCACTTCAGGGAGCCTCCCTTTGAAACCTCCCCAGAATAACACAAAGTGGAAAGGAGAAATAAAACAGACAATCTAGAGTAGAGAACATTTATTTAAGTTAGGTTTTGAACCAGACAAAAATTTGGAGAGTTCAAAGATAAAGTCACCTCTATGTAAAGTAAGAAAAATAAAAAAAAATTAAAGGTTAAAGTTAATTGGTTTGTTCACCACATTCAGCCCAGTCAGAAATACTGAAATATCATTCTGGGTTCTCACACAACTGCTCAGAGTATTAAGAAAAGTAACTGAAAGGCAAATTTAGTAAGGTTTGTCTTGCAGGCATAACATCTTAAAATTCATGGTACAATACCATATTAATGAATACATTCAATTGCAAAAGGCAACCACTAAATTCCCCAAGGCCACAGCTGCCTTATTCAAATATTATAAAAGCAGTAGCGACAAACGCAGGCTGAAAAATCCCTTGACTTCACAAATTTGGATATGATTCCAAATGTATCATGAGAGAACCTTGATTATCAGTTAGAGGTTGGATACTGATAGATATTAAAACAGACAATCAACTGACTGAAAAGAGAAAAAAAACCCAACCAAACAGCATTTTCTTTAATCAGGACACAAGAGGGGGTAAAAGAAAAAAAAAGTTTTTTATTTCTGTAGTGATTGACCCTAGAGCTGGAATTAATGCCCTTATAAATACAAACTTATTATGTAATGATGCATGGTATAGCCATAGGCTAATTGTATTATTTGACTGTACATAAAGCCATTCAATATCAGTTTCAGGACTGCTACACAAGATGTATAATTCTTCTTCTTTCTTTTCCCTAATCTTTCATATTTATTCTAAGGATATTTGTGAAAAGAATGAATATACCACATTTCTGCCAAAAAGAAAAAACCAACAACACAAAGAATTAATCAATAATAATGTAGCCTGCACTTAACTCCTAATTCATGGCAACACTGTGATGTGAAGGCAGAGCTGTTAAAAGTAAACAACTGAATATTCTAAGAAGTATTTATGCCAATTAAAAAGCACTTAATATCTGAATGGTCTGAAAGTGTTTTCCAGACATGGAGACCACAAATGTTCGTTTGGCTTGTGGCTAATCTAGATCACTAACAGTGGACAGAAAGCTCTTAAAAAATTTCACTATCGGAGTTTATAATTTAGCTACCAGGGTGCCCTGTCACTTACACATAAAACTGCTTGATCCACTGGTAGTACCTGCATATTGCCTGAACTGGAAGACTCATCTAGCACTTTCCCAGCTTACAGGCATATTTAGTATCTCTCCATTAAGTCTAGTTTGTCATGTAGCTGCAAATGGCAAATTTCATGTTCTCATACACAATTACTGACTAAACAAGCAGAATGCAATTTACCAGTAATGCCTCAACATTATTTACTTTAAGCTAAAATTAAGTTTTGAAGGTTCTCAATTAAAACATTACAATGTACATTTCAATGTAAATGAGTTTCCTAATTTAATTCACTGAAATATTTACCTTCTACATCCACGACATCAGCTGTTAAATATATTCATTGGTGGGATGCATACAAAACCTCAAGTCTCTGCTTCTGTGTCAGACTCCTTACATTAGGGCAAACTTCCACCTTCCCACCTTATTCATTGCAATATGATTAGGATGTGACACCACATTTTTCTGTGTTCAATCTATTTGCAGAACCAAAAAAACCACAGCAGTCATTTTGCTGCTCTTATTTCCCACTTTATCAGAATTTCATCCCCATATCTCCTTCTACAATCTTTTGAATATTTTGGTCATATTTTGCACTTTAACAGAATTATTACTGAATCATAATTTCCTTATAGCTTGTGTCTGCTGAATTGTACATATGGTTCAATTAACTTAACTCTGGGATGACAGCACAGTTGTAATGATCTCAATTATTGTAAGACATCCTGATATGGGAAAATGATTTGTCATAACCTCCCCTGCTTGCAAAGGTGATATAAGTACTGCTTTCCCTTATGTTTTTTTGCTATTTGCTGTCACTTTCCCCCTCTTCTCTCACATTACCTCCCCAGCTCCTAACAAAGGATAGCCCCTTTACATGAATCAGAAATATAAGAAATTTCACACCAGTCAGAGGGTCAAATTGCAATTGCCATACTTACAGTTTTTCCGAAGACTTTTTTTTCCAGAAAATTTGCTAAATAAATATAACTTGTTCATATTTTTACAGCTACAAAATTATACTGCACCCAATGCTTTTGCTGCTTGTTATTGATATAACGTATGGTACCAATTTCACACTTAGGCTACATTTAAACTTTAACATCAGCTGACTTTAACATCTGTTCAACTCTGATCTCCATAAATCAACACAAATTTCCACATTATGCAGCTTCTGAAGTTTGTCTGCACTTCACCCTGGAGCTTTGTCCACACTCCGCCTACTTAAGAAAACTATTGTTTCTCACGCTAAAATCATAAATTGTAACAGACACACATATGCCCACTGCACACATAAGTGCTGAATGAGGCTCTGGCCTTTTCCTGGTGTCACGTTTGATAAAATCAGAATAATATCATGTTACCAGAATTATATCTGTAATGTTTAACAGTATCTCTATTTGTATTCACATTAGCCTTGAAAATATTAATATTCTTTATGCTATCAGCAAAAAAAAAATCTCCACACCAAACCCAATACTCCCATTGCCCCCCTACTCCCCAAGTCTGTAAGATTATAGAAGAACACTATCTAGGGTCAGTGTCATCCAATACAGATAAACTACATTCAAGTTTGCTGTCCAGACTCCCTTTACCATCAAATGCATAGAAAAGAGGCATGTGCTGGGTCAAATTCACTGTATCTAAGGTAGATCAGTTTAAAATAGGCCAAGATGAATGAACCAGTAACTGTTCGTATAAGTCTGCTGGTCAAAGGGAGAAAAAATGAGAAACTTAAATGATATGTAGATGTGCATACAGTAGATATCAAAAGCCAAATCCATTGAGTAACACCCTAGTACCTGTCAGAAACTTCTCTTGTGGGGACTTCAGCACAATTATTCTAGTGGCAAATGATAAAGTCAAGCAAAAAGGAGTATTTAGGAGAATGGCCCAAATCACACAAAGAAATACCAAACTCACCCAAACAGGATTTAGATTGAAAGCACTGGACCCCATTTAAGGCAATGATGTGCATTTTACATTTGTATTTATATTCTCGCTACAGCTATGATAAAAGTGCAGCCTTCAAGTATGGACATGCATGCACTCACAACATGCACACAGATTTGCAATTTTATGTTCAGACGCTAATAAGATATTTCTGGTTGAAAGTTTTTGTCATATGTCTAGTCAGTTCTTTACATCTGAAAGATCAAGACATCTCAGTTATTTAAAAACTTACTCAGTTTTAAAGACTATGATGCATTTAACCATTATAAAATATATATATGCATATATATATATATACATATCTGAAAAAAGTTCTTCACAGCATCAGTTCTTTCTAGGTATCTCTTAATATTTTAAATGGCAAAGACCACAGCTAATGGCAGTGGCATTTTCATATCTCATTTTCCTTTTGTCCAAACTTTGCAGAAGTCTTTTATCTTTGAAATGTACTTAATTTTTAATTAGAGTTTTTACTGTGATAATAAAAAGTCCCAAAGAAAATAAATTGCTAAACATTATTCTATCTGAATTGAATTGAAAAACAGATTACTTGTTGGTTCCATCTGTTGGTTACATGACTTCATCAGTCTGAACATAACTTTTATTTCCTAGAGTAATCCATCACAGTGACATTTTATCCTAGAGGTAAACATGAAAGCTTTAATGAAACCATTTCATTGTTTTCAGTATATTGCAGGCTTACTAATATTAGGTGCCCAGCCGATATCCTATGCTAACACCTCCTTATGTGCAAGGCAACTTTGACACAAATACAACTTTATTTACATGAGAAAAATTGATGGTCAAGTGCTTTATTGAATACAATCACCTTATAAATTTTCCTGTAACTTCATGAGTGATCAAACTGAGAACTCAAACAGTTTTTCCCCTCTTTTTTTGAGGTTATATTGTACTGAGATCTTCACAGGAAACCAAACTAAAATTTATCCATTTGTAAAGCATGCTTGTTTTCCCTTGGCTGGAAAAATTATCTGAGGCTACTTTTCTGCACTGTAGAACACTGGGATGATTACTTCTTAACTTTGAAAAGTTCTAACAGGTTTAATTTCAATTAAGCCTATGAGAACAAACTTCAGAGAAATAATTTCAGAAACAATTCTTCAAAGTATACAAGAGTAAATCCATATGCTGCTGAGGATGAAGCACAATAAAGCATCATTGAGATAATCTATAGTTAAAATGATGGTGTATGACTTATGATTAAGCTTCATTACCTGCAGAGCAAGGGGCTTCCATCTCATATTTTTCAGTAAAGCTGGTGCTGAGGTAAGCATGCTCTGAGGTCGCTTTTTCAAAGTTAAGATAACACCACTCGGATCCTCTCGTAGTGCATTCACCAAATTTTTCAACTGCCACCCCACCTGGTAACCAGTAAAATCATTACAATAAAATTGAGGTACAGTATTCAATATGTAATGTTCCCTTTTTAAATAAGATTACTAAAATAACATTATAGGAGTGTATATATATATTAAAGGAAATTAACTCTAGAAATGTCAAAATTTAATTACTGCATAAAAATCATGTAAACTAAAATAATTATTATAATGCATTACCATGTATATGCATCATTTCAGGTTTTAGAATTAATAAACTACTGTTACTTCACTGCAAATGCACAATTAAATCTCAAGGTGTTTTCAAACTTATCTCTGGTACACAGACTTTAGAAACTAGAAAGTTAAAAAGCCCTGGTTTCTGCATTGACAGTTCATTTCAAAACTGAGCATTTGGTACTTCATGGTTACTATTTAAAGTCCACTAACCACATGTAGTCATACACTACTACTCCTAGCAGCTTATGCAAGCACAAAACAGTTCAAGAAAATCTTCTACTCTTCACACTGCTATAAAAATAAAGTCAGAAACAAAAGGCCTTTTTTAAAATAGTACTTCTTTCATGATTCAGAAACAAATACAGTAAATCAATGACAGAAATGTAGTCCAGTCACTACTTGATGTAGTCCAGCCTAAAGTAAAATTTTCCTAATTTAATTACAGCATTTTGAAATGTTCTAAAATTAAAAACTTGACTAACATGGAAAGTAACAACTCTTTGTTTATAAATGCAGGATAGAACTTTCTGAATAATCTACTTTGCATTTTTGAAAAAAGTACTTCAAATATTAAAACATTACAACTGACAATGACAAGTGTTAAGTCTGAATAATGCCTGATTACTAGGTATCTATTGTGAAATGCTTTAAGGTGTTAAACCCCTGCTTTTTCAAGTTTGGCACTTAGATTGGCAATACATGGAATACATCCCTTGAAAATCTTGGCCTGTAGAGTCAGAAGGTGATTATTTCTGTAAACTTGACATCTTTTCTACCTTTTTTTCTCTCTCTCCCCCCTAAACAAACAACTAAATTTTACTGATGTATAAAGGATCACATTTATAAATATTTTTCCCCTTTCACAATCTGTACAAGAACAACATTAATAACAAAATTACCCAACTGAGAAAAAAAAAAATCTAGACCTCTGAAGTGATAAGGTAACTTAACCTTAAAAAGGTTGTTTTGTGTCATGTCAATACATTTGAAAAAGTTAAATAGGCAATGTGACCAAAGAGAGTGCAGATGGTCCTTATCATTGCTATAGTGCAATGACACAAATATATATTTGTTACCTATGCTTAAGCAAGATAATTACAAGTAGGTTGTTGCTACTTATTCCCTACTACACAGAACCTCACTTTGTTTGTTTAATATCACTTATTTTAAGAACTGGTACTGCCATATGAACATGACACTTAAGCCAACTCTAATGCTTACCAACCACCCGGAATCACAGATATTGCTCAAACCTCATCACTCTTTCCTCAGCTCCTGTGCACCTACCTGTCCTGTTTTCACCAGAGCAAAGTTCATTATATTCAGAATGTACTTCTACAGTAATATTATAGTATGCAAAGAAAATGGGTATTGACAACATGCATCATTAGAGAATATTTTTCAGTATCTACAGAAGACTTCCAAGTATGCTAAAATTCTTATTTTCAGTCCAATGTACTAAGCATATGGCTATCACACTTTGAATAAAATGAAATATTAGTGCAATCAACGCCAGCTCAATTCCTACATCCTGGTGAGGTCTCCACTGTGTTTCTACAGTATTTAAATTAAATGTCTCTGAGTCCAAGCTTTGTGTCTGAACATCATGATTTAATTGAAAAAATACCTTGCTATTTACAACACTGTTTTCTTACTTTTAGACTTCCACCACTGCTCGGAAGCAATACATTCCCCACAGTTACATAATGTCACTGAGGACATATGCAAGGTTTCACTTGATACCGAAAAGAAGGAATACAGTTTATGTAATGTATCTCTGTACATAAGCTACTGCACACTGTAATTCCCTAATGTAACAACTGAAGACAGATTTCTGGAGAAGAATCGGTCTGCTGAATAAAGCAGCACAAAGAGCCTTGAGGTCTCTGATTTGGCCTCAATTAAGGAGTCAGGATGTAAAATACTTCCAATTTAAATTGGTAGGATGCTGCATGTTTCTCACTGAAACAACCAGAGGAATATAAATACAATTGGGCTTTTTTTTTTGTTATGCTAGCATTTTAAAAATTATTTTAAATGTACTTTCCATACTTTGCAGAGATAAACTGTATCTTGTATTTGAAATATGCCTTACCTTGCAAAAAATGGGAGATTATCTGGTCTATGAGAGTTACGGGGATTAAAGAAAAAAAAATCACTTCAAAGCACTAAATCTGACGTATTTAATTTAGCAGCTCATGAATAAAAACAATTTAACTTAACTTTGCACAGGGAAATTCTGAGTTTACTATAAATTTCAAATTAAGTTCATCTTCAGCTTTTACTTAGTTCCCTGAGAGTTTTCTGCCTATTCAGACAGGTCTTGAAGGCTTATCATTTCAATAGAAATTACTAAATTGGCCTAAGAGGAAAAAGTCACATTAGAAGCAGTCAACAATAAATTGAAGAAAATCAATATCCACATAGGAGGTATGCTTTTCAGTTCCAACATAGTTCAATTCCTATTGAAATTCATATTGACACAGACAAAACAGAAGTAATTTTATTTGAGGGGGTCTAGGTTGAAAAGAGGAAAAGGTAGTGACTATATGTGGAACTGAAAACTGTTTTTCAGAAATTCACTTTAGTGATATGTAATCTACACTTCCTTTTAAGTGCAATTTGATTTTACATACTGCAAAAAGGGACAGTAATAAGAAAGTTTCATTACTGGTTTGCCAATTCAATAAATATGTAAAAGGACTGTATTAAGAGACAACTTTATTTAAAATAACCTGAGCAATTAATTTCGAAAAGAGTGCACTATGCTGACCAAGTGCCTGTTTTTAAAGACCAAGGAAGTTACTGTTGTTTGCTTTAAAATCAATTTGCATTGTTAAACCAGTGCCATCTAGAAGCAGCAGTCAGAAGAGGTGTCTTTGGTGGCAGCCTAAGCCCAGCATTGGGTTTTGCTGCCCAGTGCCTGGATCACTGCTCGTTGTCAGTGCAGCTCTCGGCCAAGCACAGGGAGGGACAAGGGCATGGAGGGCGGCCCATGGGTGCCCTGAGGGGTTGTGCTGAGCTGGTTTTGCCAAGGAGGCTACAGCACCTTGGCTGGAGTAGTTTACTGCCACAGAAAGGAGGGATAGAAGGGGTAGCCCACATCTGTGTCATCCAAGGACCAACAGCCCAAGGTCAGATAAACAGGGCTGCCGGGGGTGGCATGGGCAGGGACACCACCATCCCAAAGGGGAGGGCAATGCCCTGTGAGAAGAGAAACAAGCCTGTAGACAGGGTGCCTACAGCATCAGGCCACCTCCAAAATTCTCATTCATCTACCACTACATGCCCAGAGATTGTGGTCATGCTGGGAAGCCTCACCACAGTGCTCCAGAGATACTCAAGGCCACCCAGGTTGCCTCAGCAGGACAAGACGGTCATACAGGAGCCCTGTGCAGCTGCACCCAGATCTGACACATCCTACTCATCTTCCCTGCCAAGCACCCATTACCCAAAATCACAGAAAGCTTTAGCAGAGGGTGCTATCAGAGGTGTCCCATCCACCACCCAGGAAAAGAAGAGGCCTCTGAGCAAGTTAAGATATATTTTACAAGACCCCAATGTTTCTTTGGTTTAGGCAAGCACATCTGGATGATAATATTACAACAGCTTGAATTTAAACTTTTATTTTCAATTCCTATTCTAAATTGCCAAGAACTGTAACATTTTAAATAATTAAAAGTTGTTCTTAAGTAATTACTTTCTTCCCCAGACGAATCTATTCCCCCCTTTATGACAAGATTAGAAAACTGGTAGTAATCTTCCCTTTTTCTGAACGAAGCATGACCATTCATTGAATCTTTTTTTCACACAGCCACACTCATGGCAGTATTCCCAAACTCCTGTGCTCATTCTTGAGTGCTGCTGTATGTTATCATCCAGAGAGGAGCTCTGTAAAATATTAACATGCAAACAGCTCAAATACAATTGGATGGACCTAAACCAAGTATCTTTAGGATGCTACAAAATAACCTACAGCCTGAAAAATCTTGGACTTGTATCCCCAAAGAAACTATGGAACAGCTGCATCACTTAAAAGCAGTGTGAAAATCTGATACACATTGAAATGACATCATGCAGAGGGTGGAATAACAGTCAAATGGTAAACAGAACAGAGTCCATAGTTTTACAGGAGTATTCCTGTTCAACAGGTCATCAGACTCTCATGAAAATTAATGAAAGCTTTCTGCTTCCATGAAAAGAAAACTGCTATTTTTTCTCCTGTTACTGTAATTTTTTCCTGACTTGTAGATTTGTAGAAGGGAAAAGTAGTAACATCTTTACACTTTTAAAGAAAAAAAAATATATTCCTGCTAAATATAACCTGCAAAGCTATGTGCTATTTTCTACCTAAAGAAATATGCAAAATCCACTCTAGTGTTTAATTTAAAAAAGTTAGTGGATTTGAGAGATAGTAAAAATTCCAATTCTTTCAATGTTGCCTGTAATTAGTTGCATGCATCCAGAGTGCTTTGACTTATCAACCTTTTCAAGCTTCAAGCTTTTACTCATTTTTCAGCTAAAAAAACATGAACAATTTCTAGGAGGGAAAGTGTATTCACCTTAAGAAATGGGTGTTTTTTAAAGAACTTCCATATCTAACACCATCTTGCATTTCATAAAAAAAATTAGTGCATAAGAAAAAATAACACAACACTACACTTCAAATAACTATCAAACATAGCACATTTTTAAGCACATCAGAATCTGACAAGAAATTTAACAGCATCGTGCTGTTAAATTAACAGATTGATTTCCACGAACACTGGCCAGAAATGAGGATGGTCAGCTGGCAGCACCATGAAACAAATATGTTAGTAGCAAGCATCTTCTTCCCTTCCCCAGGCTGCAGATGCCTGAAAAGGTGAAAAATTAATGGATAGACATAGGTCTCCTGTTTCCAGAAAATATTACTGTGTGAGGAAATCACAAAAGGATGTTTACAACATGGACTATCACAGAGATGAAAGTTGTATCTGTATGTGGTAGGGGAAGCAGTGTCAGGAGAGCAGTAGATGCCTTTTCAGGGATTTATCCATGGTCTTAAGGTAGCACAATAGTATCATCCACACTTGCATAATGGTTTTCTCACAGAGAGGTTAATAATATTGTGATTGCATAGGCTGTGATTCTAATTAAAGAGTATCTTGGTTATATTATTTAAATAAATGCAATTTTAATTCAATGCTAAAGTTAGTTCTGTGTATCCTTAAAATGTCACTGATTGCACCGCACTGTATCGTTGTCCAAAGTCACAACACAGTTTATATGTAAAGTACATTGAAAAAAATCTCATATTTTACTTGAAAAATGTCTGATGTTTCACTAAAACTTTTGTTTATTGCTATCAAACTATGAAATAACTGATTTTTGTATTCATTTTTGGCTACATAAACTAAAGATCACAATTAAGAGACCATCCCAAGAGTAAACTAAGTTAGGATCCAAACTGAGAGTTGAGTGCAGAAATTACTGCCTTTCATTAAGGTGCCCTAAACACATTTCCCTCTCAGAAAACGTACCTGATTCAGAGCATAACTTCTGACTGATTTTACTAGATTGCACCTTTTAGTTATTTGCACAGCTCAGTACCACCATAATTCAACAAATTTCACAATGTTAGTAACACGACTACAGAGTACCTCGGTAAAGGAGACAAGCATCTGTATTGTCCAATGGGGAACTGAAATTTGATTTGTCCAGGAACTCAGAATCCATTCTGTACAGGAGCTTGGACACTATTTAATAACAACGCTCACCATTCACTTTGTACTGACAGAATCAAACTTCAGCTCAGAGCTAATTTATTGTTTTGCTTTTGAGTCATCATCAGTAACATCCTAGAACAAATAAATGAGCATATTTGTTGAAACTCCAAAGACTCCAACTTTATGGGTTTGATTATATCCTATTTTACAGACATAAAGATCAATTATTAGGTACCATTTTTGAGGAAAAAGTGTCTCATTTCCCTATATCAAGGTGTGGCCCTAAAAAACGGGGTTGATTTCATTTCACTCGGTTTTGGAGTGCCTCTGAAACTCGAAGCATTCTCCTTAACTGAGGTACCTGCAGTGACTGCCTATCTCCAGCATGGTGTCTATAAGGCATCTCTGTCTTCAACCAGGAGTACAGATAACCAGAAAAGACAGGTACTGGCAATTTGGAAGGTCTTCATTCAACCTTCCATCCACTTGCAGAAAAAGGGATCTCAGCATTATTTATCCTCAGAGGGACTAAACTCAAGTCTTTCAAATGCTAGGTAGGTGTTTCAAGCATCAAGATGTGCATAATTTCAGGCTAAAGGTCTTCCCTGAAGGCACAGCACTGTGCTGATGGCACCAGGCAAGTACAAACCCCAGTCATACAACAGACAAGAAACCACTAGGTCCTTGCATGTGGGTCAGGGATATGAGGGTTCTGGTCCCAATTCTCAGTGACCACTTTTCTGTAATATAAATGCATAACAAATTACACACCTACAGCAGAGAACAGGGTCTGAGAGCCACATCGTGATGAGCAAGCCCTACCCCTTCTTCAGCAAGGGTACAGACATTAAACTGCTATGAACAAAGGTGCTGCCACCAGAGTCCTCACTTGGCCTCATTATCAGGAGCTTTCAGAGAATCTATGGAGAGCCTGGGTGCCTATTAATTTGAGCAGGGCTCCTAGCGAGGGACACTCTTCCACGGCCAAAGAAGAGACATTTGAGCACCCTTGGGTGGCCACAGATGAGTGCTAAGAAAACTCAAGCGCTGATAAATGTCTAAGGAGGCACAGAGAGTTGGTCATACAAGCTGAAGGCTCAGGTGGGATTTAGGCTGACTGGACTGCACCTTGGTTTCTCATAGATTAAGTTGCACTATGGATGTAGGTGACCCCACCCTTCCTTAGGGTAGAGGAACAGCCAAGTTCTCCATATTTCACATGGCATAAAGAAGGGGAGCGACCCTGCAGTATTAACCCCCCACACAATGGGAATTTGAGCCATGTGTGTGTGCATTGCATAGTCTCATATTTAGATTCCCCAAACGCTTGTCCTGGAATTAAAATAATAAATATATGTAGACATGCATGCATACACACATACATAAATAATTTTATTTCAGATTAGATTTACATTGTCACAACTTAGTATTTTAGAATGATTCCAGTGAGTCAGTAATTCCAACAGTCCCTCTAACCTCCCTCTTTTTAGTGTATAAATAAACTACTTGAGATCCCCAGCTGCCCTGCAGCTAAACAGTGCTGCTACCCTTGAAACAGATGTTTCTTGAGACTGGATTCAGATAGTGAAAAGAAATTAACATGTGCACAAAGAAATTATAAAAAAAAAAATCCTTAAGGTCACTAATGACAAAGCAAACTGAAAAAAAAAATCCAAATCCAAAAAAAGCCTTTAATTGA
The DNA here is from genome assembly GCF_001715985.3 of Manacus vitellinus. Classification (NCBI taxonomy): domain Eukaryota; kingdom Metazoa; phylum Chordata; class Aves; order Passeriformes; family Pipridae; genus Manacus; species Manacus vitellinus. The sequence goes on from NW_021940813.1 coordinate 11,108,267, forward strand.
GCTGCAAACTTACGTTGCATCACTTAGCTAAAGGAAGAACAGGGATAGGAAGCTAAAAGAAATTGTCATAATAGAGGAGTAATTATTAAATCGTGAGAAATCTTTTCTTTTTGTTCCATTTTACTGCTATTAAAATAATCAGCCATAAACTATGTACTGCATTCAAGCCACTGAGTTGTTTTAAGCCAGTAATTAGGTTTTTTCAAGTACAAATTTACAAATCCAGAGTACATCTACTCAAACAATAGAATTTCCCTGCTTTATTTTTTCCTCCCACATAACACAGTATTAATTTGCTTTTCTTACTGTTTTGATCTATTTTTACAACAACTATCACCGTCTTACACTTCCTCACAATTACCTCTTAATTTCGTCACAATAAGACATGGGATTATGCAACAGAAGATCAAGCTGGAACCTGAAGATCAGCTGTGTCATTTACACAGCTGCTACCTGCACAAAGCACAGGGGTGTTCAAAATTCTTCCATCCTAACTCATACGTGGTCCTGGGTGTGCACAACTGCACTATCAATTGTGTTGATTTGCTTTGAAGAAACCCCTCCTTACCTTTAATCTCTTTCTATACAGTGTACTTCAATTTTCAGCAACCTCAGTTAAAAGTAAATTATTAGCAGCAGAATAATATCTGCCTTCCTTCCAAATACACGTATTTGCACTAACAGCAGGCCTTTTAACCTGTTTATATGAGACAAATGGAGTACCATAATCTGTATTCTGTTCTACAGACATAAACAATGTTAACAATAGAAAACTCCAATTCTACTTATTATCTGCTACCTGGGCATAAAAAATATGCTCTATTCATATATTCTGAAATAATCATTTTAACTGCAGAATTTATAGTACTCTCACCAAGAACATACTGTTAACATTTTAATTTAAATTGCCAGTAAATACAATTTGTGCCAAGATTAATAGTCAGTAACAATTACTATAAGAATTTGAAAATTGTTTTTATCAGGAATACATGAAAACATATTTTGACAACATATTGCCTTTCAATATTTCTGTTGAAAATATTAATACCATTTACATCACTGCTTAGAGGACTTTTTTTTCTACAAAAACACTACCAGGTGGGTAAAAAAAGGCGAAACAGAAAACAACTCTAAAAAAATAAATTAAAATGCAAAATGCATCATCTCCCAGTATGTTCTGTGCAGAAAGATGAGTTTAACAACTAGGTCACAGGAATGCTCCACAGAGTACTGCAGCAGTTTTTAGCAGATACATCCTCAGGAGTATAGTCCTAAGTATAGTTTGTATCAGAATACTTGATTTGGCTGTAGACTCAATAATGTGGCTATCACCAGCAGTGACACTATGAAGGCCCACCAATGCCATTTACAGAAAAAGTCAGTTGATATCTGCAGTGGAATTCTTACTACAATTACACTGCCTTCAAAAGATACATTGGTGCCTTGAAGTCAGCCCAGGTGTGTATTCCCAAACTGCAGCTGTACAGAACAGTCTGTATCATCAATTACAAAAGAACTTTTTATTTCCCCAAAGAAAAATAACCTAAGAACTCAATAGTCTGCTGAATGTTATTTATAAATGTTCATACAATCACATGAGTAAACTACCAGGGCTCAGTGACAGTAGAGTTGTCCATTCTGGGGTACAGCCAGGACAGAAAAAAAATAAAATCTCACTTTGAGTAAGTTGTAGGGCACGGCAAATGCCATCAGGTGAGCAAGACCAAAATCTAGTGTATAGCCAAAGAACCTACACCTCAGTCATATGAAATGATGGGTATCTTCTATTGCAGCAATTTCTTCTTGAAAGGACTTCCTGAAAGGACTTGTACAGCAACCCAAACTTCTCAGTGTTTGGCTGCTACACAGCTCCACCAATCCCACAGAGGAGGTTCACCATGCCCAGCATCTGTTCTTCAAGTACTGTAGTGCACCAGAACTGCAGCAGAGCGTTGGGATCAGGTGCTCTGGAGCACAGATCAAAGAGCACACTGAACATGGGATGTCAGTGCCCAGGTCACAGGACCAGACGTGCCACTCACAAAGCCAGAGGCAGTGAGGAGCAGTTTCCACAACCATTTGTGACTTACGAGTGATCCTGCCAGTGTTCCCTTTCTATTTTGGGGCACGGTCAACCAGGTTTAATGCTTTCAGCTAGGACAAGTAGGTTGACTTGAAATTAAAGTAGAAAAGTTCATATAGTTTAGCTCATCTAGGGCACAGGTAGCTGCTGGAAGGCAGCACAGAGTGGTTTTCTGCTGCAACTGAACTAATTCCACTGGAGTGACACAGATTAAGTGTGAGAATTTAATGTGGAATGAACAAAGGAAAATTATATAAAATTTGGCAGAAACATGAAGCAGCATGGGCTGGCCAAGCTTATGCTGCTCTAACACAGAGGCAACAATGACTTGTTTGTTAACTATTCTGTCCTGCCAGAGACAGAAGTGCAATTGGATGCCCACACTGACACAGCACATTATTTACATAAAATTGAGCCTGTGCTTATCAAAGTGGTGTGTGTTTCAGACAACTCTGGACAAGCTCCAGGGATTAATGGAAAACAGATTCCATGGACAAGAGTATTCAGCATTTGTTCCCCTGGGGAAAAAAAGGTCATGTTTCCTCACATATTTCTTTTCTGCAGTATCACACTTCCCTGACATATGGGATATAAAATAATATACTTGTGTTTATCTGCACATCTATGTAAAAAAGATAACATAAATAACACCATATAATCTCAACACAAATTCCATGTTAAAGGGAATTGCAAGTTGACAAAAATATTTTTCCTTTTGAGGGGATCATGACAATTTAATTTCTTTATCAGTATTATACAATACTTATGGAGATTGTAAAAAAAGGATAAGGAGTTATACCGAAATTTTGAGAGGGTATTTGGGGGATAGACTACATTTGCAAAAAAGTATGGACCTCATATCCTGACAAACTACAGAGTTCAGGACAGAGCCCTAGAGGACTAGGTTACTTCCATAAAGACTTCCATTAACATTTCTGGATAGACCAAGAAATCTTTTAGATGTAAATCCCACTCACCTTTAAAATTAAATATTCGTGTTCACATTTACCAAACCATTATAAACAAAGGACACTCAAGGATTCAGAAAGGATTAAAAGCATGATTTGGGAGCTGTTACTCTATCTCCTCTTCCATAAAAGCACATGCATGACACCAACAGAAGAAAGCTGAGCAAAAAGCTTATTTCTTTTGAACTTTTATGATTTTGCTGCACTGTTTTGTTGTTCAAGTCAAGCATCATAAGAAAATAAAAATACTGTTTTAAATAAAAGATGTGGTTAGTGGAAGTTGTAAAAGATGTCAAACATTTAATGTCAAAAGCTTGGACTGACACTGCTGTTCCCTCCCTTATTCTATTCCAGCCCATTTGTCCACTGAGTCGCTTTAGAAATACCATCTCCCTCAAAGTCAAACTAATAAGGCCTTAAATGAAATACCTGTGTTCACAAAAATCTAGCTGGATCAGAACTAGTCTGCTAAACAGTGCAGAAAAAAAAAATGAATAAACTGAAATATTTACATCATTTTTCTGCTTATAGGTGTTTGGGTTTGGCTCTCCCCCCCCCCAAATAAGAAGATATCTACTGCAAACTCCATTTTGGATGCATACACTCCAGAGATTCATATGCACCCCAAGTTCAGTATTTCCTATGAACTGGAATTTACCAGCTCCCAACAAACCCTAAGATATTCTGTGGAAGTCAAACTCTCCTCACTAATTGTACAGTGATCTTAAAAATCTGTTCCTTACTTTTTCTAAGGAAGGATTAGGTTAGGATAAGTATCTAGAGAGGTATCATACCCTTCTTTAAGTGTATACCCTTCCAATAAAGCAAAGTATGATCTTGTAAATGTATCTGTCGTGTTTCAGAGGCATTTCAGCAAAACGTTTTTGTAGTGTAAATACAAAAAGAGTTCCTGCAACTCAATTCTCTGGACTTGGCTTGGCGTGCTGGAGCTTCCACAGTAAGAAACTTGCTGTATAAAAGCGAGGTATTATCTACTACAATACTTCAAAAAATCCAATTTCAATGGTAACTTATAGGTGTTAAATACATTAAACAAACCAGCTTCAGATCAGCAACAGATCAGTAACTGACCATATTCAACTATTATTTCCATCACTGATATGTACATTAGTTCTGAAGAGTTTTAGCCAACAAACACAAGTTTTGGGAATCCACAAGTCTATCAGTTGTCATATCAAACTTGTATTCAATCCATATTTATTCAAAGTATACGCAATGTGCCAAATATGCCTCCAAAATAAAGAAACTATTACACAAAAGCAGCCTGTTAATCAAGAATCCTACACTACTGTGAGTCTATATCTCCCTGTTTTCTGCTTGGAGTATTTTCTCTACTGTTTTATCACTGATACAACCAGAAAGACTACTGGAGACAGTAATAATTCATATAGACAATAATACAGTTTCCTGCACTTTCAGTTGGTTAAAAGAATGACTATCTTGAGGCAAAATATACTCTTGAACTATATATGGATAGAAACACGAGTACTGCACAGTCCAAATTGTGAAATACCCGAATGAGGTGGGTGGTTTTGGTTCTTTGTTTACATTGAAATATTTTAGATGGGCTTTTAGAGAAGACTAAGGATGGAATTTTCAGGAAAGTTTAAGAGAAGACTCTGTCTAAATCCTTTACATTTTAATGGAGGAGTCACAGAATCATAGTACGTTTTAAGTTGAGAGAGGCCTTAAAGAGCATCTAGTGTCAATCCCTCTGCCATGGGCAGGGACACCTTCCACTAGACCAGGTTGCTCAAAGCCCTATTTAAGCTGTCCTTGAACATTTCCCAGGGATGGAGCATCCATAGCTTCTCTGGACAACCTATTCCAATGCCTCACAAGCCTTACAGCAAAGAATTTCTTCCTAACATCTAAACTAAACCTATCCTCTTCCAGTTTAAAGCCATTCTCCCTTGGCCTATCATGACAGCCTTTGTCAAAAGTCCCTCTCCAGCTTTCCTGTAACCCCTTTTTGGTACTGGAAGGTCTGTAATGTCTCCCTGGATCCTCTTCTTCTCCAGGCTGAACAGCCCCAACCCTCTCAGCCTGCCCTCACAGAAGAGGTGCTCCAGCCCTCTGATCATATTCATGGTCTCCTCTGGACTTGCTCCTACAGGTCCACATCCTTCTCATGTTGGGAGGAGTCATGACCCTCAGTTACAGAGCCATTTAAGAAAATATCTGTCCTGTAAGGCACAACTGACACAGGAGATCCACATAGATATTTAACCTTGAGAAACCACTATTTAAAGGACAATTTTCTGAATACTAGGTTTTCACTGACTTTAAGCATAATTAAATTATTTTTTTATTTTCAACATTCAGAAGATATTTATATTCTAGACATCCTGCCAGTAACAAGTGGAATAATCCTGTTATGGATGTTTTCCATCAAATAGCAAATGATCAGAGTAATCACTCGAAATTCCTTGATTTCACTGTCAAATGAAATACTACAAATATTAGGCATCACTACAAGCAAACAGAGGATGTCAATAGACAACTTAGAACTATTTGACACCCAGTATTAGGACACATATAATGAAAATCAATAAAAATCACTGAACTATTCTCCTACTTTGTCATGATGCTTATTTGAAAGCCAGTGGGCCTTCTGAAAAAGCAGCTTTTTCATAGTTATTAAAATGTGATTCTTGCATAAAGTGTTATCTAATAAGTTGGATTTTTAAAATAATTTCACGGAACTTCTCTTCCCTATATTTATATTCATTCTTTTAAATATAAAGTACCAAAAGACAGGTATTAACTTCAATTTGACAAACAAAATACACTGAAATAACTGAAGAAAATAAAGGAAAAAAAAAAGGTTTTAGCTCTAAAATAAATTTAAGATTTTTTTGGTTTTATACTTTGATTCTTCATTTAGAAGACATCACCTTAATAACAGTTACACATGAATAATACTTCCCTACAGTTTGAGAGTTTGGTATTTGAAAAATTTAGTCAGTTATTTCTATAGTCAATACAAGTGTATAAGTATGATGAGTTACATATGATACATATTGATATGTATGTCCTGTATTTTCAACTAGGGAGCAGTATATCAAGTGTGGAAAAAAAAATCAATACACAGTAAAAACAAAATGTAGTATCTTCAGAATTATTTATCTCCTAAGTAAGAACCACAGCAAGGAATAACACCTCTTCCCAGAAAAACAGATTCCTAGAACTGGACATTAAATTCCTCATGACAGGGGCCAGAATACAAAAGGAGTGACTTAGACTCTTGTCAAATTCCGCAGTATCTATAGAAAAAATGAAATATTTGAGTTCTATAAATTGAAGAGTGAATTAAGTGTATCTTTGCAAAGGTACATGGGAGATGCTAACACAGTACTGAAATTCACCCTGACCTGCTTAAATTTATCAAATTACATTGCATGGCTCAAAAGATAGCTTCTCACATATGTATAGTATATTTGATATCAAATTTAGCTGGAGGGTATACTGAAATATTACACTAATTTGTGCAGAGGAGCTCACATGATGTACAATGGCTTAAGGGCAGAAGTGGAACCTCACGCAAAATGACAAAAAACACTTTTAACAAATGACTGCATTAATAACAGTAGTATAGGATATTTTTTTGTCTGTTAAAATGCTTGCAAGAACACATGTAACTAATACCATATATTGACTTTCACTACACTCAAGAACCTTTATACTTTGGAAAAAGAATAGTTGCTTTCTGTACTAACGGTCTGTTCTTTTCTCTTACCAAACCTTACCTTAGAAAAGGTAAATTCATTTTAAGAGTTCACCAATCCTAAATAAAATCACCAGGAACTAACAAGTATCTGTTCCCATAAAGAGCAATTTGCATGGTATTATTCTTTTCTTGCCTATCATATATGAAAGATTTGTTTCATTTTAACTTTCCAAGTTAAAAAATCTGTCTTCAAATTAAATTAATCACCCTAGTCATCCCTACGAGAATTTCACATGCCTGTGTTTTCAAAAATCACATTCTACACATTCCAGTGGGTTTGGAAAGTAGTAAGTTTTCCAGCTTTCAGGAAGTATTCTTGACCTTAAACCCACAACGGCACATTTCCAACTCCCTGCATCCCTTTGACATCAAACTTCTATTATACTAAACCAAACTGTTTATTAACAGATCACTGGTAAGCAGAAAACACCCTAACATACCTCCCAGGCCACAGCTATTTAGCCTAATTTGACACCTCCTGTAATACTCAGATGATTTGGGCTTAGTTTAAGACTTCAGAACTATGTGGTTTCAAAAGAGAAAAGGAAAATTGAGATGTTAGAATAAAAAATGATTTATAAAAACACATTTTTCTACACATTTCTTCTGTACACATGCTAATGTGCCATGACACCTCTATCTCCAATTGACACAGAACATAGTTATACATACCACAGTTTGGTGGTTAACTTGAATCACTTCATCCCCAGCATGGATTTTCTTGCACCGATCTGCAGGTGACTGAATTTAAAATAAAAGAGATGATCAAGAATACAGTTCTTACCAGTCATCATCTCTCTTTCAGCAGTATGATTTCTAAGCTATGTAAACCAGGTTAGATTGACAACGACATTCTACTGTGAAATAGAGAATTAAAGAAATATTTAATAAATCAATTATTTTTGTTGAAGAAAAATGATCTGTACTATTCTACACAATAAAATCGAATGTTAAGAAAGGTATGAATATATATACGATAACCAAGTCCTAAGGATTTCTTTTTAATTCCATTCTGACAAAAGGATGCTTTAATCTGCCTGACATCTCTTAAACCTTGAAAGGTAATCTTTGGCTGAATTTTGAGTCTATCAAGAATACCTGGCAATTCCTCATAAACAAATTTTGTAGCATTGCCTTTTTATTCTACAACATTTCAATATGTTGCAGAGAACTTCAGTAAATTACTGATCTGCAAAAAGTACACAAGGAGAGAAGATTAGGTTACATATCACCTAGGAAGATTGCGTAAGTTAATGGCAACTTTGGTTTTGGATCACTATTAGGGTGAAAGAAATGCAAGCATAATAAAAATCCTACAAAGATCACACTTTTAAAAAAGCAAAGTAGTTCTGTTCTTTGCTTTTGCCTCAAAAAACCCCTTAATAACAACAAAAATAAAAACCAAATCGGAAACCCCTCCCACCCTCCTCCATAAGGTAAAATCCCCACACATTTTCCCATCTTCTGTCTTTATAGTAGACCAACTGTTTCCTGAGAGAAATACCTCTACGTTTAAAGGAAAATAAATTCCTTCAGCTTTTGATAGTCACAATACTTTAATTTTTCTCTCCATACTGCTGCCACCAGTCTAGCAAGGTACTTAAAGTCCACAGTAGAAGGTGAGACTGACAGTTTGAAAAAAAAACCAAAACAACAAAACATGTTCAGGAGTAGATTTCCAAAAAGCTGCTGCAAGTTTTACATAAAGGAACGAAATGAAATTCATTTTCAGGTGAGATAACAGGTCATCTAGAGAAAATGCTCCAGGCCTGAAAGGTGGACTGTTTGTAGTAACCTATATCCCCATTCAAAGCATGTGTCCCATAGCTATACCATGACTTTCCAGTACAATTGCACATAATTCATGGCTTAAGTTAAGGACTGTATTTAAAGAGAAGATATCCAAGAGAAATGAGAGGCTGAAAGAAGGGTCACTCATGACTCAGTCCTAGGAGACATTGCACAGAACATCCTAAATCAAATTGGGCTGGTAAAAGTGTAATTGTACTTACATAAGGAACAGCAGCCTTGACTTTTTGGCACTACTTAAGCATTAAAGGTGTTGGCCGAGTGACTTGGGGAAAAATTTTAACACTGGTGATTATGTTCTAATAATCTGTCTTCTGCCTGGCATTTCACTAATCACAGTTACTCATTCATACCTCTAAAATCTTTACAATCCTCCAATGTAATACAGCTCTTTTAGCTCAGATGTAGTTTCACCTAAGACTTTCAAAATACAAATGCAAGTGAATCTTGTGTCATTACCTTTGAACTCTGCGAGACTTTATTATGACACAAACTTTCCTTTTTATTGTCTGCAGCACTTGCAGCTTAAATCTTGACAAAACAGGTATTTGTCTTGGCATTTTGCCAAGCCATTAAAATACAGTCTGAGAATCTTCAAACTGAAAAGGTCTATGTTTAAAAAGCCTGATTGCAATTATGCCTCAAACACACTGCAAGGTGAGGTAAAAATAATTTATAAAGAAGTGCCAAGGCTGTGGTTTCATGAAGGAGTTCCAAGTCCTGCTCCTTAACGCTTTTTCCTCCCCAGTAAAGAATGGATTTTGCTGTAAAATAGTATCTTTTATTATAACTATCTAAGGAAAACAGAGGAGAATTGATAAGGTATTTCTTTTTTAAATGTGAATACTGATCCTCAAGCACAAGATCCACTCAAGAAGTCCTACTGGGAGGAACAAAGTGTGTCACATCACAACTGTATCTTCATTAGCTGATAATTTGGTTCAACAGGGAGCTGAACAAGAGATGGAAGTATCTGTCACTGAGGGTTACACATCAATACCTAAAAGCTATTCAGAATCTGCTTAGAATTTTTTCTTCAGAATAGACTTAATTTTGTCCTTTAGGCTAAATGTTTTCTTTGTCCTATTTCCCCAGTATAGCCACACTGTCTGAAAGTCCAGTTTAGACGCCCTGGAGCACATCTGCTGCATGCCCAGAGACTTTGCTGTTATTTCTTCTAAAAGGCCTCTCTTCTCTGAGATAAGGGTGCCACACAAACCCAACCAGTGCACAGGAAAGGGGGACACTGGAAGCACACCCTTCAAAGCTACATTCCTGCTGGAGATGCACCGCATGTTATTTCTTTAGAAAAATACTCTTTTCTATTGGAAAACCAAAGGACAAAATGGTTTTATTTGAAGGATACATTTGATTCATGAATTAAAATAATCTCTCCAACATGGTCTGAAAGGGCTACTCAACAAGAAACCTAAAATCTCTTTCTGGACCAATACACACTTTAGATTTGTTACTTCCAAAAAAGAAAAAAAAAAGACAGAAGACATGAACTGGAAAGCTCATGCTAATGCTAATGCTAATGCTACAGGACCACCAGAGAGAAGCAGTGACCTGTGAGGAAACACTGCTCTCTCACAGTTCAAGTTTCAGAGCTCAGCTGCTTTGATCTGCAGGGCTGATGTGTTGGGAGAGATGACTCCTGATGCTGAACAGCAAGATCCAAACTATAATGGGCTTTGCAGCTGGACATCAAACATCTCAAATGGCAAACAGAAAAAGCACAACTGTGGTTACAAAACTACTATCTCACATTTACATTACCATGCTACTGTGTTTAACACGAAGACATTGTGCTTTTCTGGGATCTTTCAGACAAAAAAGTCTGCCGGTGTCTCACTTGGAAGAGCAGAGTCAGAAAGAAAAGGGACAGAAAATTTTTTTCAAATGGAAGAGATTTTGGATTTTTATTGTTTCCTAGAAGTTAAACTGTATTGCAAGCAGTAAACATGTCAAGATCAGCAGGTCAGCTCATATGTGCACTATCATGATCTTGCTCTGGCCATGCTGCTTAGATGTTTCTCCTCCCATCTATCTGAATCAAAACTTTATGTGTGTGTGTGTGTTAAAGGAAGCAGCTAGTGACTGTGTTTTTAAAAGCAGGAGACATCCTGCTTTCTCTAAAGCACTACTCATTTTCACAAATGCTTTAACATACAAAGGCTTTTTCCCTTGACAACAGAGTGCAGTTTCTTGGTCGACTGTGAGCACCTCCAGGGTGTCACAGTGAGTGAAAGAGTCAGTAAAAACAGCAGAAAAGTCATCATGACTGAAGCTTCCTGACATAGCTTTAAATTATATTCATGAATCACAAAAGATAAGAGTTTTGAGGGAATGCATTAAGATTTTATTTTTATCTTTGCCCCTGGGAAATTAAATCCATTAGTAAGTCATGAAGAGAAATTGTTCCTTTTTTAATCCAAGAGAAATTCAACTGTAAAAACCATTCTCTTTATTTCATATATTTTCTAGATTAAGCTCAACTATGGTTCTGTTGGGTTTGTTTAGTTTTGCTAATCTCACTGATGATGCCTCTAGCTGTAGGCCTGACTCTCCAGAATTTTGATTTAAAGGATGATTTTTTTAAAATTTTCCTTATTTTAAGACAGGTGGTATTTACACGAGTTCTACAGCAGAATATCTATATATATTGGTTATAACCCATGGATATTCTGCCCACAGCAGCAGCAGAAAACAGAAAGGAAAAAGGCTATCAGATTGCAGCTCCTATGAGAGGAAGAAAACAATTTTCCTATTTTATTGAGATATTAACAGAACCTCACAGCAGATCAGATGCAGCAGCTGTAAATACCAGGTAGATATTTTGCATTTCCCACAGGATGACACACTAGCAGGATAAAACAAACATTTCTGACAGCTTCATTTCAAGAAAATGTCATCAAAATCTTTGAAAGAGATCGCCTAAATCATTATGGAACAGTTTGGTGTTGTTTAGCATTGTTCTGTATTAATTGAAGATCATGGATAGAAGCCTTTCCCCCCAAAATTATCGTTTTACTCACTTCCTAACAGACAGTCAGTTCTCTGAATATGGTGTACAAGGAAAGGAGGTTGTATTTCAAAGGCTTTTGAAAAGTAGTCTATTATGTTTTACTTGATCTTTAATGCCTTTAGTGAGAATTAGTACACTGGTAATAAGTGTTCCTTTCTACAGGCATTACTCAGAAGTTCATGCAGAAATATATGGTTATTTGTCAATGTAAGGGGATGTCCATTCTCATGCATTCATTTATTACAAAATGATGGAAAATATAAAAGCTGTTTGTCTAATTCTGCAGCAAACTCCAGCATAACAGCCTACACATAATATAGACATTTATCTTTTATTCACAGAGCAAAATAACTCCAAGGTAGCTGCTTCCTGTCTTGATCAACTGCAGCATTTTAGGTAAGAACAAATCAAAATTGCTTCCCCTGGTCCTTAACTGGGAACAACTCTTTCAATTCTGTGTTAAACAAGCACAAGCATCTCTGCTGTCCAACATGCCACTGGTCCCCAACAGCCAACTAGCACACGTTTGCAAGCAAAATGTAGTCTATAGCAAAGGGAAAGCATTAACCACAGGTAAGGTCAAAAAGGTTTCCAGGCCTGAACATACAGTATTAACAATACTTACATTTTCTGTTGTTCCAGTAATTACATGGAGACCATCATATGTTGACTTAATGTACATACCCTAAGAAAAAGACATCATGGGAAAGAATTTTTAAAGTGTTTCACAAACCATCACCATCCAAACAAAATTTGCATATCTCTAAAAGAATCTGTCTTTTCTTTTTGCTTTCTTTAAGATTTGTGGATTTTAATACATGCCATGAGGAATTTGTCTCTAATAGGAGAGTGCTTTTTGATACACTTCAAGAGGAACCGCCCAAATTATTTTGGCCCTAATTAGCAACAGGAAACTAAAACTTTTGCCACAGTTGTGTCCATATATACTTCCCAGTTTTTTCAATACACTCCTTCAACTACAAATATAACAACACCTGATTACAAAAATCCCCAAAATTACAAATTGCCTTAGTATGACCAATACTTCCATTTTGCTTTGAAAACTAGATTAGGTTTTAAAAGATCTGGAATCTACAGTAGGCAACACTACAAATGTAACTTTCAAACTGCAAACGACCACTCGGAATTGTGCCTGCAAAATGGCTGCAAGATTTTCTCACAGTCCCACTCATCTCAGCGGGCAGTTCAGCTATAAAACTCAATGATGCAAACTTAAACATCAACTTTGTTAGCTATCCCAATTCTTTCAAAAAATATGAAGAAGGAGGGATAGCTTATGAACAGACAGAAGTTCCTGCATGGGTAGTTTAAGACAGTGTCTCAAATATGCTTTTTCATCAAGCCTTAATTCAAACATTTTAACAGCATCCACTATGATACCGAGAGAAGGAAAAAGTAGACATAATTGACAGACACTGAGCATTCAACAACTTCTGAGGAATCTCCTTTCCCCCAACCACTTCATGAAAGCAGGTAAACATCCTCTCCGTAGACTTTTTCTCCTTTTAATCACAGTGCCACAAAGAAATCTGTTCCTACCTGAGGAACAGAGTGCACTTACTAGTGAATAAGTATGGCAAAGAGGCAAAGAGGATGTATCAGATTGGACTAATCTGATTTGGGACTAGAACTCACAGACATTTTGGTAGCAGAAACAAGGGAGTACACCTCACTTAACAAAGTGGATAATATCCCCAGTAAAAAAAGCAGGGACTTTATGAGTTTCTCAGGATAGGGGGCTCAAAAGTAAACTCGAATTCTGTTCTGCACAATTACACGGGGGTAATGGCATCAAACCCAGTTGTCCTGTTGAGTTGCCACAGCTCACAGGTAACAAATCAAGAATCCGATCATCTAGGTAACAAATCAAGCTCATTACTACACAGTCAGAAACCCCTAGCATCATCCTTAAACTTCCAGTGTCTCTATGTACCTTCAGTAATTTGTCCATCGGTTGGCTCCATCATGCAGTTTCCACTTAATTATCTCAAATATAGAATGGCTTTTTCATACATTTATCCTCACAACACCCCTGTGAGGTAGGGAAACACTAAGATACACACATCTTACAGAAAGTGTAAGGAGCCACAAAAGAGGTTGAGATATGTTGGTACCTGTTATTTAGCACACAAACCTGCCCTCAAACCACCAACAATCAGGGCCTAAATCCCTCTCAGGATCCAGATCTAAGTGACTGGGCCATACACCCTGCAACATGGCAAAAGCTAAAATCACAGTGACCATGGTGACAGGAACATTGAGTCAGGTCCCCACAGAGAGCAACTTCTGAAGAAATTAGTGAGTTACTGCTTTTAACTTTAAACATCAGGGTGAAAGCTGAGGATACAATCTCACACTCAATGGCTATGCAGTGTTTAGTTTTGTGGAAAGCATTATTCCAAAGGATAGTTACGTCATCCAAGTGTGCTATCACAGTGAAGTGCAATTCACATCCAATCTAGTCTTTTCCACAAATGTAAAAGACTTTGAGAAAAGAAAAGAGGAAAAAGAACTTTTGCAGAATGCTCTTTAAAGGCTAAGATCAAGACTGCACACATTAAGAGGTAAGAGAGAAGTTGAAAAAACCCCCATCTCAGATTGTATTTTGTGCACATGTGTAAAATTAATAAATGTTACATTAGTATCATGTCACATTAATTTTGCAAGAGCAAGAATTAATAATTCTTGTTATAGAGCAGCTTTTAAATGAGGAGAGGTAACATTCTGCAACAGAAAACTGAGCCCCTTTTAGCCACGTTCCTCCACTCCTCCTTTTAAGTGAACAATATATGGGAAATGGTATAGAGAAGAGAATGTCTCTGGCTTCAATTGTTTTATCTGGAATGGAAGTAAGAATACCCAAGGTATTTACAAGTTTCCCCCTCTCTGCCTCCTTGTGGCTGCGCAATATCAACAGTACTTTTAGCAATCAAGAATACAGGGGAGATCAGTGTGTGCTGTTCATCTGTACTGAAACATTGTTAGATATGCATCTTAGGTATTCAAAGTTAATGCCATGGTCCCTAAGAATTTACAAGAATCAGTTACATCAAATGGAAGGAAAGGTAATTCGGTTTATATGACTAAAATAACCATAAGCTAACCAACCTAATAATCAGGAATAAATGTATGTCTGGATTAAAGAACAGGTAAGCCATGCTTAATTACATGCGAGATTATTCTGACCAGTTATGGGTAGAACTCTAATTTCAAACTAAACATTATATTTTATCTTGGTGATTCAGTTAAGGGTTAGAAAAGAGACCTTGTGACTTTTTCTTTTTTTTTTTCCTTTCTTTGTTTTTGCCTTTTTTTTATAACAGTGAAAACAGAATATGATATACTTCTAAAATATTTTATGCAATGCTGGATAGAAAAGAAAAGAAGATACTAATTCCATTTTATCACGCACGTTTTTACTTTCACTGTGACACTATTTTAATGGAGCCCTCAAAAGATGCACGTGCCTCTTTAACCCCAAACAGCTCACACAATCCTGTTCATAATTATTTCCCAGCTTCTCCAGTATTTCAAACAAAAAAAAATTCAGGAGAAATATTAGGAATAGTAGTACATTGGATTCCTGGAAAGGGAGTCAGCAGTGCACCTTTAATCAGTTTCCATACCCTGTTGTATCTACGACTTGTATTCTATTAGTGATTTTTTTAGATGACAGGTGTCTTTTGTGTTTGCTTCAACAGGTAAAAAGGAACTCTGACCAATCACTCTCATGTTCTCGTGGATTTACCTTTGCATTTCTGAATCTAGTAAGCTTGAACACACAGTACAGTACCTTACCTGACTGGGATTAAAGTGATTATATGAACATGAAAAAATTGAAGTTCAAGATTAACCGTTGCTACAGTTCTCTGATATTCTGCCCTATAATAAAATAAAAATAAAATAGGAAGTGACTGTTGCAGAAAAACTACTCAAGGAAAACCTGGCTTCCTGCTTTTTGTCTTAATACTCACTGTTTTCAATCTAACAGCAATATTTTTAAGTTTGTTTCACGGGAAAAGATACTACCTAAGCTAGTCAGTTTTGTCTCTTTGTAGAACATCAGCAGAGTAAAAACACACAAAATTAAATTCTGCTCACTAATACAGAGGAAACAACTCAGAAGCCCTCAAATTAAAAAAAAAAAAAAGGGAAAAAAAAGGAAAAAAGAGAGGATCACACATGGGAGCAGGCTGGTGATTGCAAAGCTGACCACATAGTCCATTTTATGGTTTTTTTAAATAACTTTCTACCCTGAAAACTCTTTTCACCCTTACAGCCCGCAGTGGTTATGCAGTATCTTTTCCCCCAGCAACACTCACTGGAGAACACATGAATGCATCCAGTCACCTGGGAAAGACACCAGGGATGGGGGTGGGGGGGAAAGGGGAAAGAAAACCAGAACACCAATCCCAAAACAGACCCATAACATTGCTTTACCCAGTACACAAGAGGTTCCCCACATCACAACATTTTCTGCTTGACAGGTTTACTTGCTTGACAAGTTATTTAGTCATAGATGGTAGCTAGTTTTAATATCTATAAGACATGGTAAACCCTGCAACACATTTACACATTCCTTCTGCATTCAGGTATTGGTCTGACAATTTACATTTACCTCTGACAAATACTTACGTTTCCACAAGAAAAGATCAAACACAGTGAAGGAACTATTTGTGCTTATTAAAACATTCTGATAGTGCTCCAATCTTTTTTAAGTTGTAAAAACTTCAACCATTTTCTTAATTCCATCGTATATTTACCATGAGTTCCAAACTTTTAATTTCCTTCTCTTCTTCTTTCCTTTTTCTCTCCCAGATTTACTTTAGCTTCTTAGCTATGGAATTTGAGACATGTTAGATATTCTGTTTATGATAGGTGACAAAAAAATCTTCCTAGTTAGCAGTCATCCTTGTCTTTTTCCTTCTGCTTGAAGCCTTTCCGTCCTTATAGAACATTTTATTTAGTGCTTGGTAGAGCCAGCACAGAACTGTCATGCAGGTCAAAAATCTACAGGAAAGTTGATCATATTTCCACCTCCATAATTGCACAAATCCTGGAAGAAGGTCCAGAAGTTATCCAGCTTCACATTCATCCAAGTGCTTGTGATGTGCAGAGAATATTCTCACTTCCAAGCTCCACCATAAATTCTTACTGACACACTTAGCACTCAATAGGGCAGTACTGATATGCATTCACTGTATCTTAATTGAAAGATGTTAGTTTAAAAAAACAAAGAAACAAAAGCCCAACAACCCAAAAGCATATAAAGCACCAAGAACAATGTGACAAAGGTGATCTGTTAACAAGATTGGCACTGATACAAAGAGAAAGGTTATGATATTCACCCTTCTCATGCAAACAGACCTTCCTTGGTGCCTGCTCTGAAGAGCTCACAATCTACAGGAGACGGCACAATGCAGAGGCAACAGAATAGTGGAATATGGGCAAGGATGAAGGGAAAAAATATGACTGTGTCAAAATAGCATTGTATCCTTCTAAGGCTTGTATACTGCATGACTGCTATCAGCCTTTTCAGAAAAAAATACATATAATTATTTTTATGACAATGACACAATAATCCTCAGTCAGCATCAAGACCCTGTTGAGTTGGTTCACAAACACAGTAAAAGAAAAAACCCTGCCTGAAGAGCTTCCAGTTTAAACAGACAAGACAGACACAGGGTGTAAAACAGAGGCACAAAGAAGGAAAGAGATTCTCTCATCAACTACCCAGCAGGAACAGCCCCATGAAACATATTCTTATTTACAAAAAAACCGTTCAACATTTTTCAGTCAGTAATGGTTAACATCAACCGACACAAAGACTTAAATGAGGGGAAAACACCACAACAAAATAGTCACAAAGACAGAAAGAAAAAAAATTACAGTTCAGATATAAATGGACAGAACTCATAAAAAGGTGATCAAGAGAAAGGGGAAGAAGATTTCCTAATTACAGTAGAAGATAGGATTTCAAAAGGTTGACTGCAGTGAAGTGGTATAAGAGCTAAAATTACAGGAGTAAGGGCAGGGAAAAGAGGGAGGGGAGAATCCATGAAAAGCTGATATCCTGAAGGACAACTTCGAAATGCATTCAGAGATAAAAAAGAAAGCTGGAAGAGGAAGGGAAAACAAATTGCAGACTAAAATAAAGGATGGGGCAATATTTACTCATCCAAGTGTTTGGGATTGTTCTCATATTTTAGTAGTGATTTTCCAAAAGAAAGAAAATTAATTTAGTGTACAATTGCTCTAAATACCTTGGTATACCAGATTTGTCAAAAAAATAAATCAAACCAAAACCCAGCAACAACCGACCCACAAACCAAAATATTCTCCAAAAGTACAAAGTCCAGACAACTTTAAAATCATGCAGCAAAGAGTACAGTTCTTCAAGAAGATTCAAGAAAATGGAATGAGAATAAGTTTGGGCAGAAGCTACAAAAGCTCGTTCTTTAGGCAAAAAAATGTTTAACGGTAGTCTGATCACCTTCTACTCTACCTTCAAAAATTATGGGAAGAGATATTATGAGACGTAAAGTCATGCAGCTAGAATTGTTATCAGTGTTGGCTTTTTCCATGCAGTGGGTGTTGGATTACTTGAGCAAACAAAAGATCAATGGTCATCTCTTGAAAAACAAACACAGGATGGCTGCACTGAGAGCCTTTACAAGCACCTGATTAAGAATACAGAGTTCTTGCAATAAAATTCAATGAGTTACTTATCAGGAGGGCTATAGAGCCCTTGAATAACATAAAATAGCTTTATAACCCAGAGATACTATGAAACATTTTCCAGAATTTGACAGATTTTGTTCACAAGCCCACGCGAACTTCTTGGTTGAGTTGATCTTAGTAATTTAAATCCCTTCAGACTTCAAGATCCTAGAACAATCTGAACCATTTTCCAGAAGCTAGTATAAATGGCAAGAACTTCTTACTCATTTCTCCCTGTTCACTGAACTCTCTGCATACTTCAGTCAGCTTTACAAAATACATCCCTGGTGGCCCAGCTGCATGAGAAACCAAACTAGCCTGGGTAATCAAACTATTTTCAAGCTTTAAAACAGGAAAGGCTAAAATGCCCTATTCCTTTCCATATATTCAACTGATTTTTAAAAAATCACTTTCTCATCCTGGATGGTGGGTTTGATTAACTGCGTACTTCTTACCAGCCCTTCACTTGGCTTGATGTTTGTAAGCTGGATCACTTCGAGATGGGCAGACTGAGAAACCAGTGGGTCAGAAGAGAGCGAGATTATGTGATCACAGACTCCAGAGAGAGTTTTACACTGGTAAAGAAAAAAGAAAAGAAAATGTCACAATAAGCACTGCAAACTATTTGCATATCAACATACAATTTAAACCATCACGTTTTGCAAGTATGTACAAGGCAGACAAAAATAAGGAGGAGAGGAAAAGGCCTCAGTGAGCAGTGCAATACAAAATACATTTTCTGTGATGACCTCGAACTAACACAGCGCCAGAACAGGAAAGAATAAGAGGCAAATGCTTTTGCTTCTGAGAAGAGAGAAATAGGGACTGTGCCAGCTGCTCTCACGCATTCTCTGTGCTGAGCTCCAACCTTCACCCTGCCCACACCTTTTGCAAAGACAGTAAGTGCCCCAAACCCCACTAATTTCCATTGAATATGCAGAAGTTCAGCACAGATGAAAATCAGGCTCTTAATGATGCCAGGCAACTCCCATTAACTCTGAAGTTTATTCTACACTAATAAAACATGCTAATTGTCTTTGGACTGGATTTCTCATGTTCTGCAGCTGCCAAGCATGATTTACTATTGCAGATATGAAGATTACAACAAACCACCACTACCCGATGGGATAACTCTTATACCAGTTATCACTGGCAGCCTCTTTGCAGCAAGACAGAAAAAGTTTCTAAAAAGGCCAGGACTGTCAAATTGGTACTGTTTATCTCCTGATCTCTCACTCCCTGAAAACCCTCTTCTCATGAGGAAGAAAAGTTGTGAGTTTTTCCTATCTTTCTCTCACATTTTTGTAAGAAAGTGATCTTTGAGATTTTCAAAGTTTTCCATGAAGTCCTCTTTCAGCAACTTTAAATGAATTCCCTGTTTAGATTTCCAGATACAATTTTGTCAGCAAATTCAGGGATTAGAACATTCTTCTGGTCCCAAAACTGCAGGTCTCTCCAAAATCAATTAAGAACCAGCTTAACTGCTCTCAAATTCAAAAGATGAAACCTAATCAGTCTCCTCAAAAGACTGAAACACAACTGCACACAACTGCTGCACCAGCCAACCACCAGACTGCATAGTACAGTTCTTACAGTAAAAAATATCTACTACAATGTTATAGAAAAATAATATAAAACTGGATATAGCCTCCTTGTCAAATCACTATTATAATTCCAAATGACAATCTACAAATATCTTATGTAAATAAAGTAAATAAAAAAATTTAAGTTATAAAAGAAAAAAAGAATAAATCCAAGTACAGTGAAATATTAATCCTTTTACATACGAGGATACTGTGATTTTCTCCTCTTCAAATTATTTACAAACAGTTAAAAGTTTAGATTTGTATATAGATCACTTGTTTTGTTGAGAAATAATGTTTCAGGGCGGAAAAAACAAATCAGAATCAAATGAAAAATATAATAAAATTTTTATTACCAATACGACCTTCTTCCAGAAAAAATATTACTTTCAAGCATAGCCACACACACCGCCCCTTCTGCTTTGTCATGATGCAGAATCATTACTGAATAAAGGAAGCCAAGAAATATATAAAATGAGGTCAAGAATATTTTGTGTTTTACCTGAAATAGGAAGAAGTGAAAAAGTGAACTTTATGGAAATTTGGGGTTCTTTTAATGGCTTTTGGATACACAAAAATTGTGTTGAGCTGACATTTTTAAAATATAAAAACTATATAAAATTCCATAATAAAAATTAAAACTTAGATTTCTGTTTGTTTGGCTTTTTTCAACACAGTATTGGCATGTTATTTGTATTTTCATACCTCTTGTAATTGCACTGACAATTATTGAAAAATTGTTTAAAAAAATTACAGAGCACTCAGCTCTCCATATGCAAAGTGAAGAGACCTACATTATAAATTCCTCTCTGCAGACAAAAACAGATATAACTTTAGACTTGTATTCACCACCTATTCTTCCTATTAATTTCCTCTAAAACTACTAAATTTATGGAGTTCTTAGCAGTTTCAGAGAAACTTTTGCTTGCAGTGAACTATTTTTTTTCTCCTATTTTTCAACTGTTGCATTTCAGAGAGATGCCAAAATGGACAGAAAAGGAGCGTTCCTACCACCCAACACAAGGTATGTCAGTCACAGACATGGCTCCTCATTAAAAGAAAAGTCCTCAGCTGCCTTGACAGAGGATGGGGAAAGGTGAGGAGTTGGGCAAGTCTAGGATGTGGCACAGAACAGAAGCCTAAGCTGAGCTGCTCCCTGGAGCAGCTGCTCTCCCTCTGCCTCTCCATAAGAGGGGTACAGCATACACTACACAGTAAGTCTGTGGAGATCAGCATTCCAATACTGTTATATTGGTTGCAATTCTAAAACAAGGTGGTGTGAATGTTCCCCAAGAGGAGCTCTGGGAATACTGGATGTCAAAATCACGAAGTTGCTAGGATAAAAAAATCTCCCATATGCTTCAATGCATTTCTAAAAAATTATTGTCTTTTGGGTCTTGCAGCTTCCTTAGATATTCACACTGCAGTCCAACAGGAGGTTATCATACCCATTCTAAGCAGAATAAATGGGCCACAGCAAAGTCTCTAGAAAAGACCTTATGACTACAGGATGCACTTTCAGATTAAGGCTTCAAATTCCATGACCTTTCCAAAATGTAAATGCTCATTCAACATGTGAGGATGTATACACAACTACCTTCCTAGAAATTATATGTAGAGCAAAACTGCTGCATTACTAGAAAATATTTTCCACTTCATGAGTGTCCAGAACTCACCACAGTGAAGACAAAAGTTTAAGACAGATAACTTCTAAAGCTTGATAAAATGCTATCAGGTTTATTATCGTGTATGAGTATCAAAGGTGACTGGGAACAGCAAAAGAAAACAGAAGGTACAAAAAAAAAAGAAAACTAACTAAAGTTCTTGAATTACTTCTCTCAATTTCTGACCAACAGAATTAGCTATATTTCTTCTAACAGAGCTCTAGTGGGCCCGAGTGATTCAGTAAGACAACATGCCATAACTAACTGCACCCGTAAAGAGAGCTGCTCAAGAAACAGCCACTCCGGACAATGAGACCTAATCACAGAATCATCTGCTTAGTAATTATGGAATAGTTCTGTCCAGCAAATTCATTTAATTGAAAAATGTTTTCTTTGTGTGTCCTTTCCTTTGGAGGGACACACAAATCCTGTAGGAGGATTATGAATTTAAGATTCACTGCTATTGCACAGCAAATTGGCATATTCACTTTGCCTGGACTTCCAAGGAATGACTAACTAATTTGATTTTAATTAAACTGATCTTTTAATTTCAGAACACTAAGCATTTTATTTGAGTTTTCTTGTTCTGGCATAGTTTCAAGACTTTGGGAACAAAAAGTAATTTTTTTAAACTAGGAGCCTGGGTTCTGCCCAACCATCCAAAACTTGCAGTTGCTATGAGAAAATAACAATGCCTTTACCTTCTTCTGAAAGTATGAGAAGCCTGCTTCTGTTGCATACTTACCGAATTTTACAAGTTTCCCTATAAACTATTGGACACTTAAATATTTTTGGTTAAATATTTCTTGGTTAAAGAGTTGAACTGTAAGCAGGATCAAGAATCTATTGGGCTTATGTTAAAAGCAGACATTGTCATGAACTTTGAGTTTGTCCAGAGCCAGGACAGCAAGAAGCCCACTCTTACACAGCAGATATTCCCTCCCCCCTGCAAAGAGAGGGTACACAGGCTCTCACTGGAAACACGTCCAGAGGCTGACACAGGCAAAATAATGCATTTTTCTTCACCTTTACTCTCAGGAACATCTCATTCACAGTTTGTGGGGTTTTGTTTGAGGTTTTTTTTTGGAGGGATGTGTATGTCTGTCAAGGATGGGAGAAGGAGGAAGTGGGAAATTCAGGCCCAGGAATATATCAGAGCTTGGATGGCTCTGGGACATTTTCATAGGGTACAGCTGTGTCAGTTTGCACCAGCTTTTAACTAGAGGCTCTGAATGCAGTTACCATCCAGTGCCTTGCCTGTGCCTAGCACAGAAGCAATGTCAATTTAACGGAGACAATATGCTATTGCACATAGAAAGTTCCCACATAAACCGTCTGTGACTTCCCTATGCTTCTCTTCCTATATAGTTCCTACCAAGGCTCATCAGGTTCATCCCATATTCACTCAAGCAAAAACCCTGCCTAAATTTAAAGTTATGTTCTATGTAACTTTACTTCTAGCTAGACTAAATTTTCCCTAAACACCCCAGACTTCACTGGAGCTTTCATCTCAGCACATGTAAATCCAATTTGAGAAATTATATAGGTGAGATAAATCCAGGGGGTTTAATATTAATTTTTTAAATGATTAATTATATTAAAAATAAGTTATTTTATTTTATGGAAAAAAATGGAGTGATATAATACTTTGCATGTAGGCTACTCAATTAATTTGAATAGAAGAAATGCTACTCATTTTGTTCCGAAAAATTTATGAACACATAATTATTCAGGACAAGCTGTATCATAGAAGTGTATTTTAGTGCCAGTAAAATCAGATGGTAGTACTATCTTCTCACCTTTTCTCTTTAATGGTAGAGTACCTTTGGATGCTTTCTAAAACTACACTTCTGTTTATGAAAACATTGTTAATGAGATCGGGTTCCTTTATCTTTTGTAACTGCTGACTGCCTGCTGCAGTGCAGTGTTAGTTACAGTAAGAGGCCACAGGAAGCTGAGGACCCACTAGCTCCCACAAAAATCAGCAGGCATTAAAAATCCCCAGCCTTCCTCAAGCTGCACTCACATACGAGTGTGGCTTTGACCCACTGGGCTCTGCCCGCCTTCCATTTTCAATCCGATTCTTCCTTGTCGCAATCTTATTCCTCTTATTTGACCTAGAAATTGCCCTCCTACTGCCCCTCCCATGAGCTACTCAACTCCCCTCCCCTCTCACTACCCTAACATGAACCTCCGCAGTCATTCTCCTCCTCGCATTAGGACTAATCTATGAATGAATTCAAGGGGGCCTAGAATGAGCAGAGTAACTTCAGAAAGTTAGTCTAGCAAAGACAGTTGATTTCGGCTCAACAAACCACAGTCCTACCCCGTGACTTTCTCAATGACCTTTCTGCATCTAAGCTTCTACTCTGCCTTCACCCTAAGTAGTTTAGGACTAGCCTTTCACCGAATACACCTAATTTCTGCCCTACTATGCTTAGAAAGTATAATACTATCAATATACATTGCCCTCTCTATGTGGCCTATTCAAACTCAGACAACATCCCCCACCTTAATACCCATTCTCATGTTAGCGTTCTCAGCCTGTGAAGCGGGCACTGGTCTAGCAGTCCTAGTAGCTTCCACCCGAACTCATGGATCAGACCATTTACACAATCTAAACCTTCTACAATGTTAAAAATTATTCTTCTCACAATCATATTACTCCCCATTACCCTCTTATCCCCTCCAAAATTTCTATGACTCAATGTCACCTCGCACAGCCTCTTAATTGCAACCGCTAGCTTACAATGGCTTCCTTCAACCTATTATCCTAGCAAAAACCTATCATCATGACTTGGAACCGATCAAATTTCATCCCCCTTATTAGTTCTATCTTGTTGACTTCTACCTCTTATAATTCTAGCAAGCCAAAATCACCTTCAACAAGAACCTCCTACATGAAAATATATTTTTACCATAACCATAATCCTCACCCAACCATTCATTATCTTAGCCTTCTCAGCCTTAGATCTGATACTATTTTATATCGCATTTGAAGCTACCCTAATCCCCACCCTAATTCTAATCACACGATGAGGTAGCCAACCAGAACGTTTAAGTGCTGGAATCTACCTCTTATTTTATACACTAATTAGTTCTCTCCCCCTGCTAGTAGTAATTCTCTATCTTCATACTCAAACAGGAACTATACATATCACTATGATAAAACTTTCACACTCACCTCTTACAAACTCCTGAACAGGCCTCATATCAAGTCTAGCCCTACTGCTTGCTTTCATAGTGAAAGCTCCCCTTTACGGTTTACACTTATGACTCCCAAAGGCTCACGTAGAGGCACCAATCGCAGGGTCTATACTCCTAGCTGCACTCCTCCTCAAACTTGGGGGATACGGCATTATGCGTATCTCAATAATTACAAACTCCCTATTAGACCACCTCTACTACCCATTTTTAGCCCTAGCCTTATGAGGGGCACTAATGACAAGCTCCATCTGCCTACGCCAAATCGACCTCAAGTCATTAATCGCCTACTCCTCAGTAAGCCACATAGGTCTAGTCAAGCTTCCAGTGTGCAAGGTAGCTGAACAAAGGGAAAGAATTTGTCCACACTAGAAAAAAAGCAAGTTACAAATTATTAACTGAGAGAAATCAACAGATTATTACATTTTCTCCTTTTGTGCACAGTCCCTGTTCTCACTATAAGCCTTCTAGCAACAACTTCAGTTCTCTTTTGCAGTTACTCTCTATTCAAGTGACACACTTGTAATTGCAGATTGAAGCTACACCACAGTCTTTATGTGCAAAGTTAAATGATTCAAAGGAGCACAAAAATATCACCACACAGCACCTAGTTGTTTGGTAGAAATTCAAAGGGAAACATTATCTTTTACCCAGTAGGAAAGTACTTTATGCCCTACAGCATTACCTGCAGGTAATACTTAGTTTCTATCTGTATTTTTGGATCATAGGGTACCAATTTCTAACAGCTTTTCTATAATTATTCCTTCTTTCAGCAAGAGGGATGAGGACCTAAAGGTGACTAAATTAGATTTCTCTCTGTTCCAATTCTCTGTGGCTACTTCAATATGTCCTGGGAAAACATCTGTCTTCTGCAGCAGAATGCAAGTACCTAAGGACATAGTCTTCCCCCAAACTCTCTATCTGTTTGATTCAGGCAGCTCTACGGTCACTAAGTGTTTCTGATCAAGCAAACAGACTTGTTTGTCCCTGTCCTTAATTTTACCCAGGCTAGTGACCAAGCTTAAATCTATCTTGCCAAGTATTTCAATACTGAAGCATCCTGGCTGAAACACATTCCCAGGGCAACAACAGCACCAGCCTCCCTCACCAAGTTCCTCACCTATGTCATTTGAATGAGGGAAAGGATATCCATAAGACATATGGATGTTCAAGGCTAAAAGTAAGCAAAAACATCCGGGCACTGTTAACTTTAATTTGTTTGGGAAAAAAAAAGAAGCAGCTCTGCTAGTTACAGCTGTTTGAGAAAATGAAGTCTAATCAGAATGCTTAATCCAAAACAAATAATTATTAATAAAGTAATTTTAGTCCAAAACATTGTTTGTATTGTATGGAATACATCAATAACTCCAGCAATATTAAAACCAAGTGGGCCTGAACTGGTATTTTTACATATATGAAGTTTAAACTGTGAACGACATCTTATTTTGGATGCAAAAGGAGAGGCTTCTATTAGAATGAAGCTTGCTTGGTTTAATTTGCAAGGTATAGACTCCTGAAAAAAAGAAGGTGGTTACTTTTTCATTTTTCTTTTTTTCTTTTATAAGACTGTAAAAATGATACCTTTGACAATGTATTTTTAGTCCTTTATAGTTCTATAACAAATATTCAAATATAGTGGGCAGGAGCAAATTACTGTCACTGTGGTTTCAACAAGGCTGTTACCAAAAGAACATTCTGATCCATTGCTTGTTCTTTTCTCTTTCAACTTAGTAATTCTTCTTAAGTTTAAATAGCTCATTTGTTTTTCAAAAAACTTCTTAATATTAGCTTCATTCTGCAGATTCACTTTCTACCATTTCCCAACTCAATAAAACTGCATTTTCATTTTGCAGGAAATGCAGTCCAATTTTAAAAGAGTGAAATTCCTTAGGAAAACGTTCTCTTTTTTTATGGAATTAAACTAAAATACTTAAAAAGAAAGACTATTAAAATTTTTCAGTTAAAACTTATTATTAATCTGAACAGAGCCTGGTTTCTACTTTCTATAATTAGTCCTTCTCGCTTTAATACTTTATTGCTTCATATGGATTAATCTGTACTGGATATTTCCATCACATACAGCCTTGAACAGCTGGATGGAATCAATTCTTCAAATATTTTAAAGCTCCATTTACACTTTTGCAATGATTAACTTATAATTCCCCAAATAAGCAGAACTGACAACCTTTTAAGCTGAGCAGGTTTACAAACATTTTACCATCTAAAGCTAAATCAATACAAAGATTCTAAATATAAACTAGCAAGAGCAGACTAATTTTCAGTTTTGAAGTAAATACTACACCTGTGGCTTATCCCTTCATATTTAGGCTCAGTGTATTTTAAAACCTGTTCTTCTAAAATTAATATTTTCTATAGCCATCTACTTCTGTTGGTATTATTTTGTGGTGCAATTTACTTTCTGGTTATATCAAAAAATTATTATTATTATTTAACTATTTATTTATTACATTGCTTACTGAGCAAAATCTAATCTGAAAAAAACATACAGAGAAATAAAGTGGCAGAACACTTGGAGAAACCAAGTGTTTCTGTGAATAAAGTCACAGGGAAAAAACCAAAACTTTAAGAAATATAGTTGTCTTTAAAATAATTGTTTCAACACTCCTTTAATCCTGGGGCAAAAAATTGTAGAAGAGACATTTTTTCCCCAGACACATTTTGGAACTCCATTTAGAAGAAATAAACAAGTTTAAGTAAGTAATTTCTTCTTAAAACTTTGTAATTCTTCAATTAGACCTTTTTCCTTTAGATACATTCTATGTGTTTACTTGAATAACAGAGATTAGTTTGATACTTAACCTAATACTATGAGTGGCAATCAAAACGCTTTTCTAAAAAACTCGAAATTGCTTGGAACAAACAAAAATATTTCTTTCTGGAATATAAGCTGAAGCTATAGAGGTTCGTCTCCACAGAACACCATTTCTTAAAATATCTCAGTGATACCCAGAGAGCTAACATGGGAATACATGAATTGACGTTAAAACATACCATCTGTGCACAAGGTGATTCAGCAATCTCCACATGAACACCCACACTGCCACTTCTGAAGGAAAGAGGGCATTCATCTGCTTTTCAAAAGAAACTACTGCCTTTAGAATATGAACACCTGAACTATTTTCTGGCCCTACCTAATTAAAGCAAACCAATCAGTCATTTATTTGAGGATCTTGCTTTTGGCAAGGGATGTTGCCTACTTCACCATGCTTTAGAGGAAGATATGAAGACTCAGTGACAGGTAAACTTTGGAGGTTTCCACGTTTGCACTTCAATACTGGAAGAATGGTCTCACAACCCCCTCTGTGCCCACTGCATCTTCTTGCTCTCCAACTTGGAACTCAGTAGGCTCGCTCCAGGGGAAACAGGGCAGCATTCCCACAGGAGATGTGTGCTTACAGAGCTCCAGCCCTTAACCACAGCACAACAGGCCAAAATAACACTTCTCACCATGTGAACAATGAAGATGTTCAACCCAGAACACAAGTTCAACATAAAGTAAACCACTGGACCACAAACAGGTAATGTGGACAAAAATCTACTACTTTGATCCAGCAGTCTGCTCCTATCCTCTTTTTTAATCTACTGTTAGATTGCTCCCCCCAGATTGTCTAATGGGTTAAACCCACAACACATTTTTCTGTCTTCCAAGGAGAGAGGTTAGAGGGAATTGTGACTGCTTTCAATTCCAATTTATCATCAACCTTTTCAGCTGCATGTGTAAAATACTACCTTTCAAATTTGAAATATGATGTCAAATCCTATCTTTTACTTATTTAGTCATAGATTTACCTCTTTCACCAATTGCTTATGGTCAGCTTTCAGTTTCCTCAAAATTGTCTGTTGAAGCCTGTATTAACTCTAAACACTGCCTTAACAGTCCTTTCTGCTGATTTGTAAAATTTATATACTGTATATAGCAGATGTCAGAACTCTCATCTCTTATAGCAGACAACAAACATGTTTTGAAAACCAGGCTATATATAATGATTTCAAACTCATAGCACTTTAACCTCTGCCAAGATTATGCAATTAAAAACCTCCTTACTTATATACTTGTAGAGATTGGCCTAGCATAGACGAGCTCAATAAATTTGCTAATTTATTGTGTCCCCAGCTGAAAACATGCCAGTGAAACTTAAAAATACAAGGAGACTTATTTCCACATCACTGTGAAACCAAAGTATCAAAAGCTTATAGAACTCAGCCTGTCAAGCCTTTGATATGGAAGCAATAGGAAAAAAAAGGGGAAAAAAGTACTGCAAAATTTACTGGGAAGTTCACCTTTTAAAATAAAGAAATGCAGGATTTTCTTCCTTAAGATCTATAATAAGACCAGTATAATATGAAAATGTGAAATATAGTGAATAAATTAAGCCAACTCATTATTCACTCCGAGTGATATTATCTTCATTTCTAACTTTTAGAAACAAGATCTGGGTTAATTTAATACTCACTAAAGCTCAGCCACAACATGAAACAGAAATTAATATCTAAAACTTAGGCACACTTTTCAGACAAACCCTTGCAAAGTTCCTGGCTCTCATATGACAGGTTTGTAACATCATGACCTATCCACAAGTAGTTCTACACATTCACTCGGCCATATTCAGACTAGTTCATTATCACACTGGCACTGCATACAAAAAGCATGAACCACACAGCTCTAAAATTCTATGTGGTCTATACAAATACATTTTTTAACAGAAATCCAAACACTACTTACCACATGAAGAATTTTATTCTCTGTTTCATATACTGTGCAATCCTGAAAAAAGTAAAGCAGAAAAGGTAGGTTAAGTTGGTCCAATCATTCCTCCTTCCTTGATTTATCATTAAAAAGAATTCAACTGAATTGAAAAGTCCTTAGGATGAAATGAAATATTTCAAAGACTTGGACAGAATGAAAAGATTCATGTAACCAAAGTGTGAAGCCACCACAGAAAGGTAATATTGGTAAATGTTTATATCTATTCCCTAGTTCTTGTTGCTTCCTTCCTTGAGACAGATAATGCTCTTTCTCCACTTTACATCCTTTTGCCACATAGCTGCTAGTCCCATGTATACCTAACAAGTGCCTTCAACCAGTCACCCCTGACCATGGACAAAAATTACCTGCTTGTAGTGGTAACACTGAAAAACAGAAATACCAGCAATAGTCTTAAATGACTAAGAAAGGAAACTAAGATGAACAATTCTTGCTGAGCTGAACTGACATGTTTGCATATGTTGATTGTTTATAACATAGCACGACATGGGAGGGAGAAGAAACACCAAATAAAACACACAGGTAACTTGAGGCAGACTCTCTTGTTTCACACAGCCTGCTGGGGACTTCATGTACATTCTCGTCACCTTATGCAGCGTTTGAGGCAGGTTCTATAGGCAAGACTAACAAAAAGGAGTCTGGGACTGTGAAAGTTTTTCTGACAGGCCAAAATCTCAGTGGATATAAAGAAATGGAGTTAGCAAGGCAGAGAGTACATGAAAGGCAACCAACATTGGTGAAAGAACCACTCTTTTTTAAGAGTAACTTTACAGTAATTAGTGCAAACTCTGTTTAGAACAGATGCTTTATGTCCTATCTAATAAACCACATGAAAAATGGGACGAAGTTTTCATGTTTAAAGTCTCGTTTTAAAATCAGTTTATCATGCTAGAAAAAGAACTTTTTTTATATGCAACTGTTTTAAAAAGAATGAACTTTTAATCCATGAAACACTTCCAGTGTTACTCAGGCAAGAAAAGCCAATGTGTTCTTAAGCTTTATATAAAGCAACCCATGCAGAAGTAGCAAGTTGATCAGGGAGCATTTTCCTAATAACAGCTGTTGGCATTCAGGAAACATTTGCTAGTAAGTATAGCCAGAAAGAAAACCTAACACATTTAATTATATGCAGACATCAATGAAGTATTCGCAATCTTAGTAGCAAAACACACATTTCATTGTTATATGTGGGAGGGCATGTAACATTTTCAATCTGGATATATCTATTTTCTGCATGGTTTCTTATGAATCATTTTGCAAAAATAGCAGGAAGAGATTGCAACATTTATATTGAAGAACAAAAAAAAAGTGCTTTTAAGCAGACATAATTATTTCATTGTTAATAAGAAGAATTTACTATAAGTTTAAACATTCAGCTTAGAGAGGATACTGTCTGAGACTAAAGGAAGAAGGATTCTGGGTTCTCAAATACTCTATATGTTTATTACAAACAAGAAAACAGTGAATAACAGAGAAATACTGCTAAATCCTTGAAATTAATCTCTTCCATGATCATGAAGGAAGCTATATATGCTTATTTTCAGCAAACCAGGAGTATATATGTATATATATGTATAAAATATTCAAATATTTCTGAATCCACAAAAAACAGTAAAACAAGTGGAAAACTTCTCAGGCATCCAGTCTGTGAACAGATTCACCCTTAACTTCTCAATATATAATTCCCTACAAATTCAGGGTCTGGGAAGAGGAACTGCTAAATGAGTTCATCACATAGCAGACAGCAGACTGTTGATATTACATCTTCATATTCAGGTAAGAGAAAAATTAACAGTTCTGTAAACCACAAAAGATAGAAAAACTGGAGGAGAGCGAATGCAATGTTTCAGTAAAAAAACCACAAACAATTCCAAAATATATTTTTTTCCATACATGATTGATATCCAACTAAACATAATTTAAGCATGAACTCGGGGAAACATGCAGGAATGTAAAGAGCCATGGACCAGAGCAGCCCTGAAGTTTAGGATTCAAAGAAACCTAGGAAAAGGTCACCAAGCTGATCCCTGCAGCTCGTTTCCCTGCAGCCATCCCTAGAGATGAGGGCTGAGGCTGCTTCTGAACAGCCCCAAGAGCAAAAGCCACAAGTCCCTTTCTGTCATAGGCAACAGCTCATTTCCCTTTGGCTGCCTTGTGCTTTATCTTTAAGCAAGTGCTGAAGATAACTGTGCCCACCCTCTGCAAACATCCCTTAGGTGGCATGATAAGCTGAATGCAAATTACTGGGGGCCTTTACCATTTACAGTTATTACTTTTTCATACCCATTTTAATTCAACTAAAAAAGCTTAAAGCACTTGAGAACTATAAAAAGTCTCTAATTATGCAATTAGAAATAATTTTTTATTCTTAGTAGCATACCACCCACACCTGGAGAATGCCTCTTCTTTCCATACAAGCCTATATCTTACTCCTGAAAGATTTTCTTAAATATCTGTTTAACTACAGTATCAAAACATTGCAATTAAGGTAAGAAACAGATCATATGCAAGTTTAACATTAACTTTTTTCTACTTCAGAAAAGCAAGAACACACATAAAAATCTGCAACCAAGTTTTACTCCTACACAAGATAAAAATTTGCTATTCACTTAGTTAAACAATACTGTGATTATCTCTGAACTGAAATACACAGTTACAGCAAATACAAGATATATTACTTTTACCTGTTTATTCTCTGAACTTTACTATATACATTCACTCCCATACTATAACTGAAGCTAGGGTATATGATCTTCTTCTAACCAAACCAAATAAAGCTTCAGCTGAAACCGTATAATGTTATTTTCTAAATGTGGATTATTTTCTAGAAGATTAATGACACAGATTGTTAATAAAGCAACAAAAGAAGTGTTAAT
This sequence comes from Manacus vitellinus, assembly GCF_001715985.3. Classification (NCBI taxonomy): domain Eukaryota; kingdom Metazoa; phylum Chordata; class Aves; order Passeriformes; family Pipridae; genus Manacus; species Manacus vitellinus. The sequence goes on from NW_021940813.1 coordinate 11,140,760, forward strand.
TTACATTTCCTGAAGACAGTCAAATAGTGGCCATAAGTAGTTTGAGAGAGAAAAATGGGACAGTGTCATCCACAAAAAGAGGGACATAAAAGGGAAACATGAGAGAACAAGTTTATTACTAATATCAGATTTTCATAGTCACTCTCTCCAGCTCTGCCTCATGCATAAAGAATGGCAAAAGTGACCTTTGTGGAGACAGCTGGAACTAGGCTAATATCCCAAAAAAAGGGAAACATGAGGTCCAAAACTGGAAATACAAAGAAAAGCAGTAAGGGAGAAAAATAAGAAGAGCAAGAACAAACCACACAAATCAGGAAGAGGATTCTTCTGCATTTTCAATCCCGGTATAGTTTTAAAATCTAATTTTAAGACTACCAGGCAAGGTAGCAAGATCTACACTACACTGCAGCTGAGAGGCATCACTTATTTCTTCCAGAAGCTCTGACCTTCATAACCACAATTCTGCACTATTTCTACAAAAAAAATTGTGAGTTTTATCTGCACAGATCCTACCATAATGTCATAAGAAATAATTACTAAGTACATTTAAATTAAACCCATCGAATTAGACAGCACTGGCTTGTGGCAACGCTGTAAAATGTACACGTATCACTGTGGCCTACCCCAGACATTGCTAGAACAAACCACATGAGAAAAAACATACATAAAATACAAATATTTGTGGACTTTTTTTCAAAAGCAGGGTTTATGATGGTATATTTTTCCATTTTCTTTTAGTTCTACCCTCACTATTATTATCTTCTTTTTCAACATTTGTCTTCGTATGTCGCAGAAGTGGGGAATGGAGTCAGCTAATTACACTAGCACTTTTCCTATCCTTTGTTTTCTTTGCACCCAAGTCAATTAAATCTTAACTCAAAATCTGAAGTACTGAGATACAGAAGATCTGCCAACTCATCCTACTGCTCACATATCCCATAGGTAAAAAAATGTTCATGCAGTTCTCTAGCACTGTAACTATGGGATAACTATTCAACAGAAAACACTTCTATTTTTGCATACATATGATCTGGTGTACAAGTTCAAGTTGGCAACCTGTCAAATTACCTATTGCAATTACCTATCAAACACACCTCTCAGGATACTTGCAGGCTATACTCTCAAAACATACCATCATTATTACCACTACTACTACTATTATTATTATTATTCATGGGTTTGCCACATATTCTAGGCAGCTGCTGCACTGCACTCTTGGCAGTCTTTAAGTTCCTGTCAACTCCATAATTTAACTTCAGAATAAAATTATGCTAGTTAAAAAAATAAAATACATACATACAAATAGTTAATGGATAAAAAATTGAGAGAAATGCATAAATATGTGCATTATTTCTTTCAGCAACATTTCAGCATTTCTACTAATCCTTAGATCAAAATGCTCAAGAGACAGCATGGACTTCTTTCACTGTAATTTGTTGTTCAGCAGAATGCTTTAGGTGCTCATGTATATGTAATCTATTTTTTCTTACAAGGCAAGGCAATTTCTTAGGCAGAACTGATACAGAAGCAGGTTATATGATTTTCAGCAACAAACCCCAAATCTCCCAATTCTCAGGTAACATGTTAGCCAAAAACTGTCCTTTATAAATTCATATGATAGTGGCATTGCCCAGAAGCAGGTTGTGTGATGGAGTAAACTGGAGCAACTTGTAAAGAACAAGAGCTTGCCATGAGATTATTCATTCTCCAGGCAGCTTTCAAGTCACTTCTGGTGGAACTTCTTCCCTGGTTTTTTCATTTATTTTCCTCTGCAGTCCAACTGAACTTAGATGAAGGCAATTGACATGTATGTATTTGTGCATATTGCACTGTTTTTTTTCTAGCATTTTTCAGATAAAAATGTAGGCAATTGTGTTAGGAACACCATTTTAAAAGTGGTAGTAAAATCACCCGGGAAATGCATCTTTCATGAGCAACTCCACTCATCTTCCATGTCTAGTTTCAAGAGGGCACCAGCTAGATTTTATGTACTGCTTAAAAACAGATGTCTGATAGAATTGCTGTCACCATTGTTTTTGAAGTCATGCAAAATGTTCTAGACTATGTAACTCCAGTACTCTATTTGTAAAAAAATAATGAATTACATGATTGCTAAAAGAGGGTTCAGACTCTCACGCACTGCCAAATCTTTGGCATAAAAATCTCTCTCGAGTAATGTAGCCATTGGTTGGAATTAAACCAAGCTATTCTTTAAATCCCTTTGCTTCTCAAATTGATTAAAACTGTAACTGAATCCTTTAATAGCAGTATAAGTCAAATGGATGATCTGTCACTCTTGCTACTTAGCAACAATAAAAAATAATTAACTTGAGAATGCTCAGACATAACTCCCAGCCCCTTCAGACTCGGTACCACACCATGAAAAATAAGTTGTTCTGGCTTCAAGGAGCCTACTCTGAGCCTGTTCAAGTGTCACTAGCTCTAGGGAACTTATGCCATTGGCTCTAGAAAGGCTCATTTGGTTTGAATTCTGCCCAATTCAGCACTAGCAAGAGAGCCACAAGACTGAGGTTTGCTGGAATTGTCACTGAGAGTTCTCACAGAAGTTCTCAAAAACAATGATGACAAAGTCTAAAGCTTTGCCAACACATGAAGAAGGCAATAGTCTTATAACTTCCAGTATACGCTGATTTATTATTACCCTTCATTGCTTTTCTTGGACCAAGCCACTGGTACAAGGGTAAGACAGGTTGAGTTCATTTAGTGTTTCACTAAAATTAGAAAATACATAGAAAATACATCTAATACAGCTGATGGTAGGAAAAAACAATTGCAGCTTTAAAATAATAAACTTGATTGATATCGTAGAATGGTTTGGGTTGGAAGGGATCTTAAAGATCATCTAGTCCCAATACCACTGCCATGAGCAGGGCTGTCACCCACCAGGCCAGGTTGCTCAAAGCTCCATCCAAGCTGGCCTTGAACACTTGCAAGGATGGGGCATCCACAACTCCTCTGGGCAACCTGTTCCAGTGTCTCATGACCCACACAGTGAAAAATTTTTTCCTTATATGTAATCTAAACCTGCTCTCTTTCAGCTTAAAACTATTACCCCTTGCCCTATCCCCACATGCTGTCTTCAGCTCTCTCATAGTTCCCTTTAGGTACTGAAAGGCAGCTATAAGGTCTCCCTGGAGCCTTCTCTTCTCCAGGCTGAACAACCCCAACTCACTCACTTCTCTCATAGGAGAGGTGTTCCAGTCTTCTGATCATCTTCGTGGACTTGCTCCACCAGGTCCACATCCTTCTTACATGGGAGCCCAAGCGTTGGATGCAGCCCTGCAGGTGGGGTCTCATGAGAGGGGCGAATCACCTCCCTCGATCTGCTGGTCACACTGCTTTTGAAGCAGGCCAGGATATGGTTGGCTATGACAAAATGCTGTGTTCTATATTTCATGATGATTAAAAAACTGATGGACACCATGGAACCGTGCTCAGACTGTGATTTACAAGTATGTCTGGGTAATCACTGCAATAGTAGAACACAAATTGGCAAAATATACAGCTCTGTTCAATCCCCTCCCCTCCAACTCCCTTTACAAAACCAAAAAACTCTTAAATACTCCAAAAGCTACAGGAGTTGGCAAGCAGGTAATGTTCTCTTCTGGCAACATGCAAAGAAATAAGAGCATGACACAGTCAGAGGCTTCCTGAGGTGTTTTACCACATCTTAGATTTTGAGAGGTCTAGCAGGTCTTTGGATACAAAAGGTATGGCTTTGAGGACACTGACAATTACACGTTTGGAACAGAGGGAGGGAGAAAGGAAATACTTTTTTCCTGTCTTTTACCTAAAATGCAATAGCAAGCTCCTCTAAGCCATACAACACCCAGTGCTTCCACAGACAATCCTTGGCTACTGCCATACAAAATTAATTTTTAAAATTACACAGATGTTGTTACTACACTGTATTTCTAAGTAACCATCCCAAAATATGCTCTTTCCACGACTTTCTTTCCACTGAGCTGCTCCAAAAGTCTCCCATCATGGCTGTTCTGACTGCCACAGTCCCAGGGAGCTCTATCCTCAGCTCTCCCCTTTTCCGCAACCTCTTCCCTGTTGCTCAGCAGCCTCCTAAAATCATGCTGCTTTAATTATCATCTCTGTGCAGATGAGTCACAGATCTCTCGTCCCTTCTGTTCATATTCACAGTTCAGAATCTCCTTCTGGATATTTGCCACCAGCCCTAACACAGTGTGCTGGAAAGCTGAAATCACATTTCTTCCCAAACGCTCCCTGTTCTCCCTTTCTTTCCCAGTCTCTGTCAACAGCTCCACCACCTTATGTCCCACAAGCTCACAACCTGGGTGCCATTTTCAACTCCTCTTCACTTCCCACACAAATCCTGTCGATTTTATTCCCATTGCCGTTCAGAAATATTTGCTTTCTTTCTCACACCACAGTTATTCAATCCCTGCAGTTCCTTGCCACTGGGTCTAGGGCATCCTCACTCTATTATTATTCCCTTCCCCTCCACACTGAAGCCAGAACTCACCTCTACCTGCAGAACCCACTCTGTCCTCCCCCATCAGAAACACACATAAGGACTGACAGGGATGGGAGAAGCAGAATGGTGAGCACACATCTTTTAACAAAGTAAGGGGAGAGGAAAAAAAATCTCTATTGGAAAAATACAATGCAAGCTACTAAATAAATGCTACAGAAAAGAACATTTCTTATGCAACCTACATAAATGTTTCTAAAAGTCTAGAGCCTTTCCCTGAAAATGTAATAAACCTGAGGTACTCTAAGTTCATAACCTTTGTGTACAAACTAATAGCAATTACCCTGCCTACTGAGTACAAAGAATTGCTTTAATTTTATTTAAACAATCTGTGTGGAGTGGCACCTATCACCATAGTAACAGAATACTTCATGTAGAAATTTAATACAACTTACATAAATCACCCACAGATCAAGCAACCACTGGGCAAAATTGCTCTCTGGATTAAGAGAGATGCAATGGGTACACTAAGCTCTTTTATTCTATCTTTCTGAAGTCATTTTTCATTTCCAATTATTTCTACCCTTCCTCCTATAAAAGGCATCATCTTGCTTTCCCTAAGGATCTGGTCACATATTAATTCTTACTTTGCATATAGAGAGTTACACTTCTTCCTTGTTTCTAAAATGAGCCAGTATACCATTAGGTCAGAAACTACAGCCAGTATTTTAGCACTGACTAAAATCACACTGATAGTTGCTCATATATCCCTCTGGAATTTAAGTGCTTACATGGTCTAAATTGAATTTCAGCTGTTCAGGTGATTTCTCTACTTGGTGACATTCTCAGCAGGTACAAATAAAATCCACAGAAGCTATCAACAGATGAGAGATTGAAATTGAGGCAAAAATGGTCCATCCGAAGGAGAAAAAACAGTCGAAACACGCTTTTTTCCACACCTCTACATAAGCATCATGCATTTAAACCTGTTATCTTTTATTACTGATATGTAAAATAGAGCTTGTAGCATGATGTTGTGCAGTTCTTAAGTTTTCAATGTCACTTCCAAGACAATTTAGAGGTAAATAACTTCTTAATTTTTCAATTCTGCTATTCCTCTAGTACTGCCATGAGAAAGAATTCTGGTTTATAAAACACAACTACAGCAAAATATTTCATGTTTCATATTTAGCCTAGGTAGCTATTTTGCCAACAGAGGAAATGAAATTAATTGAACTTGAAAAAAGTAATGATATTTAGGTAAGTGGCATTTCAGGCTCAATCATAACTTGAATGTTTCATAATGGACCGTCTGAAATGGTTTATGTATTTTTAATGGACTTAAGCAAATAAACACACACATGTTCCTGAAATAAAGACAGACACAACACTTTTTCATGCCTAAGGCTTTTACAGTCACTTAGCAACACATGGTTTCCGTACTTCACTACACTGAAGTCGAATCTTGCTTCACTGCGCCTGGTTACAGAGATCATACTGCCTCTGGGAAGGGAAATCAGTTTCCAAACTAAAAGAAATGCAGAGTCTTAGTCTTCAAATCTACTGATATGACCAACATAATCTTAATAGATCATCATTAGTCATTCAATTTGCCATTTACAAAGAATTACATAGCAAGCATTGCATATCCTCTCTTTGACTCTATTCAAATGGCAACTGTGATGCCACTCAGCGCACACTGACACAGTGCCCACAACAATCCGTCTAAGAAAAAAAGCTTTTATTTAAAGGAAACATATGAGATATGAAAACACATTTTCCCCTCTGTCTACACTTCATCTCAGTTTCCACCAACTTTCTGCTACTTTCTGCAAGTGCTTCCATGAGTGCATGAGTTAACTCAACAGTCCCTGACTCTTTCACTGTCACCTTGACCCAGTCAGGATCATTTTCTTGGAAAAATTTAACAGCTGCATTGGTTTACCACCATATGCCCCATCAAAAAGACTAGTCCTTTTTTCACAAATTATTCTGCTTTGTGTTTCATTTTCCCCCATGTTCAGAGACTGTCAATCATTAATCTGGAAGAAAAACAACCAAAAAAAAAAGAACTCCAAACAAGGCAACACCAACCCATTTTTTGCTTTCTGGTCGCTCAGCTTCCTACATACTCAGCATTCTTTTGAATATTTCAGTGGTTTTTTTGGTTTTTTCTTTCCATCCACTAGGTAAAGAAACTACTTTCTCTAAGAATGGAAGAGAAAATACAACTAACAAATTCACAGGGCTTTACAGGGTGGTAGTTTCACAAGTTTGGGAAAAAAAATTCCACACCTCTTTACAGCATATATATCAATGACAACTAATGAGTCATCAAATTAGTAGCCCCAATAGACTATTACTGACATTTTAATCTTCAAGATATTCCACGCCTAATTCCATTTCAAAAAGCACTTCAAAACTTAAATCAAAGGACAATATATCTATAAGTAAGCCATTTCAAGGGGAAAAAAAAGAAGTATAATAAAAGAGCAGAAAGAAACTACCAGAATCATAAAAAGGCATCAATGCTAAGTACCTTAGGCACTTTTTACATTACATTAAATTACAGCTGAAATTTTCTGTAAAATTGTGCTATAGATAAATAAGCTACTCTACAATGAAAAAGAGAAAAACACTACTAAAGAGCATAAATTGAAACAACTTTGATGTAGCTTCTTGTAAACAAAAAACAGCCTCATATTTCCCACAATCCTTTAATTTCTATTTTAGCTTATACATTATACATTGACTTTTAAAAGTCAACTGCAAGAAAACAACTGCACAGAACATGTATCCAGTAACACCACAACTTCTGAGGACTGCTTTGAACCTTATGCAACAGAAAATCTTGCATAAGAGCAGCACTTGAAGGATACAAGGTGAGTCTGAATTTCTGTCAGCATTATTGACAATGAGCTATAACACTCTCATATGAACATCCTTTTGATGTCATGTATATAGGTAGATATTGCCTGGTTATTGTTTTCAAGGGGAGCTTTTGGTTCTAACTTTCCCCCACATCTATTTAGCTATCCACTCATACACTTACCCCCTACTTGTGCACTTATCTAAAATGGGGGCATTTTTGTATAAACAGTGTATTATGTATACATATACTTTAAACTTCAAGAATGTGGTCTCCTCATCATGAACTATTTTTATTTAAAAAAGAGAAGAGGGAGGGGAATATTACCACAGTAGGTTAACAAAGATTTTCCTGCAAGCATCTGATAATAGAGTTAGGGTGGAAGGAATAATGTTGAAAATTCAAATAAAAGTCTTGAAAATTTAATATATAGCTGTTTACAGCAAATACATGTTGCTTTGAAAATATAAACAAGCTGGAAGCGCAAAGCAGCTTTAATGAGGAACCAATAAAAGAGTCACATCACTAAACTATTAAAACCAGTTTATTAGCTAAAGATACCTGAGGTAATCAGCTACTTGGTATGACTTGAAATTTAAAAACTTTAAGCTATATTTAGCAAGTCTTTAAAGTCCTTAATAACTAGGACTTAAAACAAAAGTGATGAATTGTGATCGAAAACATTATAGGAGAGATACTTTGTAAAAATAGTACTAAGGATATTATTCTTCTTCATTCATATATTTGACATTGTCTTTACCAAATGAATAGAACCATTTTATAATACTACATTTGGATTCAGAGTCAGAGCAGGGGAGCTAAGAAAGTAAATTTCCATTTTATCCTTTTAACTGGAAAACAAGCCTGAACGTAATGTTTCTCAGTGAGATTTAATATTTGAAAGGTTCCTCACTTAAAGTTACAGACATTTGATTACAAAAACTGCAGTGGTACGCAAAAATAGTGCATTACTTAAGAAATAACTTGTGATGTTTTACAATAGCTTTTATCTGAAAAACAGTAATGGCTAAAAGCCCAACAAAGAACACCCCCCTGGCATGGGAAGTGCGTCCACTGGGGCAAGGAGTATATTGACACTTTTTTTTTTTGTATCTCAAATGTCTTTAAATGGGGAATAAGTTCCAAATCCCTCAGCTGATGCAGTGCACAGGGCACTTCTGTACGTGCTCCATATCAGAGTTTTTAGCTCCAAATCCCAGGTGGCTATAATGTCCAGACAAAGTATCTGCGGATGGTTGTCTTGGTCTTTCTTTGCTATTTTCCCTCCTGGACACCACCTCCCAAACTGCATCACTAAAGTTGTCACCCCACATCATTCAAAATCTGAGTTTACCTCCAAATGTTGCTGTGAGACAGCTGATGTCAGAAGTGTGCTCTGTGACAACAATGCAAGACAGATCCATGTTAGCCAAGTGACTACCCTCCATCTCCACCCCTGTTACAGAGAATTACTTCCACCACACAGTCCCTCTTTAAAATGGTATTTAGGCAGAGAACTAAATGCAGTGAAGCTTCTATAGAGGAGTATTTACATGCCTACAGCCATGCTTCTGCTGGAGCACATTGCTAAGTAAATCCCACAAGACATTAAAGCTGCAAGACAAACATTAGTGGTTTTAAAACTAAATAAACACAGCAAATCATTGTGAAAGCTGATTAAGGAAAGTAAAAAACATGTGATGAGGGCTACTAATGATCACTATTAAAAAGCAATAAAAGAAACAGGGTGTTCAGCAGCAAAGATTTCTTTAAATGTCTGGTAACTTACAAAGTCAATATAAAATTAGACTTTTCAGATATTCACAAGATTTCCAGGGTTTCAATTCTAAAGAAGAAAGCTCCTTAAGTGAAACTTTAATGAATTCCTAAGGAATAAAAGCATTGAGAATGATAGTAAAAGCTACCTACAGATGGTCTAAGAAAGCAAGATATTTTCTGTTCCTTACCTTATCTGTGTAGCTACTGCTACCTTTCTAAAACAAAACCAGCACACTTAAAATGACCAGTTCCTGGCACTCTCTGAAGCTAAACAACCCAACTAACTAACTCAATAGCAAGACTTCATGAACACCATCAATACAAGAGCGTCTCTCATTCTTCCTGATGTGCTTTTGTGACTGAAACAATCCTGTTGGCACAAATCTAAATTCATGAATGAATCAAAGGTGAACAAATCACAACCCAAAACAATCTCACCCCCCCAACCTGTTCACCCATAGTCCTTTAACATTTATCTTGTATCATCAAGAAAGAACAGGCCTTTTTTATTCATTGCAGAGGAAACAGACAGAACAGATAATGCTCAGCCTTTGATTCCTATAGAGAGGCAGATAGTGTAGGAGAGAAAGGTACAGTGCAAGGAAATGGTGGTAAAAATCATAATAGTCTCATGAATTTGTCTTTTTTTTTCCTCCAGTGTTCTACTGCAAGGGAAGAGTTGATTACAAAAATGAGCAAGAATGCAAGCCCTGAATTAAATAAACCATCAGCAAGGATGATGGTATCAAGAGTGAAAACCTGCAGGAAGAGGCTATGAAATAATATCCTAAAATCCTAAGGGGGAGAAAAAAATCCCTAAGCCAAAATAAAGCAGCTGCATAGAAGCAGATGATTAGTGAAAATGCAAAGCAGGCTACAGTAACTTGCAGTGCTCTGAAGGACCTGCTTCCACTGCACACTGGCCTATCAGGTCCTGGGCAATGTGCAACACACATAGACAACTGAATGGTTAAAACAAAGTATGTGTCTTCCTGCATTTTATTCCAGAGTTGTCCCTAAGAAATTATTATAACTCGAACTTTGCTAATTATTTAAAGGTAAAAGCACAAATAATCAATAGATTTTCTTAGACTTCATACTTATAAGTGGGAGGTAATTCTGTAATTTTTTCTTAATTATCCATTTAGCGCTGATAATAGGGGGGGACACGACTCAATATCACTAAATTCTATGAAGAAACACTGATATTACAATTAGCTACAAAAGGTGAAAAATAAATCAAGCAAGCCACCATAATTTTAGCACTTTTTACCCTCCATCTTGATTAAAGAATCATTTTTTGACTTTTGGTTAATAAATCTAAACATTAGCTGTAACTTAAACAACACAAAAAAATCCTGATGGAACTCAGTTACTGGAGTTCTATTTTTAAATAGTACTAATGTTATAAAAATTCAGAGCTAATAAAATGTGGAGATTGTATTTTTTTATAAACCTTTGACCATTATAAAAAGCTGCTATCTGCTGTTAAAAAAAAAATGCAACATTACCTTCTAGGTCTTTCACCAAAAAAAATTTATAAATTATTTTAATTTAACTCCTTTTAATACAAAAGGAGAAAGATTCCGAGACAGAAAAAAACACCTGTTGAGGTGATACTGAAAGATTGAATTTACAGTCTTAAGAAAGCACAATGAGGATTTTCGGTGTGCTCGATGGTCACAGAGAAAAAAAGCTCAGCTAAGACATTTGAAATGCAACATTGGAATGCAATTGTTTTAAGTAGAGATCAAACCACATGTGTTTGGGACTACTAATGGAATTTTTCATTATCATTCTTCTGACTACAGCCCAATTTGATTTCAGAGCATGCTTAAATTTAGACACATAAATGCTCCTTTTGACTTCAAACTGTAGATTCAAGAACTGCTTCCTGATTGGGGAGTTATGTTGTTCTTGGAGAACGTAAAACTGCTGTTCTCCAAAAGTATTAAATAATAACATTTACTCTCATTCACACTGAAAAATATACATAGAGAAATATTTAACTACACCATAGTGAATTAGTAGTATCAAGGATAGGGATGAATTTTTAAGAAAATAAATCAATATTGAGTTATTTCCTGTGAAATACCGCAGCAGTTGTTATTTTACCCACCTCCTCACTAATCGTGGACACATGAAAATGGACAGGTGGCTCTTTCCCTGAATTAAAAACTAGACAGTGATTCACAGCTACTTCTGTGAAAAATGACCAGTTTGGACAAGTGGATGGGATGCCCTCCATGACTATTTCTCCCACCCTATCGATCCCTTCTCACAACTCAACAATGGCACAACAGGCCACAGGCCAACAGACACAAAACAGACGTCATGCCAAAGGCAGCCAAGAAGTTGAAGGCCTGGGCTCTTCTCCCACAGCCAGCAGTGCTGGCACTTCCATCCCTGTTTGAGGTTGGCTGATGGGAGGAGCCCAGTGGGGAGCACAGGGCGGCCAAAGGATGGACTGGCAGCATTACCCCTCCCCCCTGGGGCCTGGAAAGCAAACGGGCATCCTCACACTGTGTGGTCAATGGGGAGGGAAAAGCTCATGCTCCATTTCCAATCAAAACCCACACACAGAATTGAGGGTGAAAATAAAATAAATCTAAATATGAGAAATTTGCATTTCCCAGGCTTGAACACACAGGACTAGTAATACTGCTTCTCTTGAACTCAGCTGGGAGGCAAACACAACTAATCATCAGTGTTGCACTCATTTATGAAAGGGTTAGAGAAAAAAGCATTTCTTTTAGGAAAGGGAGAGTATCATCATACAAAGTCACGCCAACAGGCCAGAGAAGAAGTTTAGTTTTTTGTAGTTTGGACTGATGCTTCTGAAAACCAGAAAAAGTCTCAGTCCTCCTACCTAACCCACTCTCTCCTTTTTCTCCACTCTATCTTCTCAAGTACAAACAATCCCTCGAATTTCTGCTTGGCAGCAAAGAGATTTTTCATTTCAGCAGAACAACACACAGATAGAGACAGACCTAAACCAGGGTGGGGTGGGGAAGGTTCTCAGGATTCCACTCCCAAATGAAGCCCACTAAGCAAGAACTTCTCATTATCTACTTCTGGATTTCTTAAAGGCAGTATGTACAAAAATGTATTCAAAATATTCTACCTCCTTGGGAACGGAACATGTGTCATCCTAACAGGTGTCTAGATGATATGAACTGTATGAAAAAGCAGATTACTAAAGTCCAATATACACAGACCTTTTGAACCAGACAGCTAATTAAAATTAAAGACAAAATATAAGAAATTAAATATACAAACTATAAAGTGGATTTCTCAAATTTATAGTGAGTATATTAGACTAGAGAACCCAAGATGAATCTTACTATTGAGATATGGAGAGGTATATACATAGCACAACTCAAACTAGTATTATAAAACCAGGAAACAGAATTTTTAGGAAGCTTTTACTAAGTGCTAGTATTCCCTTAATTTGGTTAGACAATGATCTGGAAAGTGTAAAACAAAATTACATCAAGAAAGTAATAGCCAGTTACAATTGAGGAAAAAATAAATTGCTAAGCAAATTGTCTCATACCTGTTGTACTATTGTTGTTAGTTCCAGACAGAGCTGTATTACATTATTTCTTGTTACTGAGTAATCTGTGACAGCAGCAAAAGGTGATCTAAAAAAAAAAAAAAGAAAAAAAAAGTTGAATAGTACTAGCATATATCCACTTGCAGTTTTTAAATTCCTCTTTAAGAATTCCATTTATAAAAACATTTTTTCTGACACTTAACTTCTGGACTGCCTTTACTCCATCAGAAAAAGCCCAGCTTGTCTTCAGCATTTGTTTGGGAATACCCTTGCAAAGGCAACCAGAGACACTACTTCCTTTTGTGATATCAATGGTGTCCAGATGTGAATCAGATCAGAAAAGTTTTTGGTTGATTCACTGGGATTCTTGGGATTTGATCTAATATCTGGTGAAAGTAGTGGAGGGACTCAGAATAAGTAAAATCTTTATCTAAAGGGGGGAATAGCATTTAGAGCCAGAGATGCATCAATGCTCAGAAGCAGCTGCAAAGCTTAAACTGGAAGCACAACCAAACAAGCCCACACACTATGCTACAGTCAGAACTGCTTAGCGAAATACACAGTGTAATCTAACATTTACAGACATTACCTACATATATCCTATACCTTAAAACTTTATATTAGAATGTTTAAAATGCTTGCCTACCTGGAAGCTTGCTTGCTTTCTAGAAGAACTGCTAAAATGTATTTAGTTAGTGAAGCTGGCAGTCATCTGATTTCTGTATTACAAGTCTCTCTTAATCTATAAACTCAACTTGGACTATATTCTAAATTCAAGAAGAAGCCAAACACTAGGCAGGACTGGTATTTTCTCTAAGAGGAGTCAAGACCTTGACTTCATCAGTGTTGCAGATGAGGTTTTAATGGACATTATTAACATCACAAAGATGGCATTTCTCCCTAATATACCTGCTTCCAACATTGAAAACAAACAAACAAAAAGGTGGTAAAGAACCACAAGGATTGTAATGCCTGAATAAACTAACAATAGATCATGCAAATGTGCCAAGATCTCAAAACAATACTTACAACGTGGCTGCCTTTAAATTAAGCTGGGTGACTAATCCCTTTCCCAATTGCCTTCTTTCATCACTTCACACATATTTCTATATACCTTAAAGAGTTTTACATATTACGATTTCCTTATTTAAGCCTAAAGACAAGCTTTCAGTACAAAGAACTCTGCTATAAGAAAGTCCAAATGATAACTGTAAATATAGTTCTACTGGTTCTAGTAGGTTTCTAAATTTCTTTTCCATATACACAATTACTGAAATTTTAGTGCAGGCAGATTTGGAACTGTCCATTAATAACCCACGTGAACTCGCCTGTCTGTGCTGGTTTCGTTTAGTGCTCTCTTTCTTCTCCAGGGCTTGCAATCCAGCCCTGAGGGTTCATAAGACAGAATTAACTCTGAGGTGCATACTCAAGTCTGGCAGCTTTAATTTGATGTAATACATCACACAATGACATACACTTTCTGCCTGTATTTTCTAGAGAGAAAAGCAGTATAAATAAAAGTACAGAAATTGGAAGCTAGGCAGAGTATAAGAAACACAAAATAAACAGGAGAGTGAGGACTTGGTAGACAGCATGCGGGTAGGTTCCAAAAGGTGCCTTATGAAAGTTAGTGGACACAGATATACAATCACAATTCAGAGTCCAACTTTTCTGCAGTGTTATGGCAACCACTACAGCAAGTCAACCCACAGACACACACATAGATTACTTCTGAAGTTCAGGAGACATATGAGCATAAAAAGTGGGATGAGGATAAATATGAGGATAAAAAGTGACTGAACTGCTTGGTTATGAATCATAATTGAGTTGACAAAGTGTTTGGGTAAAGATCTCAGACACATGGTGTGATTCTTGAGGTGTCCTGTGCAGGACCAGGAGCTGAACTTAATGATCATAATGGGTTCCTTCCAACTCAGCATATTCAATGATTCTATGATGTGCTAAAAACATTAGTCAAGATGCACAAAAACATTGATATTTTTCCTTACAAAATGGTAACTGTTGAGGTTCTGATATCTACCTGAAACCCTGATTTTAAAAGGTCATGTTCATTTAGGAACTCACTTTTATTGAAGATTAATGGAATCAAGCCAGCAAATGGTATTATTTTACTTAAAGTATGAGGGTTAATACAATTTGATCTTGAAATTACACAACCGAAATCTATTTGACATTTCAAGGCCTCCAGCATTTCTCTAAACAAAATCACATGGTAGGCTTTGGCTTCTAATACCGCATCATCTTCCTTCATACTTCTGTAATTTAGTTTGGTTTCACGGTTCATGAGGAAAATAATGGCATTTTTACCATCATTGCTCTTAGTGAAGATCATTCGAAATGCCCCAAATCAACTCTGCTGACATTAAGGAACAGGCAAAGGGACTGAGACATTATTCATTTTTGTTACATTGAAGTTAACACAGTGAAGACTTGCAACAGGATGTGAAGCAGACAGCAAGGGTGTCAGCAGGAGGGAGAAGACTACTAAAAATCAGTAACAAACGTAATATCTTGAAAAGTGCTTAACAGCTTGGAAAGATAAGGAGACAGGTTCATGTTTTATAAACTTTACTCCTGCAGAAAATCTAAGGGATCCTCCAGTTGCCTCCTCTGTAGGTCTCTGTAGGGGCCCCCTGGTGCTCTAGTGGTTAGGATGCAGCGCTCTCACCACCCCGGCCCAGGTTCGATTCCCGGTCAGGGAACCCCTCCGGGCAGATGGAGCTCGTCAGCCCTGTAAGGCCATCCATCTAAGAGAAGGTCACTCTAAACAAACCTACGTCCTGAGGACCTCGCTGACACCGTCCGAGCTCGCTCGGCCCCGGCAGATGAACCTCAGGATTAAAGGGTGGGCTCAGTTCAGCACACACTGTGTCTCATCTAAAAAATCCACTGCGCAGGCTCCAAGGGTAAAGACCTTTCCCAAATCTTCGTTCGCGAAGACTGGTCATGATGATGAGGTCTCTGTAGCTTATAACCAACTCCCTCACATCAGTTTCTGCAGATGCCTCTCTGGGGTACTGATGCAAACAGGACCAGTAAAATGGCAATTCACTTTTCCTCCCCCTTCCCACTTCAGACTTCCCTGGAGGTAATCTGTACGCACAACCACACAGCCACTACTGCATAAGCAGCTGGAGAAATGGTAGGGGCCTCTCTAAATATTAACCTCCAAAGGAAATATATTTTGGTATTTACATCCCAAGCCTCAACTTCAACAGTAGAAATTCAGCAAGACTTAGTATAACAACGTGCCAGCAGTTTCAATCAAAATATCAACGAAAACTCCATTGTAGGATCACTGACTGGATTTCATATGAGGTACAGTGTAAAACACCAATCTGACAAAAAACCTCTATATTGGTAATATATCCACTGATTGTAATTTTAATACAGCACAGTATTATTGACTGTGAACAGATGAATCAACTTGTATAAATGCAAATAAAGCCTACATACACCATAACTTCAGTTGGTTGCTAAAACACTTTCCTCCTCGAGGCACATACTAAGATTAAGGAATTCCCTGTCCAATTAGACCACTTCTCTCTACTTAAAAAAAATTATTTCCTTGGCTTGGTAGACCCATTTTATCAGTTTCCAATTTTTATTCTGTTCTTTCAAAGCCACGTCTTTCACAGTCCCTTGGACCTTCAGTTCTCAGGTACCTCCTACAGCTCCAGTGAAGAAAATTCTCTGAGGAAAAAAAAGCAATTTTCAACATGTGTACTGTCCAAGTCATAGAATCATAGAATCAGCCTGGTTGGAAGGGACCTCCGAGATCATCAAGTCCAACTCTTGATGCAGCACCACCATGGTTACCAGACCATGGCACTAAGAGCCACATCCAGTCTCATCTTAAAAACCACCAGGGACCATGAATCCACCGCTTCCCTGGGCAGCCCATTCCAATGCCTGATTACCCTCTCTGTAAAGAATTTCTTCCTAATATCCAATCTAAACCTCCCCTGGCAGAGCTTAAGACCATGCCCTCTTGTCTTATTGATAGCTGCCAGGGAGAAAAGACCAACCTCCACCTGGCTACAACCTCCTTTCAGGTAGTTGTAGAGAGCTCCTAAAGTTAAACAAGAACTAAAGAACTGCCTTGCACTGGGGCCACATGCTGCCACACTTCCTGCTGTGACATTGACCTCAGTGTCTCATTGTCTCTCTCAGTCATTTCCATTTGCAGAACCTTTTTTACTCAGTTTCTCCTGTGATTTGTTTGTTCTTCCTTCAAAACCAATTCTCTTTCTTTGCAACACGCATATGAAAACACCTTTGTAGCCCCACAGCACACCTACCTGACCACATGCCCTTTCCATTCATTGCCACTTCCAGACCTCTGCTGGTCTCCCCTTTTCATTCTTTGTCTACCCCTTCTATACCTGATATCGTAAGGAAAAGAGATTTATACAATCACATCAATGCTTCTGCAAACACATGCAGGGTGTTTTTGCCCTTAGTCTCACCTTTCCTCCCTCATTCCGTTTTCCAACTTTTGAAGCCATTAGTCATTTTCAAACCACTTTCACAAATGGGTAGGTAATAAGTTTCAAGGATAATTAAGTTCATGTATGTTTTGTGATCGTGCATGCACCTGGAAAAGTGGGAACCTTTACATTTTTCCACTGTGCAAACCCACACTGTGAGTCTTTACCTTAGGACACCACAGTAAGATGAAGAGCTTCTAAACACCTCATTCACAGGGGAAAAATGATCTTACTTTTTTTTTTTTTTAAACATTAAAATAAATCAACTTCAAGACCTTAGTCTATAGGACGCAAGGTTTTTCTAAGACAAGGTATGCCAGACTTACTGGTTCTTTTCACATTTTTTTTAAGTCAGTCTTTGACATAAATAATAACACCTCTGAAAAGTGATTTTCTTTATACATTCGGTAACACACATTTGGTGTGTGTACACTTTTATGAATTGAGACCTTATTAACATCTTTAGCAGTATCAGCATCTTTCAGAATGAAAAATAAAATTATATTATCTAACAGTAATTAATTAAGCCACCCTGAAGGATTGGTAAAAAAACCAGCCACATTAATGTAGTACAGATAATTCCCTCACAGCCCTAAGAAATAATACAATTCAACAGCTATTAATACTCACAGCTACTGATTGCACATGAAGGAATATCCTTCAGAAACAATTAAAAATTTGTGAAGGAGATACAGACACTCGGCATTTCTATATTATCAATATCTTTGGCCACATATGCATTAGCCTCCTCATCTGTCTTCTTCATATAAAATTCACTCAGGGGAACATGATACATAAAAATATCTATTTCACTTTACAAAGTTTGGACAAATACTGACTGTTGTTAGTAAAAGCATTGCCCAAAATATAAGTTAATCATATTTCACCACTAGTTGTAGTACTAAGGTATTTTATAACGACAGACTTTGTGAGGGGTTTAAAAACAATCCCATACTTATTTTAGCATCCTACCAAGGAAAAACATCCTCAGAGCCTTTTGATTACACATAATAGTAGAAAATCTTTTAAAGAGAGAGGCAACCAAAGCAGTAATATAACTCAGTCTTCAAAGGTAACATATTAAGCTCAAATAAAAATCTGAATGTACAATACTGTTGTATATATATTGTGCCAAATCCATCTGTGATTCATAGTTTTAGGCTTTCATGAAACAAAGATTTTATTTGTCTTTCTAATGCAGCTGCTTTATGTAGAATCAGGGAAGAATGCAGTAAAATTCACAGCGGATAAAGGAATTCTTTAAATGAGTGCTCTATTAAACATTTACAGCTGTTCCAGGAGCACAATACAGTTAAGTACCATAGCATTCTTAGGCAGCACTTACTGACAGGTTTGGCATACCATTCAAACCAGCATAAAGGAAAATGTATAAAGGAAACAAGCAGGTTTAAGACCAAAAACCAATCGACAGAAAGTGCATTATTTGTGTGGTGAGTAAAGAATCACTGAACTCTTTTGTTTTTGCTGAACTCTTCTGTTTCTTTTCGCTTGGGTTTTCATTTGTTTACCCCCACCATCTTATGTTCAAGCCAGATTTACCCTGTCAGGACAAGTAATAACCAAGCACAGTTAACGGACTGTATGAAGTCTGTTATAAAGGAGACTCTAAACCAGTAATACTTTCTTTGTAAGTAAGAAGTTATGGGCTTGCAAACAATGTTCCTTTTCACTTAAAACTACAAAATAGCCACACCGTAAACATCACCAAGGCTCATTCACCAAAAACAATGAGGCAAAGAAATTCAGCTGAACACATTTTACTTATAGTGGAAGAAAACATATGCATTGACCATGTCACCATGGTAAAAAGAGGGAGATCCATTTTGGAGTGGGGAACGTGTTCTGCTACCACAATGCTTTCATACAAAGCAGCCTTAGAGGGTGCACTGAAGCCGAACACCTAGAATTGTTCAGTCATAAACAAAGAGTGTTTACATCATTGCAGGCTACACTTCTCTGATGCATCAGAGCTCACAGCTTAAGGCTTGGAGGCCCTGTTCTGCTGTCAACCACTGAAGCATTCAAATGTCCTTAACTTCAGGCACAGATTTTAGCCTTGCTTTATAGGATTTATGTATACACATAAGTGCTTCACAGAATACTAGTACATTTAAGCCCACACCAAAATGATTTGCCCACCTGGGGTTTAGAATTAAAGGATTACACCCCGCCCCACCCCAATCTGTGAATGGCCCTAAAAGCAGACCCAGATTTGCTAGAAAGGCCTTTTACTCTGAAATTTTTCATTTTGTTACTTCTGTCAGCAATTTTACCCTATATTTTACATAACCAACAATTTCTATTTACAGTTGGGTTTTTTGTTCATCTTCTTGTTCCATTCTGTCCAAGTATCATGTATCTAGACAGCAGCAGTAAATTAATCAGACTGATGCACATTTGTCAGCCTGCCTGCTAGCTTTTCTCTGGCCATAGCACTGAAAGACTTGAATACAAAATCTATCTCCACAAGATCTTTGCTCCTATTTCTTAGACTTCAGTGTAATCTGCAGGCACAGCTTAAGTTTTCTATTTCCTAATGGAGGATAGTGTGAAAAACAAGGGCTACAGGAGAGTTTCTGTGAAAGACATATTGAATCACTGCCCACACAGATGGCTGAGTCAAACAGTACACTAAAAAAATCCAGTGGTCCCTGACAAATCCTATTTCATGACCATTAAAAGCTGTGACACAACAACAGACGCAAAATGTTGTAGCAGTTATCTCATGGGAAGTAGATTATATTTTCTTAAATTCTTAAGAGAAAAATAAACTACAACCTTATCTTAGCTGTCTTTAATGAAGACTCAAATAAAGCCCTAAAAGTAACCAACCCTTCCTCACTCCTACTCACTAAGTATGTGTTTGTAGTTTAGACAGATATTGTTCCTATTGCTAAGCTCCAAAACATTCTTCTTGATACTGCACAAGATACATGCTATGAGGAGTTCTTGCTTTGGATAACATGGCCCAAACACTCCAGAGCAGGCAGGAACAGGAAGCCCAGATGCACAACTAAGAATTTTTTTCTTGCTTAGGGCAGTCTGCAGGAAATACAGATTTCCAGGGATTTTGGTTGGCAAAGACAATCAAAGTGTGGTGGAGGTGAATGAAAAGAACACATCAAACCAAGAACAACCTCGAAGATTACATCAGCAGAAGCCTGTGCTGACAGAGCAAGGAAAGAAATAGGAAGAGACAGAGCTAATGCAGCTGCCACCAAATGTCACCCCAGTTCAGGTCTGCTCAGGATCCTTCCTCTTCCACAAAAAGCATTATAGTTCTTCCTAGTCAAGACTACAGTAATGAGCTTTACCTGCAAGAAGCAACACTTTTACAAAGTGATTTTAAGATTAATTGTGACTGTGTACTACTCTAAGAACAAAACCTTACCTGGGATTAACAGAAATAAATAAGTCTAATTTCAATTCCAATTAAATGTGCGGATACTACTGGACATACTAGTGTACAGAAAAAAAATACTTTTATGAGGCTGGAAATAGCTTTACGTCACAAAGTTGCGACATGTTCATGTTGTGAATTCAGAGTACTGAACTCAAAAAAGTAATCCTACTTTAATTACACATGTTTTAAAAATTCCTCCCCAGGATGGAGTGTATCAGCCCTAAAAAAGGTAGGAGAATTTCCAGGAACCTGACACATCAGAGAAAAAGGAAGATTAAGAAAGGTGGCATATATTACTATTCCATAGAATACAACTTGTATGAATTACAGGAGTAAAGACTGAAAAGAATACCAATTATTTAGCTGTAAATCTAGAAGACCTGATTGACAGAATATATTATACTCTAATTCCTGAGAAGTATCACTGGAGATATATTGATGCCAAGTTGCTTTGAACATCAGGTAAGTAGTTTGTTGCTATAGCCTCCAGTGTGGCTTTCCATCAGCCTAAGAGCTACGTTAATATCAAGTAGAAACACATCATACTTTCACAAAAGACTCACAGTTTTTCAAGAAACTATCAATCTGGTCAGGAAATTCACTTGGAAGAATTTTAAGATTAGGGAAAGCGTATAAAACAAAACATTATTAAGCTGCGAAGAGCATAGGTTTTGCATGCTGAGAAAATAACAGGAAGTTAAAATTAGTCTACAAAGTTTAAGAACATAATCTATCAGTGTGATGACAGCTTCTTTACAGGACATTATTGGAGAGCTGTTTCATGCTCCTCAAAATCATCAGCCAATCTCTTTCGAAAATAGCTAGAATTCTCTACTAAGTTTTCCAGCTCCTAAATGAAACAAAACCAGAAGACTTTTAAAGCCTGGCAGTAAAAGCTACCCTAACTTTCAGTAAAACTCAGTTTCTGACATACATCTGGAAGTAGGACTGCTCCAGGCAGAGACCTGGAACAAAGAGTGTCCTTGGACTGGCCCTAAAAGAGCCACAGTGAAAGTGTGCAAATCACTCAGCAAATCACGACTCCCACAGTCCTTTCAATAATTGTGCCTGGCCTAACAAAGTCCTTTTAGATTGTAAGTTTCCCACAGAAACATCATAAAAAGAGAACTCACTAGAGTGACAAGTGAAGCACAGCCTGTATGGAGTCATCACTATTCCCGACACATAAAAAACACATCATTGCATTTCTATGCAAGTTGGGGCTGCTGCGGGGGCCCCCTGGTGCTCTAGTGGTTAGGATGTGGTGCTCTCACCACCACAGCCTGGGTTCGATTCCTGGTCAGGGAACCCCTCCAGGCAGATGGAGCTCGTCAGCCCTGTAAGGCCATCCATCTAAGAGAAGGTCACTCTAAACAAACCTACGTCCTGAGGACCTCGCTGACACCATCCGAGCTCGCTCAGCCCCAGCAGATGAACCTCAGGATTAAAGGGTGGGCTCAGTTCAGCGCACACTGTGTCTCACCTAAAAAATCCACTGTGCAGGCTCCAAGGGCAATGACCTTTCCCAAATCTTCGTTTGCGAAGACTGACCATGATGTGATGTGGAGCTGCTGCAAGATGCTTTTTCCAGACATGACCTCAAAAACCACTGCATAGGGGCAGCCTAGTAGGGCTGTTACAATGGGGTGGACAACCCTAAGAGCCATTTCATTCCTCCTAATGGTTTGCTCCACCTTCTCAAACCCCAGAGATGAAACTGGTACTAGAAACCAACCGGAAAACTAAGATTTGCGGTCCAGATTTAATAGTAACAGTGAAAAATAAAAGTAAATCCATGTTCCTTACTTTAAATAATTATTTTTTTTAGATCTTTCTATCTCCCCCTAGTGACCCCAATACCTTTTTAGAAGGTGTATAATAAGAAGAATCATTTTGATCTCCATATGTTCCCACTTCCTGAGAAAAATGCAGTCGTTGGCCTGCCTTCATTCTAACTTGAGGACTTCACAAAGAAGAAAGAGCAAACCTTACCAATATACCCAGATGCTCATAAATCAGAAGAGTCTTAAAAAATGTTTCAGAAAACATTTGTTAGAACCAGGTGTTAAAACTACAAAGATCTTCAAAAGGAATTTCCTAGAAATCTGAAGCCTTATTTGGACACTAAAGACAGCATTGCTAAAAGCAGGCTACCACCAGGATTGCCCTCATTTTTAACTTCTTGGAACTCCTGGGTCTGATCAGCTATCATTTCAACTAAATGTAAAAGTACATGCAGTGCACAAACGTACAGTGACAGAACCTCAACTTTGTAACTAACAGTCTTTAATCACGGCCACAGTTCTAGTGAGACAAGATAAGGTTATTTCTAAACAAAAAGAAGTGGCAAAAACTAATCTATCTATGCAAAAGAACACGTTCTTCTACTGTTCTTTCTGTTTTAAAGCCCAGATATGCTGTTCTCTGCCAAAAATTATTTTTCAGGGAGAAAAAGTGAAGCCTATGGGTATTCCAATTAATAACAAGTTAGAGACAGAGTTAAAAATATACTCCCATTTTTTCAAGATTCAATACTAGACTGTTTCCATGAGATTGCATTAGTTCTCTGCAAATTTAATGTTAAATATCTAAGCAGAAATGTAGGAGCAATCTTTGGGTACTCTGGGTTTGAAACTTGGGGAAAGGTTAGAAAGGGAGTAGAAAAGAAGGAGCAAGGGTAGCTGCAATCTCCTGAACAAAACAAAGAGCTTGTAGTTCAGCTTAAGAAATGGAAAAGACTCATGCCTCACCTAAACCATTCATATGGAAATCATTTATGGGACAGAAGCCAGTTTTCCTCAGGAAAATGAAACACAAAACACACAGCAGTAAAACTAAATAATTCTGTTGGATTTTTAAAGTTACACAAAGCTCACGCTCTGAACAAAAATTCAGCTGTTGGTTACAATATAAGATACACCTTTAAATCAAGACAAACATTTTAATTTTGCTGCTGAAAGTTCATTGTGATGCATTTTATAAAGACATACAGATGAACTAATTTCAACCACTTCAGGAGTTTCAATGATCATCTTCAATACTTCCATATTACTCTTGTTATAATTAGAAAAACATCACTACAAATGTAGCAAAGGGGAGCACTTAAGTCCTGATCTCAAATACTTCCTAGGTAACAGAGGTAAAAGTATAAGACAGTTCCTATTGCCTCTACAGTTTCAGAGGTATCTCACTGCCATTTAAAAAACCTAAAACACAACATGCATGTTTTTACACACATACACTCTGAAACTATATATTGACACCTATGTGAAAAAAAGTATGATTACAGTTTTGTGAACTTGATATTATCAGAGCAATGAATCTGAGTTATGTGTGTCAAAGGGTTGTTCTATATTAATAAAAAATACATATATAACCTAAATATGTCATCCTGTTGATTTATTGTATTTCCAGATATGTGCAGGGTTATAGGGCATTTGGAGCTTTGTACTGAACTGCTATCTGAACTGCATGCTGACATAACAAAAAAAATTGGTACGAACATCTCCTCAGAATATGTAAATGAATTCTGCTTCCATTTAATGTCTACATTACATTTTGTAAAGAAGCTGGGGTTTGTGCATGTGTGTGATCTGGTTACCTGTGACACATTTGGGAGTTTTTACCTGTCCAACCAAGCCAGCAGACTTTTAGCAGCTCCAATCAGATCCACTACTGATGTCAGAAAATCATTCGGTAATTTGCGACTGGTCCTTCCATCATAGTGACCACTCCTCCTCCTCCCAGTGATGAAGTTCTGCAGATTTTTGGCAGATGCATTCAGTTTGTGAGAAAGGGTTTTTAGATTTTCTGTTTCCAAACCATAGTTCTGCATTAAAAAAAAAAAAAAAGACCAAAAAAAAAAAGTTAGCTTTACAGATGTAGAAGTACAGAAGGGAGTACCAAGAACACCAAGACTGCTCTTCTACATCAAAACTTAACCATTCCTAATAATTAAGGTAGAAATACACCCACTCAGTAGTTTTCAAATGTATAGCATGTTCTGTTTCTGAAGTGCATAAAAACAGAACAAAAGAAGAACAAAATTATGAGTGATCTTTTAGCTCGTTTTAAGTGCACTGAGAAAAACATCTCAAAAAAGAAGAAAAAAAGTTAGTCTGGAAGATTTGTTTCTCAAAGCAGTGCATCAGTCTCAGTAAAACACAGAATCATAGAACAGTTTGGGTTGAAAAGGACCTTAAAGATCATCTAGTTCCACCCCCATTCTATGGGTAGGGACACCTTTCACTAGACCAGGTTGCTCAGAGCCCCATCTAACTTGACCTTGATCAGATGGTTCGCTCAGTAGACACGATGGTTAGGGATCAGTCCCCATATCCTTACTTAGAATAATTCCTAGGATCACACTTGGCATGAGGGCTTGCAACTAGCAAAAGTATGCAGTGTGGACACAGTGTGACACTAAATTGTTTTTGTTGGTTTCAGAGATGGAAGTACATTCAGTACCTCATTTTTATTCTTTCTGTCACTAAAGGACCACCAGAATCACAGACCAGAGAACACAACACTGCCTTGCTCAACCTCTATGTTGCCCATTTAAAGTCAAATTCTAAACTTTGTTTCCATTTAAGAGACAATTTCCTAAAGTTAAATTAAGTTCCTCAGCTGTGCAGCAGAGACATAATTATCCAGAAATATTAACAAATAGTACTTGGAAATCCTTCAAAAGTACAAATGTTACCAAACAGCACCAGAGAATACCCTGATTTAATGTTCAATTACAATATAATATAGTAGGATTCGTGATTTGTTATTTCTATAATAGATTTGTTTTCCTCACTCATGCAAAGAGTAATACAGTTATTACAAAAGAGGTCTTATTTTGCCTTTGCAAAGGAATAAGCAATTGCACAGACTTGAGCTTAGTATTACTCTAGAGAATTATGGAATTCTGAAGGTGCTCCTCACTTTTACCACATCACAGGGTGATAACATGGGGTGCTGACAACTTGTTCAGTTGACAATGTAAAAGGTTACTTACTATGGAAGATGGACCATTTCCTACCACAAATAATGATGAATTAGGATGCCCAAAGCTCCTCAGACGCACACAGAAAAATCTACTTCTGAATGACACTCCCTGTCCTCCCCAGCTCTCCTCCTATGCCCCCAGTTTGGTCTCCATACTAATCTGCCCACAAGAAGAGATGGGAGAAGAGATAAACTTGCCAATGCTAATTTAAGACTGCTGAAGCTTACTCACCTCTTTTCTATAAGAATTGGGCAGGTGGTGAGGTGGTGATTGTTTACAGCAGTTGTCAGGCTCCTAATCCAAACCATCTACTAAATGAATTTAATCCTCTTTAATGACACAGGCTGCAGGAACATTATACAGAAGCTAGTCTTGGTGAGGCCCCAGCCCTCCCACAACATCCACGCCAAAGCCAATGAGAGATCATCACAGCAGGGAGAGACTACAGTACAGGGCTTGTCTGCCATCTCCCAGCCAGCTCCTTGTGCCTGTAAACCAAACACACTTTGTGAGGGAGCCGCTAAAACAACCACCATCTTTTGGAAGCAGAGGATGCACTGTGGAATTCAGCCTAAGGGAGCAGTGACCACACACTAAGGTGCTTTAAAAACCACTACTGGAACTTCTGTGAACATCCCTGTTTTGAGCAAGGAAGGCTTTGCAGGCATGTTTCTCAACTGCACAGTCTCTGCACAGGCACTGTCCTCTTCTACCACACTTGGTTCCCAATTAGACAAATTGTATGTTTGGGCAGCAACATTTCTACCATGTAAATATTCAAGAGCAATTATACAACAGATAAAATTAGGTTATAAATAAAAAATTACAAGATGAAAACAATTAATTGGGATTGAAAAGTAAAACATACTTTATTATGCAGCTAAATGGCTCATAACTAATAACTTATTAAATCAGTCTGAAGTAAAGGGATAAACATCAGATAAAAATAAGTCTGTTTTCTTCTGCAGTTTTCTGTGGTTGCTCTGTCTGAGGGAGCCTGAAGGAGACAGAGGAGTGGGTATGAGTAAGTTTGAAAAAAATAGCAGATTTGTCCTTACTTCATTCTGCTTCTTGAGCATCTAGCTCATTTTGGCAAAATTAATGGGGGAAGAAACAAATAAAAGATATCCTGGACGAATGATAAGTTGCCAAAAATGTCTTGCAGATCAGGTAAACCAAAACCCCACCACAAGTGAGCCCCACCCCACGCAACATGACACTCACATCCTTCGAAGTGAAGTGGTAAGACCACAAACTGCAGGCTGGACACAGGGCTTCTATGGGGCTGCCTTCTGTCCAACACACTGAAATGCTGAATTTCTTAATTCAGGGGGATGTTTCTAAGAAGCTGAGTGCGATTATACAAATATAAAACCAAGGCAGGGGTGTGCATGGGGAAGGAAACGGGTGAGCCCAAGCCCCTGCTTGCCTCGCCAGACACACCCCACATAGGGCCCATGGCTGGGGGAGGCACAGGCTGGATCACAATGCTCCTCAATAACCCCAAATTATTTAACTGTGTCTTTTGCCATCCCCCACTTTGTCACCTTGTGTGTACCTCATCTGCTCAGACAGGTGGGTGCTGGTTCCCAGCCTGCGCTGGAGTGACATGTCCACCCCAGCGGGAGCCTTGGCAGGCAGCATGCACACAGACCTCCAGTCCCACCAGAAAGTAAAGCACCAGCAAAACAGAAAACCTGCAATATTGAACACTGCAGACCAAGCAAAGCAACATTCAAATTATTTTCTACATGAGGAAAACAGGCTGCCTTCATGTATAGGCTTCTTTAGAAAATCAGCTCCTACAAAAGCTTAGTGGCTTCTTGTTATCACCTAAGTCATGGCCACCCATAGCCACACTCTTTTTCATATTGCTTTTTCACCATCAGATATGAGGAAAGGAAGAGGTAGTGTTAAGATACAAAGCCTATTTTCACATATATTCATCAAATGTGTATGTGTGTGTTCTTTAACATAAAAACTCAGCCTAAGCTACATATAAAATTTAGTCTTACATAAGGATGGCACTGACGTTGGTAAAGCATCCACCTGTAATATGAGACAGAGAAAACCAGAGACTGAAAATACAGAGATAAATTTCAGGCAGAATATATTTTGGGGCAGCTGTGTTTATTGAAGCCTTCTAGTAAAAGGATCCTAAAACATCAGCCAAGCTAACAAAATCCCCACTTTGTTTATCACTAATATTTCTGGCCCACGTTAAAAGAGTCACATGTTGTGAAAAAAGACTGCTTAAATAAAAACTGCCAAGTGTAATAATACTTTATATGTGATAATATACTATTAACAATATGGTTTTCTTAGAAATGCACTGCGTTTATTTTCAAGTACTGTAAGAAGATAATTGCAGGCAAAGGAAACAGTTCTTCGTTTTCCCATAGTCTGCATTTAGCCAGCACTAACACAAGTTATGCTTTCATTAACCAAAATAAATTCACAGTCACTGAAAGAATCACAAAGAAATCTCTGCATGCTTGTAGAGATTATGAGAAGGGATGCAAGTCTACACATCCGCTTTCTCAACGAGAGGCCAAAGGGCAAGAGTTTTTTCAGACACCCTGCCTCAACAGAAATGGCTCTAATGCAGTCTCTTCTGGCAATCATAAAACAAGAACTTGATGAATCTAAGCTACACAGAGTAATAGCTTGTCAGCAGGTGTTCCAACTAAAGGTGGTGGGAGCTATTAATAGACATCTTACCTGCTAATTACTTTTCTGTGGCTTCACATGACAGTGTGAGTGATGAATTGTAGCTCTTTTCTTCACATGCTGACAAGCAGCAGCTCTAATCACCACTGATGAGTTTTGCTCAATTTTTTTGTGAGAAGAGTCAGCCTAGTCCCCCTGCCAGCCCATCTTTGCATCAGCACCACATGGGTAGGAAGAGAGTTTAGTAATCCCATGGGGAAGTAAAGCAAAATTAGCTTTACTTGGATTAGCTTGATGAATGTTCATTAGTTGTTTTCCCTGCTTCCCTCAATGAAAATAAAAGAAATTAATAACAATAAAAGAATCAGACCTCATTTCATCTCTTTCCCATGTTAAATTCACTTGACTTGCTGGTGTGGAAGTGTGTCTGACACTGACAGCAAAGGTTAAAAAGTAAAGTGTTCCTAACTCATACAGCGCTAACTATCTCTGCTGGCTCAGACAGAGTGTCTAGAAGCTGTCAAGACCTTTAGTTTTAGGGTATTTTTATACTGCCCATTGCAAGAGCAAAGACGTCTCAGTTAACAAAAAAGGCCAAGCTCAGATCTAAACACACTGCAAAATGCAATACAGACATAGCCACAGTCCCATTAACAAATCCAGAAATCCCCTAGAAGAGAAGTCTCTATCACAACTTTTATGCAACAATGAATACCTACATGTCATCAAGCACATACATCACATCAAGTTCAGTGATACTGTTTGGCTCCTACAAACACTCCAAGACAGAGAAATGAGTATGTGGTCCCACTGCCTACCTCCCTAAATCACTATTTCTTCTCCTCAGCCCAGAAAGCCGTGAAACCAGTGGAGAAAAAGGCATGCAGTGACCAGTGCTAACTCTTACTGAAGAGACACAAGATGGGAACTGAAAATACTACTGCTAACATTGGTGCTTGGAGGCAAAAAGAAAATAAAAACAGCATCTTCACCAGGCAGGCAGAGCAGATAGCAGTGCTCACATCAATTAATTTCTACTGCCTGTATAAATTGGAGAAGGTAAAGGTTATTTTTTGTTTGGTAAATATCTGTCATCACACACACAAACACTGTATTTTATAGAAGGAAAAAAATGGCAACCTTTTAAGAAGACAAATTTTATAGTCTAGATGGCTGTATTGAGTAATAAATTATGTGTAAAAAAGTGCACCTTCTCAATTATATTTGATATCTCTCAGTAACATGGATAACTATCACAAAGATGTAATAATAATTTTTCTTTCTTATGCAATAAAAAGGCTTTTTCCACTTATTCACAGGCTGAACACAGGAGTTTTAGGCAAGAATATCACATGGCCACTAAGAAATTTACCTAAAATCACCTCAGGTTAGCTTAATTCTGCTCCTCACTATTTTTCAATGCTTTCATCTTTCATATTTATTTCTTGAGTATCATTTCTTTGCTTTTAACCAAACAGCCTGGAAACAGTAAAGTTCACGGAATCCTCATTTCTCAGGAAGCCTAAGGAAAATTCTAAAGGAATAATCAAAACAGCATCACATGATACCACAGCACATGGCAGCCACTTCAAAACCACACCTTAAAATTTGTGGCGGACAAAAATTCATCAAGAAAAGTTCCAAACTTCGTCTCCAAAGTTGTTTTTAAAAATGAAAAAAAAAGCATTTGAACCTCATTCTCCAAAACATTTGGCTGAACACATCCCACAAACTGAGGCAGATAGCTTACCAGTTTAAAGCTGCTAGCAACTGATATCACAGCTTGTCATATGGAAGGTGCCTTATGTAACTTTATACCTCATCAGATCTGCCTACAACATATATTTCTAACGGCCCTTCTTCCAGCGTCACAAAATGCCAGTACTAAGGTTATCTCTCCTTCAAATAGCACTGACATATGGGGTAATTTAGAAGTGCACAACACATGATCCTAACACATTTGTTTCATAAACACAGAATAAGTAGATAAGAACAAAAACCCAGATAGCTCAAGTATCATTTACTGCAATTATTAAACATACACTGATTAAAAGGCAAACGGTTTCAAAGAGTATAAATATTTGTCCTAAATGTTTACAGTCAGAAAAAAAACTCAGGTGCATGACACTTATAGCCCTGCAGAACCTTGGAAAGCTTCACAATCATCATCATTAACCCCTTTCTTGAAAAATGCCCTTCTTTTTCTACAGCACAATCAAGCAACACATCAAAAAGCCAAGCCCTGGTCACGCTTTGTAGCACTAATAGAGCAATTAAATAAACTATTCTTCTTACTCTTATTCAATCAACAGACTCTGAAACACCAAGTGCTCATTACTTTTTTGTTTTTCTACTTTCTCATGTAATTTTGTCCTTAGTCAGTCAAGTGCTCTTACTTCTCCACAATTGAAACTACTAGTTACATATTGTTATATGCATTTCACAAAGTCTTAAACAGCTAACCAGCAGTTTAAAATATTTCTTTAAAAAAAGGAATTAAGTAATTGTTATGAACACACTACTTCTTTAAAACATTTTACAATGTAACAGCTCGTTTCCTTCAGTCTGCTTTTAACTAGGGGGTTAGATTTTTATAAAGGCTCCCTTCCAACCCAAACCATGCTATAAGTCTATGAATAAGGGCATGTATTTTGTAGTCACCCAAACCTTCAAACATGCCAAAGAAATGTAAAACAATTAAGAAAAGTATCTAGGATCCATAACTGATTCTTGAGACTGATGAGAGGCAGGATGTTCACCCTTTGCATACAGACAGATTCACTGTCTTTGTCAAACCACAGGGTTTACTGCATTTCGATGTAAAAGATCTGCTAACGCATTTTTAATGTGATCTATATGAGCTATCAGAAACCCTTTAATTCCTTAGCTTTATTGATAGAAACCCTTTAATTCCTTAGCTTTATTGATCTGGTCATGGACTTCAATGTTTTCCTTCTCTGCAGTTAAGCCAGCTCAGGTTGAAGACAGGAAGGCATATGATATATAAGCAGAACTTTAACTTGCAAAGGGCAGCAGTGAAAAGGGTAAGTAATTTTTCTGCTATGAGCAGGCAGAATATTAACACTAAATCCAAACTCCAGTACATACAAATCTCCATTCTGAAATGAAGTCTTTCTCATTTAGCACTATGATGATTAAGTCTAATAGTCACTGTTACTGACAAAAGTAGTTTTCAGACCTGACTAGTGATAAGTGCAAAGGAAAAGATTTCTGTGTGAGAAATGGCAGGAAGATGAAATTAAGATAAAAGGCATAATTCTTAAGAGAAATCAAATCATTCATGGGTAAAGTAGGTCTATTTTTTACATTCATTTGCATATAAATGTTTTGTGTTAGTGGTAAATTATAAGTAATTTCATGCCGTTAGTGCACACCAATGTTTTCTCTGCCAAATAATAATGCTATTTCATCTGCTGCAATCTTCTAGCTTTACAGATTCAAATATACAGTGTATAATAAGTTCCTGTGCAGCCATAGCAGATTTAAATAACTAGCATGAAACTAGTACTGAAACCAGTATGCTGTATAAAGCAAAAAAACTGTTTTACTTTATTGTTTAACCAAACTCTATTCTACACAAATGCAGATTCCCTGAAGAAGTATTTTGCAAATTCACAGGGACTTATGAAGTTCTTTGCTTATGGAAAACTTCAAAGCATCCAAAAATTATTTGTGAAGTTTTTGAAATATTTTTATCTTTCCAGAACAAAATATCTTCCATTTTTAAGGTTTCTGTTTAAAAAATATTTGAATACGTTCAGAATTAAATGAATCTAATTTAATCTTCATGTAAACGAAATGAACAAGGTATTTTGGAGAAGCAAATAAAAAAAAAAGAATCCTCATGCATCAAGGCATTGTGGTGATATGTTAGATAAACTAGATCATTTTCTTAGAGATTAAAGAAGCAATGTTTGCCTGTGCAGTCTTCAGTCTTTGTATTCTCCAAGCAGTGAGGCAAAGCACAGTGTTGTCAGGGAAAAATATGATACCAAGTAAACATAAAATTTAGAGTCTGGGCACTCAGCAAAATATGGTCATACCCAGTTTTGATAAATAAAAATCCATCTCCTGACAAACAGATGATAGAAAAATAATTATGTGCATTTCTCTGCTTTCTGCAGCCCCGTGAGGTACAGCAGCAGATACAAGACCTCCAGATTCACTCCAAACCTGAACATTGATATATAGTGATCTGATGGCATTATCTAAGTAATCCGTTCTTCATTATGCATTTCTCTTTTTGTAAGCATCATCCCCATCTTTCCTTAATTTACGTTCTGTTGGCATTGTTCATTCACATCCAGTTTTTAAAGCAACCGTCAAGGAAACAAGGCTCATCACATTTTATTTGTGGATGAAGGTCTGCTACACTGTTGTTTGTTTACTGATGAAATGTAAAGCAGTCTTAGACCAGCTTCACTGTCACACACATACTGAAAAGGATCATGCTGAAGCTAAAATCTGAATGGTAATTGTAAGAACTGATGAACAACTGTATGTTTTATAACCTGGGAGTAGTCTGAAGAGAAAATACTGTGGTACCTAACCCAGTACACTTTTTCCTGTATCTCTAGAGCTGAACATGCAGTTTCTTAGTTTACCATTCTCAACTAGTTTTGAGATGTTAATTGTTTTGGGGGATTTTGTGAGTATGAATTAAAATGGACGTCCACATGAAGGACAAATCTACCTGTTGATGCCACCAGTGCAATCTCAGCTGCATGTTCCAGTTTAAACAGAAAGGGAAGAACAAGAGACATGTCTTGTGAGAAATAAAATAACTGTGTGGGCATATATCCATCATGGTGTTTCTCACTGACTGAAAACCACGCAACAAACTCTTAGCAGCAACAAAATACCATCACAGACCTCACTACTTCTTTCTTTTAAGCACGAAGAACATTTCATTTATCTTGCCCTTTCTGGCATGTGGATTTCATAAAACACAAAGCTGCACTAAGGCATGATAACCTATTGAACATGCTCCCAACTTCAGAGAGAGGTGGGAGACAGGAGAGAGGAAAGAGACAGACCCCATTAATTAGATTCAGCATGTTCAGCTTCAGTGAGGTTACGTGGTATGCACACCCCCACCATTATCAGCAAGCATGACCTGTAACAGCAGTAGTAGCTGGGCAAAAACATTATTCCCCCTTCTCCGAAGCACCACAGGAAAAGAACACCTGTGAATCTCACCCCCTGAATGCTTGCTCTCCTGTCAAGAGCACAGTATGGCAGGCTGGCAGCCAAGAGAGACTCTACTAAAGATGGATAGCACAGGCCACCACTTGTCCTCTGTTCAGCTAACGAACACTGGAGGATCCATTTGTTGCAAGTGCTCATGACAGGAGGAGAATAGTGTGAGAGACCACAGCCACCCACCCACCTTCTGTCAAAACCCAGTAAAGAACATCCTTTAAATAGTGCTATCAATCATAACTGGTTCTCAGCAATTATTGTGGCAAACAGTTTGTCTGTTTAGCACTGTTCAGTAGCCTCCATCTGGGTTAAGGAGGTCCCATGCTCTCTCCAAACCAGTCAGATATGCTTGTTCAGGCTCTCCACTTTCCCCCAGGAAGAAAATGTTGCCCCGTGAACTACAGACATGTGACATAAGGCATCTGGTTTGCCACTTGCCATGTCCACAGCTGACAGGGCAGAAAACACAAGTAGAAGTTTACCCTTGAAAAATGCTGGGAAGGGGGTCAGGAATAAACCCCATCAGCTATCAACATTGTAGAAGCTTTCCTAAGTGAGAGTAACTCTGCACTGGTAAGTCTCCACTGCAGAGTGGGAACATAGATGAATAGTGGGAGGTGGTTCTGTCCACTCAGTTGTCCTTGATGCCAAAAATCATTTAGGTGGTCACTCTCTAACTCAGAGAGAATGGGGAGGAGAAGCAGAAGTAACAATCCTTTAGTTTTTTAATAATTACTTTCACATCAATCAGGGATTATGCTTGCAAGGCAAAATTAACTTTACTTTTCTACCCCCTCATCTCCAGCATCCAAACAGATGTAAACTCACTTGGATCATACATTTGTAACTCATGCTAAATTCTGTCATGAAACCTCTGTCAAACTCCAGTGAAACAGAAAAAAAAATAATCAGATCATTAAAAAAGCCATAGCATAGTGGCTACCTGCACTAGAAGTTACCCTAGACTGGAGAGTCACAGGCTTAATATTCTCCTGAACAATTACTCTAATCTAACATTAGAGTCAAATCGGAAGAATAGGTAAGCCCTAACCAGGACAGATACTTACTGATGCAATAAAAAAAAAAAGCCCATAAGTATAAGACCAGTACAGCCAAAAGGATTGCCTCTGAATTAAATTTTCTAAGAGGTTTATCTGATTGGTGAACAATAAATTCAAATTAAGTCCCCTAAAATCAATATCACAATCACATTTTGTATCCCCGAGGAGCCATCAGGAGCCAATTGTGAGACTGCAAAAACCTCAGCTTAAATTAGAAGATGTGATCTGAACACATGCTATTGTGTTTCAGTGATCAAGTTTTCTTTAAGACAAACTCAGAAAAACAGAAAACACTATATGTGCAACAAGGACCAGGAAGGAGAGACTTGCTGGATGCATTAAGGATGCATTAAGGATGCAGTGTTAGCCTTTGCTACAAATTCCTTATTTTATATTCAGCTTAGTTCCATACACTTTTGCCTAAGATAAGGGAGCTACAAAGACAAGTCTTGTTTGTTTGTTTAAAGATAACATCTGTAATTACATACCAAGGAAAAAAGAAATTTCAGCTAATAAACAAGAGGGGTTTTTTTCTGTAAAAACACTTTATTATTCAAAGAACCACAATCTGTCTGTCTTGTGTGACTGGGAAAAATGGTCATCAGTGTTCACCCTAACTAATGCTTTATCCATCTCAGTTAATTAAAGTATTTATTAAGTTTATTAAAGTTTTCTGTTGCATTGTCTGATGAGAAAAGTACTATGTGAATAACTCTCTTTATGTTCCCTTCTATACCAGTAGCATTTTTTATAAGATTGAAACTTCTTCATTATTTAAAAAACAAATTAATGAGTTAATTTATTGCACTGAACCACATTGCAACGTTATTAGAAACACTACTCTAAAGAGAATCAAGTTTAAAGTCAAATGTCTTCCCTTATGAAAAAGTTTTCCCCCTTTTTTTATTTTATTTTTGTATTTTTTATTTTTTTTTCACTCTCTCCTTTCATTACCCCTCACATCTATCTTCCAAAGATGCAATAACAGGGTATTCAGAAAAGCTGCTCCATATGGAGAACCCACAAGCCTTTCTGAGGAGCCTTTTATCCTACCATCTTTGATTGCCTCTACCCAGATTCGGCTTTCTAAAAGCTCCTTCTGAGGCTTGAAAAAGTAGTGTGCATTAAAAATCCACAAAACACCACTTCAGGCAGTCAAGTACTTCTTAACAGGGCTGTTCACAATCCTTCCTACAGCAGAGAATCCAGACAGTGTGCCCAATTTATCACTAATCTTTACAGGCACATACTAGAAGTTCATAAGAACAGAGAAGTCAGCACCACACCTCTCACCAAGCAGATAATCCCAGTTATGCATGACATGACCTGACTGAAAAGACCATTACCAAAATCCCTCTGTATGCTCCATCAAAAATTTATGTATTATTTACACATAAGCTAATTATTTCAGTATTTAATACTTTCTACTGTGAAATACAAGCAGCTATGTTTCACCAAGCTCAAATAATCATCTAAAACATAATTTGCATGAAAGGATCAGTGAAAAATGACATGGTTAATATCAGAACATTTTTTTTGTAAAGGGCAACCAGCACTCACTGTTTTACATTCCAAATCAAACCCAGATTAGTTTGTTTGTGATTTCAGATAAACTTTCATTCTAGAAAGACACATATGAAAGCCTTAAATCTCTAATGCAAATTTATTTAACAAATATCATCCTATCAATAGATTTTGCTCTTTATCTTGCACTGGTTTAAAATGCTAAACTTGTTTGTCCATTACATGTCAGGAGTTCCTTGAACTACTTAGACAGTCTTTAGGACTAGCAATTTGAATAGCAAAGTGTGAATATGCAAACACCGTTCACTCCTCCCCCTTTTGCCCCAAGAAGTTTACCAGTGCGCAGAGCAAGTCTACTGCTTCCAAGATGAGCTCCTGATGGCCAATTCGTGTGACTCCAAGATCTTCCAGTTCTTGATGAGTAATTCGTAGCAGCTGGTCGCCACTAATCTTTTCCCTCTCAAAGTTCTTTATATATTGCTGTAGACAATCATCAAGACCTGCAACAAAAGGACAGAAGAAGAGAAGACAAAACTTAGCAACCTTTTGTACTGCCACAGGAACTAAAAATAGGCTGGAACCAAAAATCAAGCCAACAGAGGATACTTGTCCTATCTTCAAGAGAAATATTTTACCATTTCAAAAAATTTTATATTGCCCAGAAATCGTAAGATTTGGAAAGCAATGACAGCTATAGTTTTTTCACCTGTGGACAATACTCCTGAACCCCAAACAAAGCCCTGAATTCTTGTAGTGCACTGCGCTATGAATGTCAATCTGGCAGCCCCTAATAATAAGTATGTTAGCAATGCCTCCATCACATCTGGAAGGGGAGAGGAGAAGAGGCAACAATGGGAGGAAGACATGTATCCTACCCAGTGCAGCGTATCAACACATGTTATTGAGTATTACAGCACTGTAGAAGACTGAAAACAATGGAAAACTTCTGTGCAAGAGACAAATTTTAATGGAATAATGAAAGTGCGACTATGCTTAACGCCATACATCCAGGATTGGCTAGCTGTCAGTACCACTTAACCTCCCTTCCAACATAGCTCTGCCATGGTAGGTCACATGATAAGGAAAGGCTGCTGGAGATGCCCTCAGCTGGGAACCCAGCTCTTCATAAGACACTTGACTACAGTTCCCCATGTGGTGAAACACAAAAATGGCAGTGCCACATCACAGCCCCTCCCCTACTCCAAAAGCACTGCTAAGTCATCTGAAGTTCACAGAACACGCCAGCCCCTAAAACAAGCTGCAAAGAGCTCTAGAGAACATGAAAGGTGGCAGCACTGCAAATGCATAAACTGGACCCCAACTACAGTAGCAGATCCAACTCAATGTACCTCAGTTCAGAACCTGTACAGAGTCACAGGACACAAATGCTTACTGAGTATGAAAAGCCACTTAAATCAAGACCTGGGTGCACTCCTCAGAACAGAGCAATCAGGGAGCAGAAACAAGCCCATTGCGCCAAAAAATATTGTAGAAGGCCAAGCAACACATTTTCTTTGCTCAGGACATGGCCGAGTGCAGGGTTGTACAGAACCACGTCCTGCTTTGAGGCCCATGTGTATTCCAGCTATTCAGTTTGACTAACAGTCTAAGGACATATAGCTGACTACACATTTTCGCCTGGAGCAAAGAGCACTGCAGAATGTGAGATAATCCATCACGCATCTCTTCCCCATCAATCTTTGCCTAAGACAGCTAGACCAGTACAGGGAAGCTCTGCAGCTTCCCTGTATCAAAGGGATAAGTTAGACTCTTGAGTATTTGATGGTCGATTTAACATTTGTGTCTGAATACCTTCTGATGGATCAACAAGACTGTTACCGAGTAACAGGACTTGACAAAACCCTGAATATATTAATTTAGTTGATTCTTGAGAGATATCACCTTCCTGATGGTCAAATAATCCCTAACATTGAAAAGACATCTGCACATTAGTCTGCAAGGAACCGAGAACATTCTCACTTGCTTATCAAAACATCTGAAAAATCTGAAGATACATGGAGGATAAAAGATTGATTTGACTGCTGAGCCTCAGTTATAAGAGCCCCAATTTACAGCATAAAGCTTCTCTGAAACTGGTTTTGTTGCATTTTTGGTTCTCATTCATGCCACTTAGGGTGTAGCCACACCTCAAAAGAGACTCACATGAGGAACATGTTGGTGCTGCAGGCAGGGATGTCCCAGTACCAGGCAAGCCTGTTGTTCCTGGCTCAGCCCTGGGACAAGAGTCAACCACACTCTGTCCCTGATACAATACGCCAGCACAAGATTCACATGGCTTTAACCTCTAGAATTCACACACCAAAAATAAACCACACACAAATACGCTGTAAAACAAACACTCCAGGCTCAAGAAACAGGAGAAAGTCCTCAATTCCGGCAGACTTTTAGAGTCTGTCACCTGACTTTCTGCCTCCAAAACAAAGCCACTTAAAGGTCTAAGTTAATCTAGCATTCACAGCTATGCCTTCCCTTCATTTCCCTTTCTAATCAAATAGTTGCTCAAATCATTCTTCAGGAAGGAAATCCTATAGGCTGAAAGTTGAGCCATCAGGGAAGAAGACCAGCCTCGCTGAACAGAGAACTTTCATTGGAACTCAGGGAAAAAAAGGAAGTTTATGACCTTTGGAAGAAGAGGCAGGAAACTCAGGAGGACTACAGGAATGTCATGAGGCTATGCAGGGAGAAAATCAGAGGAGCCAAAGCCCAACTAGAACTTAATTTGGCTAGCATCATAAAAAAAAAAAAATGTTTCTATAAATACATTAGCAACCAAAGGAGAGTTAAGGACAATCTTCAGCCTTTATTGGATGTGTGGGGAAACAAGTGGCAAAGGATGAAGAAAAGGCTAAGGTACTTTATGTCTTCTTTGCCTCAGTCTTGACTAACAAAACCAGTTGATCTCCAGGTACCCAGACCCCTGAGCTAGAAAATAGGCATGGGGAGCAGAATGAAGCCCCCATAATCCAAGGGGAAATGGTCAGTGACCTGCTACACCACTTAAACACACATAAGGCTGTGGGGCTG
This sequence comes from Manacus vitellinus, assembly GCF_001715985.3. NCBI lineage: Eukaryota > Metazoa > Chordata > Aves > Passeriformes > Pipridae > Manacus > Manacus vitellinus. The sequence goes on from NW_021940813.1 coordinate 11,179,880, forward strand.
GATGGGATCCACTCAAGGGTACTGATGGAGCTCACCAAGCCATCATTTACCAGCAGTCCTGGCTAACCAGAGAGATCCCAGTTGACTGGAGGTCAGCAAATGTGACCCCGATCTGCAGGAAGGGCCATAAGGAGGATCTGGGTAACTACAGGCCTGTCATCCTGAGCTCTGTGCAGGGAAGGTCATGGAGCAGCTCATCTTGAGTGCTATCACATGGCACATACAGGACAACTGGAGGATCAGGCCCAGCCAGCATGGGTTTAGGAAAGGCGGGTCCTGCTTGACCAACCTGATGTCCTGTAACAGCGTGACCCACTGAGTAGATGCCCTTGACACCATTTCCCATAACATTCTCCTGGAAAAACTGGCTGTTCATGGCTTGAATGGGTGCATTCTCTGCTGTGTAAAAATACTGGCTGAATGGCTGGGCCCTTGGTGAGATTCGTGATGAATAGAGTTACATTCAGCTGGTGGTCAGCCACAAGTGTTCCCCAGGGCTCAGTGTTGGGGCCAGTCATGTTTAAAATCCTTATTGATGATCTGGATGAGGGGGATCGAGGGCACCCTCAGTCACTTTGCAGATGACTCCAAGCTGGGTGAGAGTTGATCTGCTGAAGGGAAGGAAAGCTCTAAAGAAGGATACGGACAGGATGGATTGATGGGCCGAGGTCAATTTTATGAGGTTCAACATCAGCCAGTGTGCATACCCAGGTGGCCAAGAAGGCCAGTGGCATCCTAGCCTGTATAAGAAACAGTGTGGCCAGCAGATTGACCCCTGTACTTGGTGTTGGTGAGGTAACACCTCAAATCCTGTGTTCAGTTATGGCTCCTCTTTCCAAGAAAAGCATTGAAGTGCTGGAGTGTGTCCAGAGAAGGGCAACAGAGCTGACGAAGGGTCTAGAGCACAAATCTTATGAAGAACAGCTGAGGGAGCTGGGGTTGTTTAGCCTGGAGAAAAGGAGGCTGGGGTAACATTCTTGCTCCCTACAACTACCTCAAAGGAGGTTGTAGTGAGATGGGAGCTGGTCTCTTCTCCCAAGTAAAAAGTGGCAGTATGAGAGGAAATGGCCTCAAAGTTGTGCCAGAGGAGGTTCAGATTGAATATTAGGAAAAATTTCTTCATGGAAGGGGTTGTAAAGCACTGGAACAAGCTGCCCAGGGAAGTAATGAAGTCACCATCCCTGGAGGCATTTTAAAGATGTGCAGATGTAGCACTTAGGGACATGGTGTAGTGGTGGCCTTGGCAGTGCTGGGTTAATGGTTGGACTTGATGATTCTAAAGGTCTTTTCCAACCTAAATGGTCCCATGATATTAATAGAGCACAAAAATTGGTGATCCACGACTGCTCACGCACGACTTCTTGCCACATAGTGTGCACACTCAGTGTGATGCAGAGGGAAAAGATCTTAATTTATCTCTTTTTTTCAGACAACATTGCTTCAGAACATCAAAGATCATGAGTCCGGAATATTCCCAAGGCATTTCAACGCAAGTCCTCAATTCATCTGAATGCTGCCATCTCTCTCTTCCATGTTAGGTAATGCTCATCATTACTAGCAAAGAGACAAGCAGAAATCATAATCAGGTATTCACCTCTGCCTAACATCAGAAAGTAAGGCCATTTCCCAAGTCACAGTGCTGTAGGAACTCATTCAGACATTTAAATTTAGGTTGCAAAAGGAAATAATTTTTGTCAAATCTTCTTGAATCCCCTTTACTTATTCACATGCACAAGATACCATTATATTGAATTATCTGATGTGAATTATCTGCCTTTTTAATTTATCCATATTTGTACATAATTTCTCCCAAAGCCCTTCTCAGTCCAAGTTTTCCATCTGATATATTAATTGCATAAACTCTTTTACAAGCACAGTCCCATGTATAATGGCATTTATTTTTTGAAAGAAATCAATATTCTTGACAACACATATTTCACCTTAAAAAATGTACTAAAAAAACGCCATAGATGTGCTTTTGCTAAATGACTAAAAATGAGGGCAGTAAGTACTTCTCATATTCCTGAACTTAAGTCCCACACTGATTACACAGACTGCTGAATGAGAATAACATTAAAATAATCGTCATCAGGTATCAAAAAAAATGAATTACCAGCTAAGACACTAGGAAAACACATATCCAGAATAGGACATGACAGATGCACTTAACAAACAGTTACTGACATATAATTCTAAATAAAGGCATTACTCTTCCTTCTCCTGCTATCTATGTATTTTTGTCATTCAGATGTAATCTAGAAGGATGCACGCAGTTCCTACAGAGTAAGAGAAAAGTTTAAGACAACAAAAATATTACTGACAATTGCTTGACTCACCAATTTCATAAAAACTACAACCAGGAAAGAACAAAATAATTTAACCACACGTTGCATGACATTTTCAGAATAACTTGCCACAAATACTTCTCCTTATTCCCTAAACATTCTTTTAAAGTAATTTATTTACGTCATTTTGTTTCTAAATTAAAGAGCAGCAATTTTTTTTGTGAACAAAACTGTGCACGGGTAAGAATTCTTATTATTGATGATGATGATAATAGTAATAATAATAATAATAATGCAAAATGGCTGCCAACATTCCTCATCCACACCTTTTGTCCCCAGAGCCTCAGCACAAAGTTCTGTTTGCCAACAGCTGGCCATACATTGCTGCCTTCAAATCAAAAGGAGAGAGCTGCAGGGAACAGGCATTCCCAGCTGATGACGCCATTGAACTTGGACAGGACAAGATGTACCAAAAACACCAGGTGCCTGGAGTGGAAGCTAAAGGAAAAGAAAAATTTCTTAAGAGCAACTCCAGCATCCCCCTGACCTCAATGTAGTAAGGAATTTTTCTAGCTAACAAGTTCTGCTCTGCTTCTACCCCCCAGATTCCATCATATGAGAGGATGTCACCCAACCCACGTACCACAGGAATCCCAGCAAATAACTCAGGTTGATGCACTACTCCCTGTTCCTGGCCATGGGTGAGATTAAGGTTGTCAAGCACCCAGCAGTACTGGACGTTTCAAGGACAGTGACCAAAGGCCAAAAGTCAGGTTCATGATTATGTTCCGGATGTGTAAGGCCCCACAGGACACCAAACAGGTTTTGTGATGTCAATACACAAGCAATAGTTTTGTATTCAACAACTCTGTTTCTCATCCAAAATAACTGCAAGATTTTTTGAGTATATATAAAGGCACAGATGTTCTAGTAATAAGAGAGTTAAAGCATGACGATAGTCCTCTTCCTTTTAAATCTACTCTTTAAAGGCAATCATATAGCATAACTTTTTTTTTTTCTTGAAAGATTCCTGGTCTTGAATTCCAGAAACAACACAGACCTCCAGAGATGTTAACTACTCAAGAAGGACTTCCCTGCCCTACATGCTTTCCACCTGAGCTTATCAGCCATGGAGTCTGGCAATGCTGTCCAGATCCCATTATACACTCATTACCTGGTGATGAGTGTTTAATTTGAGAGGCCTACAAGAGCATTTAGGATGTTGCATTTGATTTGGGCCTACAAGAGCACTTAAGATGTTAATACATTGCCCATCTTTGTCAGCTGGCATATCCCTGAGGTGTTATGTACACAGATGGACTACTCTGTGCATTAACAGAAAAGGACCAGCTCTCTACATTAAGTCTAAAGCAAGCTCTACCTCACCTGTGGGAATAAACAAATAAAAACCAGCAAACAAGAAAGCTCCTCCAAAAGAAACTGTGCAGAGGAGTCAATGCTTTCAACATTAAAAAAAAAATGCTTTTTTAGAAAAGTTTTGCTTGCAAGTAGAACATACGGGAGCTGTTTTTTTCCCCCTACTCTGTCACTGAGTTCTACCTTGTATGGGCCTAGTCATTGTTCATCGAATCCCTAACAATTTTTAATGGTTCACAGATGCAAAATTGGACAGATTTCTGTGTAATTAATTCCTTTTATTACAACAGCACCATAGAAACTGATCAGGAAATGTTTAATTTCATTTTTTTAATTCATATGAATTTCTGGAACAAGACTGTAAGATCCAGTATGACCCTCCAGGGAAATCTTCCATGTCTGCAATCTCCTAACTAATAACACAGTGGCACACTTCATGATCACTCTGAGGTATTGTCTTACTTTAATGTGTGTAACAGGTTATCTTCTGAAACACAATAACCAACAAACTGCCCTGTAATTCAATGTCAGAACAGGTTATGTACATCTGTGGTAATTCAAACTCAAATGAGCATCTCCATTAAATATATCCTGAGGTTCTGATTCCACAGTCTGCTCCTCCTCTGCAAGCAGTTCAACCTTTTCTCCTACCTCTAAGAGACTAAAAGTTTTTAAATCAGACTTTTTATATGGCTAGATCTGAATTGAAATCATCTGCTCAGACACACATGAGAAGACACAGTTCTAAAAAGCCAACTAGGTATAATATCCTTCCCCAAATTGGTGGCAAAAGAATTTTTCTTTAAGATTGGAAAACTACAGTGAAAATAAAAGACCTTGTGTCCTTATTAGCCATCTTTTCAGTTTGTGGTTAAGGAAAAGGTGATGAACATTACAGGTTTAACTATCATACCTGAAACTTTGACAAGGGAGTATTTTTTCTACTCCCCTGGTATATCAGAATTGGGATGCAAACTGACAACTTCCCTTGGCAATTCCTTGTTCTGTAAACCAAGCATTTACTGAAAAGCAATAGCATGAAAGGCACAGAGCTTTCAAAAAAAAACCCAAACAAAGACAGGTCTGAGGCTTTTTTTTTCTTTAATTATAAAGCCAACAAATTCCTCTTTCAATCTGAACAAAGAGTACCTGAACTCTATCAGTTTTTACACCTTAACAAATACAAATTCAACCTGTAGCACAGCATTTAACAAGTCATAAAAAAAAAGTAAACTAGAGTTTAATACAAACTGGGCATTTATGCAGCACTATTCAATGCCCTTTCAGATTGTAAAGTATTATTTGCAACACTTTTACCTAAACTAGCATGATGGAAGGGACCTCTAAAATCACTGTGGTTTTCCCTCTCTTCACTATAAAATACGCATTAAATTTAAGCCAACTCTTCTTAAGGACTGACCACCTTTGAAACTGCACATCAGTTACTTACTGATCAGTATGTTTCAAACTTAAATGTTCAGCTGAATTCCTGATGACTTCAAACAATTTGCTATGACATATGCATTTGCACCTAGGCTTTATTAATCCAGGGTTGGTAGGCTACTGGCCTATTCATTTCAATTATACAAAAATACAAGGTGTACTTATGTCAAAGAGCAAGACAACCAAGGAGAAAACTACTCCCTCTCTTCTACCTCAACCAGAGAGCTGCTCCGGGGCGTAGACACTGCAGGCAGTCCACAGAGGGCAGTTCTCCCCACTCACATTTTCTCCCTGGAACCAGAGCACGAGAGGCAAGACTAGGAAAGGCCATGTTTCCCTGCAATCAGTACACAGGAGGTGGGCATATGTCCCTCAGTCTTAATGTCACCACAGAAACTGTGAGCAAGCCAAGCCAGCCGCTTCCCCACCTGAGAAGCAAAGATAATTCTCCTCTGCCCACGTAAGGGATGCTCATGTAAGGCATGCTCAGTGCTCCAGGGTCTTCAGCACCTCCCGGGCTTCATATGTGACAAACAGATGTCACAGTTATCAGTGCCAAAAGATGGTGCAAAGAACGGAATCTTTCAAGTGCTGTAGATGGCAAATGCCTACTGAGGACAGGACAGCCGTGAAAAAGATACACCCCCTCCCAGAGGAGCACTGCAGGTAGGATTTCAATAAACCACCAGAAGCAGCTTTCATTACAGATTGAGAAAACATTACAATATATTTAAAACTGGAAAAAAATCCAACACATTTATTGCAGGCAGATTTACAAATGGGTACAGGATTAATGAAAAAAAGAATTGCCAAATGCCCGGATTACAGCAGTATTTGCAAAAGAGCTGGACAGTCACTCTGTGCACTGTTTATGTGCAGTTTCAGGTGAAAGCCCTCCAACTGTAAAACATATTTGTCCCTCATTCTACAGAATTATTCTGGCTCTTACTCCCTCTCCACATCTCTCTGACTACAGCAGAGCAAAAGAAAATTCCAAAAGCATTAAAAACAAATGTTAAAAATTACTGAGAAGATCCTAATAATTAGTCCCTCAATTATAACATGCATACTCATAGAATATAGTATGAGATTACGTTTGATTACACACATATTAGGGTAGATGTATCTTTTACTAGAAACCTTCAACAGTTCATAGTCAAAACATTAGCTGAGAGGTACTGCTAACGAAAAACTACTATTTTAGACAAGGAAAGAGAAACACAGCACATTAAAAAACCCACTTTATATCCACTGTGTATATACTACTACATTCAGAAAAGTGTTTAAAGTTTGTAAAATGAAAAACTCAAAAGAGAGAAGATGTGAACACGAGAAGCAGCAACATAACTTAAAATCAGCCTCTCCCAAAGGTATTACAAATGTCAGGACTGTGTTTACAAGGTCAGAGGTACCGTGTACAGCCATGAGGTAAATAAGGAAGGTGCCATACCAGGCTCCTGAAGAGATACAAAAAGTGAGGAATTGAAATAGAATATTTAGACCTTGTATATTGCTCTGTTCTTTTTAAGGTTCTTGCCAGAGGTTGGTCAAAGGAAAAACCACAAGTGAATGAGGAGATGGCATTATGCCAGGTGAGAATCTGGTAGTCAAAGAGCGTATTTGTGACAGCAATGGATCAAAACAGAAGTTTGAGATTAAATACATACTGTCTCAAGCCACTATGAATTTTGCAATTAAAAATTAAATCCTGCTCAAGGAATATAACTCTGAAGAGTCTGCTGTTTCTGTGCTTACAGAAACACTCTCTTTTTGTGACTCTGGACTCTTATTAGACCTGGATATATTAATTGCATGACCATGTTGGCAATACATGGCTATTCTGTCCATCAGCAAATTGCAGAAACATCACAACTCTGTGGATCATACATGGCTCATCAAAAGCTCTACTTTACAAAGAATTTTACACTGATTACACTGATGAAATTTTCAAAGGGTTTGGTTGAAAAAAAGAAAATTGAATTTTAAAAAGAGGACAGAAAGACCAAAAGTGTACATGTAGACTAATTACAAATATGATTTAAAGATACACAAGACCGAATGGGGTGCAGTGTCCAATAGGGCATATATTCAATAAAATCAGTTAGACTACTTATAATCAGTGCTTATTATGGCAAGTTAGACTTGTTAATTACAAGAATAATATCCAGAGTATTCTGTTTAGTTGTTGATAAATGTAATTACTCATATTTCTCTGGGTGCTTTTTGCTGTTATGCCCATCTGTACAGCAAAGCCAAATCTTTACGTGAGCACATACAAGTTTTGCAAAGTATTTAAAATCTTAAAACATGGATAACACTGCAACAACCAATGTCAAGCTCTATTTCTATGAATTTCAAGGATTTGTATCCCTGATTATCAATATTGTTCTCAACGTAAGAGGTTATAATTATTGTTATATTTAGGACTCTTATTATTGGATTACAACAAACACATTGTTCAACTACAGCTGTGGTCTTTGCACATAGAAATGCTGAAGTGTGCTGAAAAGTTAGTGTACCTGATAATGGCAGCAGAAATCTCTTTAATAGTGGAAGGGAAAGAAGTCAAACAACCCTCAGCATCATTAAGTATCAGGAATCCCTCAAATGAAGCAAATCAAAGGAACACATCCATTTACTCCTGATAAACACAACACTCAACTGCAGGGGCCTACGACAGCCCCAATGGCGACAGGATGAGAAACTGTCCATTCGATGTATAAAATGACAGATGTTAAGCTCCGGGTTAGAAGTTCAGCCAATATGGGAGGCATCTTGAGATAAACAGGAAATATCTGAGCCAAAACCAGAAGTTCTTCAATATGTTGTCCAAGCATTATAGAGATTATAGGACTATAAACACCGAATGAAACACTCCCCCAAAATGCCAAGAGGAAAAGCCATCACTGTCTCGATTTTTTCCTACATAAATCTATGCCCTTATGATTTTTGCAGCAGCTTTGAGGAGAGGAACATGCCATCAAAGCTTTACAGAAAGCAAGAGGCAAAAGTGGCATTGTCACTTTACATGTAATATACATTATCATACATAAGAATCCAGCCAGTCTAGTCTTATTCAGAGCCCTGTAATACTGTACAAAGTAACATACAAGGAGAGATGGCCCTGACCCAAGAAGCTCTATAAACTTCTCTTTCTCCATGAAATTCAAGATGGCTAGCTAATAAAGGCAAATCCCTCAACAGCTACTTTTATTTCTACTCTTTTTCACCATGCAGTTTTCATACTCTTACAATCATTCTTCCCATTCTTCACATGTACTCCATTTTGCAGAGTACCTCAGGAAAGGGAAGTCTTCTTGGGTTCATTTGATGTTTAACTTTTTCCTCAAAGTACCATATTTCTGCTCCAATTATCACAAGTAAACTAGAACACATTGCAACTATCTTAGCATATAGGCATTTTTCAAACAGCATTATAAAATTAGGGATCTAAATAGCATTAACTAACGTTTATTTGATTTGTGTTTTAACAGATTTTTTTGTTTGTTTTTTAAAATTTAAAATGTTACCATTTTTCTCCTCTAAAATGTTTCCTTGTACAACAGCTGTCTGCTGTAGGAATTTGAAGTTTCCTAAAAATCTGCAACCACACGTCAGACTATAAGGAGTAACTTTATTACTAATTGGATCCCCCTAAAATACAAAGCAACATATGAATCAGCTCAACAAAAAGTTTTTCTCAGCAGTGTCCTTCGACTTCAGAGTTTCTAGAGGTTTATCTTTGTACTAGCACAAAACAACTTTACAAGATAAAAACACAGCTTCTCACCAAACATACAATATTCTGGTGCCTGTAAACAAAGAGGCTACACCGCTGGTTTACATAGGAAAAACAACTGTCCATCTGACAACAGCGTGTGGTTTTATTACTCCTTCAACACATCTCTCATGCAAGCACTGAGCACTGATGACATTAAAACAGGCTGAAGTGAGTACCACCAGGTTCAAGCACACTACCAGTGTAGCAGCGCCAGAGCTGGAAAGGGCTGGCAAGGGTACAGTCCACCCAAAGCAAACCAGCTCTCCATCTGTCCCAGCCCTGGGCTACAGCTACACATCTCCAGCTGCAACTGTGCTAATGTGCAGGACCTGCCCCCTAAACAATTTTCCACCACACAGCAATGACAAGCTATCAAATTCCCAAATATGACTGTAAGCATTGAAACGCAACCACCATATTCCCTAAGGATGGGAGGCTTTGTCTAAATAGGTGTGGTATTGGCTTCTTAAACAATTTTGAAGGGGCTAAGGCTGAAAGACTCCCTCAGGACTTAATTTATGAAAGTCTTAATTTTCCATAGCTTTTCACCATGTCCCATGATTATTTGCAGCTGTGTTTCACACCATATGAATATAGGAAGTGCAAAGCCATCAAATGTGCAAGCATTCAGCAGGCAGGACAGGAGGGAAGTTTCCTTCCAACTCTGAGTGAACTCCCTCCCATTCATTATTCCTTCTCGCAACGCCCATGCAATTCCCAGGCTTGAAGCTCTCTTTAGCAGGAGTTTGCACAATTCAGCACAGTGTGAGACTTAGGATGGTTTTAGAGTTGTGGGCAGAAAAAGCTGTGCATCCCCCTCCACATGACAAAGAAACATCTGTAACTTAAAACCACTGGTCAAATACTTTGATATGTGTAGGAGTGTCTTGAAGAAGAAAGGGAAAGCTATACTTCTAATATTCATCATTTCCAGCACTTCACATACAATACTGCAGTAACCATTCCAAACCTCTGCAAAATACAAATGAATCGTATATTAAAGGGAAAAAGCAAGTACAATGTCAGACAGTCAGAAGTTTATGTAAGCCAAGCACACCCCTGACATTAACCAAGTAAGTAAATAAGTACTGGTTGTTCTTTCAGATGCCTTCCCATGTTTGCATTTTTACAGCGTGCTCTGGAGCAGCCACATTAAACACGCAGTTGTTGTTACACGAAGGGTCCTCCTCCTCTTCCTCCCTCACATGGGCTAATATATGCTATTACACAAAATAGTCAAATAACCCCTCCAACAGTCTTTATTATAGTTCTTCACCACGAAAACCAGTTTTGTTGCCAAGAATTTATTATGCCAGAAGGCATCCTTTTGGCACAAGCTGGAACACTGTGTCCCTGAAAAAATAACGCAACAGTTGTTAAAGCTTTCCTTTACCTCTGTACTTTACAATGTCTCCAATACGCTGGAGAAATCTGTTAATGGTTCAGATAAAGCTTCAAGATTTATTTGGTGATGTCCTCACACAGGGTCTGTGGATTTGATGCAGCCCAGAAGCATTGTTTGTTAAAAGCAGGGCAATTCATTTTGCAACAGGAAAAATTCTGCAGTTTTGTTACGCTTAGATTGAACCTCTCTCTGGAGCAACAAGGAACAAGATGCTAGGCTTGGTTGGGAGTGCTTATATAATAACTTCATCCATGCTTCCAATTACTCTTCCTTCCCTTACATTTAATTTTCCTTTTAATACCAGTAAAATCATCCAGTGTTCACTGGCTCTATCTGCCTCCTCTCAGGAAGGATTTCAGAATTAAGAGAGAACCCTAATGACATCAACCATAATTGGACAGAATATGTTCAAATTACTTTACAAACAGTCCTACAAGTACAGCTTTATTACATTCCAATATGCACAGATCCAGACTATGTTAAGAAGTCAAAACATTTTGGTTTTAAGCTTCTCGGCTAACACAATCTGCTTCAAACTATAGCCAAAGTAGAAAGCTTTATATAAGAGTATATGTAAGGATAACTTTACATGCCTGCTCTTCCCTTCTTTTCCTCTCACTCATTAAAAGAGAGGAACACACTTTGTAATGTAAAATCTACAATATGAACTGCAAATCTGTAAAGTAGGAGTACAAACCATACAACTGAATGACGGCAAAATATATTTTTTTGGGTTTTATTTTCTTTGGCAATATACTTTTCAAAATAATGTTGTCAGTTTTGCCTAAGTTGTAAATACATAAAAATTAAAAAAACAAAATCTGTTGAAGTGACAATCTAAGTTACACTTCAGTTAGTTTCCCATTTTACATAATCACTCTCTCATACAATTTATCATTATGAGCAAAAAGCAGTAACTAGGAATAAGACCCTTCAAAGACTGCATTAATCTACAGCGACACGTTAGTCTCTCAAGTCTTGTCAACGTTATATCTCCAGGAAAGAGAAATGAACGTTCACATGGAAAGTAAAGCGTGCACATGACACACAAAAATAATAACTTGTTTTTAACTATTAACTGCATGGTACTAAATTAATGGTATGAAACCTGTCCCTTAAGTTCTTTCCCAAAGACAAGATTAGTTACTTCATTGAATATTAATATTACACACTAGATACATTTGTGCATAATGATGCCATTTAATGTTATTAACGTTTTATAGTGCACACATACGCACACATTTGCTTCAATCAATTCAAACACCTAATGCTGGGAAACCCAGTTACTTGCCACAAAGTCCTTTGATCTCATTAAAAACAAACTTTCTGAAACTGAGTGAGACTTAAAGAGTGGGGTTTTTTGGAAAAACAGAGGACATCTCTATTTCCAAGCTCCTGCTCTAAGGTATGAAACACATCATTTCCACCACCATTTCCAAATGCCAACCAAATGCCAGCCATGTATTTATCAGCTGTATTCTGATCTTGCACTACATCACATGCATCCTAGTGCTTATTTATTATTTCAGTCCTCTGTTAAGAAACAGTAATACCTTAAAACTCCTAGTTCCTTTAGAATCTCTTTCCTAACCTGAACTATTTCAGAAACAACTGGGCTTTTAATAATTAAGCATGCATAAAGTTAAGCCCTGGTAAAGAGGAAATGACAATTCTAATGCCTATATATATAAGGTGCAATTCTCCTTCCCCTGACAGGTTCTGCTCTGATGAAGCCCCTTCAGAGCTGGTTCTTTGCATAATGGCCAGTTTCACAACTGTAATAAGGAGATAAGTGGAAAATTGAAAAATATCTGAAGCTTTAATATTAATAGCTCAGCATCAAAATTTCCACAAGTTCTTGATATATTTTGAAAATAAAAATATAGGACATGCAGATTTCTGGGACAGTACTTTTCAACAAGCAAACAAACCCTAAATTTTAGGGTGAAAACTATAAGCAGAAGGAGATTCTGGAGACTTTTGACTGGAGTGGTTTTGCAACATACTGCTCCATCACCTCAGGCAGTCTTTCCTGCAGCCAAATAATAGGACTCCTCCCTGAAGACCACTGCCTTCTACTCAGTTGTCCTGTTTTCAGCTCAACCTGCAGTTTTCCCATCTGCAGCCCACTGGACTAAACAGGTAGTATGCTTTCTGCACGGCAACAAGAAATTAGATGGCAACATCTGAGCACCAGTGATGCAATCCTTAATAAATAAAAAATTGTAACACTGCTTAAAATACCCTGGCATGATACTCTGCCTGTAAGGCTATATGGCCAACTTGTGGTTACCATCAGATAAGAAAAGCTTAATTACAGGCAAGATTTTTGCAAGAACCACAATCACCATCTTCAGCAGATGGGTATGGAGATTTTGTTAGGATTCCTGTTTGGAGAACCCATCTTACCACCAAGCTAGAGGCTGCACAAAGACCAGGTAAGTTTTACCTATATCAGCATCATTTCCATTTATTCCTTTCCCAGGAATACTACCAGCAAAAATTTCCCTCAGTGCATCTGTTAGTTCACCAGCCCAACCCACTCCCTCTCTTCTTTATCTCCTCCTCATACTCTTTGCACCTGAACAGGAATGGGAAAAACATTTTATTCTAGCATCCATTTTTCATCCTTCTCTCTCTGCATAGCTCCAAAGTCAGCATCTCCTGCAGCACGCAGCTTTCCTAAGTGGCAGCAGACTGACAAGAGCCTCAAAGATTCAGCTGCTGCACGAGAGCTGCTGCTAACATCAGCAAAGCCACCAGAAAGGGCGTTACTAGTGTCACCCCACTGCTGTTACTTGGAAAATCTGTGACTAGCACCAGAGGTATCAAAGACATCTTTCAAATACCAAGCTAGCAACGTGTTGTGCTAGAACCGGAAAGAAAGTTTTTTTTGTTCTACATAAAAATTCAAACTCTGAGCAGCCTGTAGGGATCTTCCCTCCTTAACAGCAGAACTGCACCTCCACCATTTGCAGAGAATTATATAAGCCGGTCTTTGTCAGACAGAGCAGTGCTTTGACCTCCAAGCATTCAACAGGGGATCCTGTTAATGAAATATTTTTAACCCACATCATTCAGGTAGGGAACAATTCACTAAAGTGACTCACAAAGTCTGAGCACCACATTGGGTGGTTGGGTCCATCTTCTCTGACACAACTTGACACTTCAGTCATATGTTAAGCTCTGAAGCATCTGTTCCATAATAAACTGTTATATGCTTGCCAAGAACCTAAGCACTGTGGTTTTGGATGAGTATTGCTAAGTTGCAACCATAATTTAATACTCATCTGACATTGATGGTGACCCAACATTTAATGGAGCTTAATGCTCTTCTGATGCCGCTGATTAAATTACTGCTCAGTAGTCCAGTTTCATAATCTACAATATGCAAGGAAGCAAGACAGATATACAGGCACTGTCTCCTCTCACATCAGTGAATCAGTTTAATGGCAGGCAAAAGTTCCCTAATTGAAGTTATAGGTAAGTAGACTACAGTGCATCATTTGTCAATACAGAATGTTTTTCAGATGCTTTAAGGTAATTATATTATTATGAAAAAGCAAAGCATGAATTATTCCCAAGCACAAGGGGAAAATATGGGTAAAAACTTGACCCAGCATGTGCAATGACTTCATAACGTCCTGAGCACTGTCCAGGAAACTCAGTCCTCTGGCCAACAGGAGTTTCTATTCATTTTCTCCCCACTAGGTTGTTTAACAGTTTGGTCACCGCTTAGACACAGCTGTGCAAACAATCTTTCAGTGTTTGGCCTGATGCTATTGAATTCCATCCCAAACTGTCTCTCCTCTTCTTTCTGCACATAGGATGAGGAAGGCTAATTTGGACACAGAGGATTAGAGGCTTTCACAGCCCAACTTAAATCATTAGATCCTTAAATTTTTGAAATAATTTTACCAAGTAAATTAGCAAGTTTAATGTATACATAAGACAGTTGGTAGCAACAGTACTTTCTAAATCCTCTCAAAGTCTATTCCCATATTGAGAAAAAACCACTCTGTGAATGCCTAGATATTTCAAAACAATTAGAAGCAATTAAACAAACACAATGAGAAAAAAAAGTTTTAAAAATGCCTTGTATGAGAACAACTAGAAAAAGTTTATGAGGCTACAGGCATAAAAAACAACAAAAGGTTTTTTTAGCTTCCCAGAAAGTAAACCTTTCATCCCAGATAAAACAGAGGAACCACATCAGTACACAAGCACTTCCACAGGACTATTCATTACTACGTTATTTTCACAGCCACTGGTAACCCAAAAACATGCCACCCTCAATAAAGTAACTAAGGAACAACTATGTGCAAATCGAATGCTACCAAAAATTAAAGTAGGAGAAATAAAAAAGTCAAAGTCAGAAAATCCCCAGGGTAAGCTCTCCAAGGTATATGTACCACAGCTACACTGTATTTCTCAAATATGGCCCTCATTTCTGAGACCATCCACAATTTTAACTTCAAGCCTGTGAATACTACCAAAACTAGAGCAGATCACACTAATGTTTTATGTAAGCATGCTTGCACATCTTCTCAGGTGATGAAGCTTTAGTTCTAGCAGAAAGTTGTGGAACTAGTCATGTCCTTTCAGCTGTCAGCAGGAAGAGAATAAATAATTTCATTGATATTATGGAAGGTATAAACATCAGACTAAGTATGTCCTTTACAGTCTCTCTCAGAAAGTAACATTATTAACTTAGAATATTGTGGGAAATCTCAAAAGCATCAGCACTTGCAGATACTTTTTTAAAAGTTTTCTCATTACACACACAGTATTAGACTGTGTTACTGTATAGAATATATTCCAAAATAATTCTGATACAATTTTATACAACCATAGGGCCTACTGCCTTCTTCCTTCATTTTAGCTTTAATACTCGCAAAATAACTCAATTCTAACTTTTTACGAATTTGGTCTTCAAGATTTTCCATGTTATGCATGAGAAAAAAAAAATTAGCAAATGCTTTGAACATTCAGTAGCTGATCAAATTTCAAAGATTTAATCTCTGCACAGAATCTCAAAACCTAATATACTGTCCACAGGAAGAAGCTTTCCAGCCCAAAGCTGCACTGAAATCTCAAGAATCAGGGTCCCAGATGTCTCCTTGTGAGGTGCTTGTAACATTTTAGGGTTTCTGAGACCTTCAGACATTTTGCCAAAGATAAAAAGATTTTTAGGACTCTACAAGCTGCAAAGTACATACAATCCTTCTTCCCTTTTGCAAAGAAACATCTTCTGTATTGTCAAGCCCACAAAATATTTAATTCTAGTAATTACTGACCTTTTTTTGTTTGCATCTTACCCTTCAATTTCACCATCCACACTGTTTACCACCAAAGTTACACTTCAGCCAGATCTGTAAAGAAGTTGTTTTTCCTGTATGAAAGAAGCTAAGCTCCAGAGAGAAGGAGATTTTCTTCTGTAAACCCAGTCCTCATCACTCAGCATCCTCTAAATGCCAACAGGAAAATTTACCCCATTGGCATGCAGGAAAAACATAACAAGGGATTGTTTTTTGTGGTCAGGTTTTCACAGAAAACTTTATTATTCCATATTTACAGGAAAAAAAAGTCTATTTTTCCTCCATCTCAATTCTTCCCAAGACCTTTGACTGTGGGAGTCATCACCTGCAGTCCACTGCCTTTCTCCACAGGGGGCTGAGGCAAGGAGAAAGAAGTATGTCCCAGCCCAGTGCCAACTCGGTACAAGCAGAAACAACACCCACAAGTCACCTCTCTCTCTCCTCCCCAAATTCCCTGTACAAACACCGCTATTCCTCCCCTGTTCATGCCTTAAAGTGCACATACTTTGAGTCCCTCACTGCAAAGGGACTGCAAAAGACTCCTCCTGACATGGCTTGGGGCAGGTCTTGCCCATCTAGAAGAGTAAAAAGAAGGATAAGGGTTGATTAGTTAAGTTTCACTGGTATTTTGCATGGCATTCCCTTCAGAGCTCCCTGGAACACACTATTAAAAATGGGTGTTTATTTTTAATCTTTCACATATTCTGTACTTCTAGAATACAAGTGGTTACATGAAAATTATTTTGATTAAATTCTGATTTTGGGCAAGGGAACAGATCTTGATTTAAGAAAAATGTCCTACAATTATGCACCCCCGAAGGAATGAGTTGTTTTATTTTACTGTTATTTCAAACCTTTTGAATATCAGGCTGAAAACATGGTAAAAGACTGTGCTTCAGTACTTGAGGATTTCTGAGGCTTATAAATTTTACTTTAATCTATAATTGAGAGAGCTGCTTTTCAAACTTAGTCAGAAGTCTATTCCAAATAGGTTTTTTAATAGCTAACTAGCACTAGGGAAGAAAAAAGCAATTCCATGAGTGTGTCACTGTTAGCAGACCCAATGTTGTATCACGCTTATATTTCATTAAATAGCAGACCTTTAGAAGATGAGAAATCAGTAGTTTCAATCACAAGTAAAAGTTCTACCTTCGCAACACACACTAAAAATGCCCAAACATTTAGAGGGAGTAAAAGGGCATCTTCCAGGCTTCTACATGACATTAGAATTATTATGTTACTATTTCAAGAGTTTAAAAACTTTATTTCAGGGAGAAGAATATGTAGTTTCCTTAGGCCAGTAATCTCAATGTTTGAAATTGCTGCATCCCAAGTAAAACTGTTAAAGTACAATTTTCACTTAATTACAATTTTTTTAGAAGCATTGCACTAGTGACTACTGCTAACAAGAAAAGACATGGTGATTAAACGTTTCATGTCCTTTAATAGCTATACTGAAGTGTTAATGAGTGTTCAAAACATGACAGAACTGTCAATTGTTACAGAGCTTCTCACTGCACAGTAGAGCGCTGAATAAACTTGACTCTTTTGCTTTGCTTTAATCAGAACCAGAACATCGCAGACCTGGTAGTTTAAGTGCTGGTGACACAGAGTTACTCTTTATAGGACTGTCTTCCACCCGTCTTTCCAGGTGTCTCTGCTCATGCCTACCCACTGACAAGGCTTTCTCATTTCCCCCTGGTCTGCCCAGTCCACACTTTTGTACAAGGGCAGCCACCAATTTCAAAAACCTACCTCTAATTAAAACCACAATTTTAACACCACCACCATCCTACCCGTGCCTTCTACAGATTAACCAACCCGCAAGAAATTTCTTTGTTAACTGTGAGACTTTACTGCACCCTTTCTTTGGATGCAGGCCTGTCTCATGTGCCAAGCAAGTCCACCCCCCGTGAGCACAACAATAACCCATGAATGCTGCAGGGAGGCACAGGGTCATGGCAAGCCACTCAGCACACTGGTGCCTCCACACCAGAGCCACCACCAGCAGTGACCCTGCTACACACACCTTGCTCGCACATCAGCAGCTCGGTGCCCACGCCAGTAACCGCCAAAGCCAGAGCCAGGAAGACCTTCTTTTAATCCCTCTACCAAGAGTATAAAAGCATCTCCACCTGCTCTTCCCTGCAATCTGCCTTTGGCCTATGGTAAATGCCATAAGCATTTGTCATCATAATTTACCATTAGGAAATATAACAAGAAAATTGGTGTGTAGTTTATGCAAGACATGTCACATTAGTTATTTTAGTTTTCTGTAATTTCTATGTCATGCTGCTTTTCCTACCAGTCTTGATCTCTTAATATCATCCTTTCTTTCATGCAAACTCAGAAACAGAAATGGCTTAGTCTCAAACTGTAAGATAATGTAATTTCAATTTTTCCTTCAGAAAGTCCATAAATACCCATTAAAATGTTGCTTTAAAAGCCATCCCAAATACTGGTGCAAATAAAAGCTAGAACTTACCAGAACGTCATCATTTACTATCACTACTAATAATGAGTACTCTTGAGGACCTCAACTGATATTTTGAGCATCTTTTAACATATGAACATACTGTACAGACTCACCAAATGATCTGGTACACATCTCTTTATGGCACTTCTAAAAATCCTTGAAGTCCTATTATGACCAGACTCACAACTGGTGACTTACTGGACAGTGTGTACTGAAGCCCTACCTGCCTTAGGCATAAACAGGATGCAGATTCACCCCACAGCCACTTAAACAGCATGCACCAGTGTTTTGTCAAAGCTCTGAAATTTCTCAGAGTTTCCAGGTACATCAACAGTTTTGATGGTATATTTGTTTATTTTTCACCAGCACAAATTTGTTTTCCACTATCTCACTTAACAATGTAACAAAAATATGTGCTGTGCAAGATCAAAGCAGACCTATAGGTTATACCAGGCAGGAATTTTACACCAAAGGATTTCCTACTGCTCAAAGTCATTTAATCAGATAATCTATATAAACCAAAAACATTGCAGTCCTTTTTTTCTTTTTCTGTCTATTCGAACATTGCCCCTCTCTTTTTATGCATGACAAGCTAGGTTATACAGGGCCTACATTTTACATTCAGTTGGATTCCAGCACCAGGCCTCTCCCAAAACATCACATTATGAATGACAAGCACTCTCTCCTCCCCTATATTAAGTCAGAGTAACAGTGAACCAGATGGCAAGATGGCAAATTGCGACAGCTTCTACTGCTCAACCAGAAGTGTGAGCAAGTATCACTGGGTTATCAGATCTCTCCTTCCAAATAACATATGCAATTATTCACTTCACCTTGTCTGGGGCCATTCAGGCTGTAACATCTTACTTAGGGTGCCTACTTAAGCCTTTCCAATCCCTTCCTTTTGTGGTAGGTTGAGGGGTTGGTCTTTTTAAGATTCTTGTATTTGCAAAAAGAATCCAACTTGTTCAGTCAACAAGATGCGGAATAGAAACATCATTTGTGAAATTTTAAGCTACTAATAATGACTTTTTTTCCTTTTGAATGTGCTACAGAATCTGCAGCAACAAGACCACCAAAGAGTTTGTTAAGTGACTGCTTAACATCTGAGACAAAAGTTAATGGGGTTGTTAATCCTCAGTCCACCCCACAGCTATTAGCACAAGAAAAAGATAGGAGGAAAAGCATGGTTTGTTTAGAAGGCGGCTCCACCTTAACAGCTGATGCAGCTTCTCAGGAGGGTGAAGTTCCTCAGACCTCCAGGTCTCAAATCAGGAGTGACAGGCAGCACAGCAGCATTCAAGTCCCACCTGTGCACACTCGGATTCGTATGGAAGAAATCAAAGCATTGCAATGAGGAAGCATTGCACTGGAAAAACATACAAGGCCTCAAATAATTTGAAGGATATCAACCAATACTGAGTGCCTAAGAAAGAACAGACAATTCTGCCTCTTTGGTAAAAAAGGTATTTTTTGTTTCTTTTAAAAAGGTTACTAGAAAACGCTTACGGTGTTGTAACAAGTTCTTTATTTAAAGCTTTAACTTCATTCTTTATGTATCAAAGGTCACTCAGCTTAGTCTCACTGCAAGGCAAAGGCATTCACACACAGAACAAACTGTATCTTATGAAGCTGAAGAAGATTGAAAATGTTTTCTGTGTTAATGATTAACAATTGTATTTGCCGATATATAAAATGCCTTAATGCCTCATTATTTCTAAGTTATACAAGTCCAAGACAGCAGCATCCTACAAAACCAACATCACCAAAAATGAATCTGCCAAAGTGCAAACAGTTTCTGCCTAGCAAACAGGATACACAACAAGTAATATAACAGAGTGGTTTTAATTAGCTGGGCACATAAAGCTGTTACAAGACAAATTTCTTTCATTAAAAAAGGCAGACAGTCAGTTAGAGATGCTTCAGTGCACTTAAACCAAAGATGACATAAGGCACTGAACCTTCTCCCTCCCCTGTAATGAGGAAGAGCCAGAGGACTTGGGATAGAGTGAGTGATGAGCAGCCCCTTCTTCTGCTACTGCAGTAGTGGTTAGTCTCCAGGAATGCCAACAATACCAGGGGTCTAGGAGCACAGGGGAAAGAAATCAGCAGCATAAAGAACCATTTTCTGTTATTTTGTTCAGACACTTGGGATAAGAATTTCTCACAAAATGAAAGGTAGGGTATTTAAGGCCCTCCAGTACTGAGCACAAATATTTTGTGTTAGGCAAAACCGGTAGTGTGGTACCCACAGCAAGATGCTGTTACTTAGCATAACAGCCACTTAGTTTCAACATCAGATGCTACATGTTTTTGCTACTTTGTAAGCATCTTTGTATTACTAAATACGAGGAATTTTGTTCATTGCATGTTTGGTTTTGTTTCTCTTTTATTAATCTTAGTGAAACACCTGCTCATTAGCAAAAACCATTTCTCTTTCCCAGGGTTACATCTCATACCACATGGTTCCTGAGTCAAGCGCTTATTTTATACATGCAATTTCAAAAATTTTAATAATAAAACTTTTAAAAAATGAAAAAAAAAGAATTTAATGTAAAACAAAAGTGACTAAGAATATGTGTGTATGCATAGTACACCTCTTTTCTCCTCTCCACTTAAATTACTCTGCTTTCCACATTTGCATTCCAACATACTGTTCCCTTTCCCCCCTTGTTCTGGGCTGAAGGTGCACCCCAAAGAAGGGCTACACCAGCTCCTCCTTCTCCCACAAGTGCCAGGGGCCACATCAGAAAAAAAATCACTAAAAAACCCACTGCACGTATTATTAACAGAGAAGTTTGTCTGCCCAGGCCCACAGAGAGACTCACGCTCCTAAAGACAGAAATTAGATGCCTGAATTTAAGATCAGTTATCAAAATCTTTTGGGGCATGACTGTGAGCAGTTTTGTCTGATCAAATTAGAATGGAAACAGAGCCATCCTTGTCTCCAAATCCTGTTCTTGCCAATGCTACCCTGGGCACACCAGCCCCATGCAAACACACACCAGCCAGGATGCTCAAGGCATTTAAGAGCACAGGCAACCTTATGTTCCAAGCCCTTGCTCCCAGGAATATTGAAAGATTCTGGATAAAATGAAGAACCAAATATAGACAGTCCTGAAAGCAAAGTTGAGAATCCAAGACTCCTCCTTGCAGATAAATGGGGATTCACTGGACAGCAGTTTCTTATTTTTAATGTGGTTTTGTGAACAGAGATTACAAGATATTGCACGAGTGTTGGATTTTTCCCCTCCGGTTCAAAACAAGTCATTGTTCTGGGATGGGAAACTAGTTTCTGAAAAGACAAACATCCTTTCTTGTTTGTTTCATTAAACTGGTAAAAAAAATTTAATTCAAATGGATCCACTGGAGAAAAACAATTGATATTTATGTACTGTTGCCACTTTGCACTCATTACAGGGACTAATGTTTTGCAAGACACATCTTTAAACCTTACTAAGCTTATTATTTACTATCTCCTGACAAGCATGACTTCATTTCATGAACTGGCACATGTCCCATTGTGAGAATCTAATCTTTAATAACATATCCTAATTACATATGCACATTTAATGCTAAAAAAATAGCTAAAATCCAAAAATGAAATAAAACCCACTCATTTGACTAAACAAAGCAATTGGATTAGAGTGCACAGAGCAAACTTAAACAAAGTCACATTTGCCACAGCAAAAAAGTCATTAAGGGAAGGGGAAAAAAAGTGTAAAAAAAAACCCAAAACCAAACAGGCAGACAACTCTTTATAGCTGACTGTATCTGACCTCTCTGAACTCCCAGCTAGTTTACTTCTGATCTGCCACATAATAATAACTTTAAAAGAAGCACATTTAAGAACTCATCAAAAGTTGAAGTCAATTGTTCTTAGGGTACTTAATTATAAACAAGAATGGTGTGTTCTTCAACAGAAGCTACAAGGATTTAGTATTCTCAACACTGACGGCAGAATTTTACCATTAAACTATTTGATTTATCATTTGGTGCTGTTCCACAGTGACAAAAAAATTCCTAAAATAGTGAGCCTTAAACAAACAAAAAATGATCTCCTGAGATTTAAATACCAAATCATGCTACCACAAAGCTATTTCTATTTATTTGCCCACTTCTGAATTACTGTGGTCTGGAAGCTATTTTCCTTCTAAGTAGTAGAGTTGTAACATTTGACATTACCGAGATGCTTTGAACTCAAAAACTTTGAGCTACAACATGACCTGCTATAACACTTTCAAAGATTCTATCAAAAGAAAAGTAAATTAGATAAATTTGTAATTTTAGAAACAATTTTACCATTGATTGAAACTGAATCCTAACACACATCAATCTTTTCCTTCAGAGGTCTCATTGTAATTCCTTCTTGAAGTGAATTTTGATTTAGCAAGATTTATCAAAACCATATTCTGCAGGAAACTCCCTATAGTGTTTGAGAGTACTAAATAAGAGGGTAAGGGCTTAAAACTTACAGTGTTAATTCTTAGGGTAAATACAAGACAATTACCTTGTAAGAGGTAGACCACATTGCTGAACATCAACAAAGCGAGGAAATCTAATGAAACGATAATATTACAATTCCTAGATGTTATTTAATTCTGCCTGTAGTTGAATTAAGTTCATATACATTCATTTGAAGTGTTATGAACATGTTCATTTTTCCTTTGGATCTAAACTGTCACTATTCCCACCACTGCCTACAATATATCGTCAACTGAAAAACAAATGTTTTGTAAAGTAAAGGTCTTTTAAATATTTTTTTTAATAAGGAACTGGGCAGCAAAGTTTGTATTCAACTTTACCTTCTTTTGAACTAGAAAATTTGCTCAGATCTGAAGAGGTGAAAAACATACAGGACACAGTATTTTGCACTCAAGCTTCTGTCCCACAGTCACAGCATTCAGGTGCCCAGGCAGCAACCTACAGCACATCACTGCACCCTGCTTTGTCAGGAAGACACGTGAAACCCTACAATCTGGTAACACCACCAGAGGCAGACACTAATTGCCCAGTCTGTTCAGGTTTACTCATTCATAACTCATTAGTATTAGTTTCCTCCAGTTCATAATTGGATAGCTCAGCAAGGCTTACAGTGAGCTGAGGGACAACACACAGGATGGAAGAGAGAAACAAGATGATGCCCAAATAAGTGATAGAAAAGGAACTTATTGTCCAAGACAGATTAAGCAAAGGGTCGATGAGCTCCTTGTAAATTAACTTCATAAACTTTTAATAACTGAAAATAACCCTTAGTCTTCTGCAACAAATTTAACCTTTTGTTCATCTAATGAGTCCTACATAGCCCATGGGGTAAGTGATTTTTGACTTGTTTTTCCAAAGACCTTGGGTTGATAAAGTGTTAAGACCATTTTGAAATACTGATGTTTCCGTGAGGGAGATGGCGAAAGAGGCTGGTGTCAGACTCTTTTTGGTGGTGCTCAGTGATAGGATGAGGAGCAATGGCCATAAACTAAAACACAAGAAGTTCCACCTCAACATGAGGAAGAACTTCTTCACATAGAGGGTGGCAGAGCACTGGAACAGGTTGCCCAGGGAGGCCGTGGAATTTCCCTCTCTGGAGACATTCAAAACCCACCTGGACATGTTCCTGTGCCACCTGCTCTAGGGGATCCTGCCTTGGCAGTGGGGTTGGACTGGATGTTCTCCAGAGGTTCCTTCCAAGCCTAACAATTCTGTGATTCTGTGAGATAACTAGCACTCCTCATTAGCACTGCCATGACTCTTCAGCTGTATTACTCAAGTCAGGGTAGTTATCAAGAACATTAATTCCTTTATTAAAAAAAAAAAAAAAAAGGAAAAACAACAAAAGAAAACCAACTCCCCCCCCTCAAAAAAACCAAAACCACACACACACGCCCCAACAAACCACACAAGAAAACATGGTAATCTTAGCAATACAGACGTTTCATGATGCATATGCACCATTATATTTTCTACAGTACAAATAGTAGCTTTATCATAACTCATGCAGGCATTCAAATGTTCTGTCAGTTGTGAAATTTGCTAAAGCAAACATTTAAAACATTCCTTTGAAGGCTACAAACTACCCAGTCCTTTTAAAAAATTAGTTTATTTGCTCTCAGGGAGTTCTGTCATAGACCTAACTGTCTTATTTTTCTAATGATAAACTATCCTCTTCCCTTCAAACGTTCAGATTGACACTTACATGGAAATTTTTTATGTGCAATGATTACACTTCCAGGCTGAACCTCTGTTTCTCAAATCCACATGCAGAGCATGACAAATTATTCACACCACACTGTGCTCTTGGACTCAGTTATCAGGACTCCAGAAATAGGCTTTTGACCACCGACTGCATTAAATAGCTAAGATCCAGGTAGTTTAAAACATACAATAAAATAATGGCTAAAGTAACAAAAACTACACCTGCTTTTGAAGTCCAGTACCCAATACTGAAATTACTGATTGCTGGTATTTTCAAGAGGACTCATGGGGTAAAAACAATCAAGACTATATCAAAAAACGTAAACAGAGATTTAAGAAACGTTAAGCCTCCACATTCTAGGTTAAACTAACAGATGGTTTTATTTGAAAATATTGAAGACCACAATATTTGAAAAGGGCAATTAGCACCCCTCTGAAAAGCAGTAATGACCATTTCATCACCCTGCACTTACAGAAAGTTTTGGAAATAAGTAGAAGTGGACTACCAAAATAAAAAACCACTAACACATTTCTTTTGCAATTTTTTCATATTAGCTCTAATAAAACAAAGTCTACTGAAAAAAGCCATACTTGACTCTGAAATGAAATGGAGGCAAAGGGTACGCAGTTCTATCCATGATGATAAAGCAACAATAAACAAGACATGCAGATGTCAGTCAATGCTGAAACCTCAAGAAGGTGCTTTTTGGATATTTCACCAGGAAGTCTCCAGTCACACTTCACTCAGACAAAGTAAGAAGAAAATTGTTACTTGTTTAGTGTTTAAAAGGTGTACACAAAGCAGGGCAAGTGCAGATTCACAACAGTTGACTGTACACATCTCAAGTTGTTTTTTTAGAGAGCAACTTCTACTTTGTGTTCAACAGATCCTTCCACCAATATGACTCGAAAATCCTTAACAAAAAAAGGACAGGAACAACACTGCACCTTGCAAATCAAAATATCAGCTGTGTGAAAGCAACCAACAAAACTACGAAGCAATTAAAGAAAGGCAGGCATATGTCAGTAACAGATATCAACAAGGGCAATCCGGTTACAAAGATTTTAATTATTAACAGGAAACTTAATTAGGGTGCTAGAGCTAAGTCTGATGAAGAATGCCAGTGAGCCTTCAGCAACCACACCCGGTCAAGATTTCAGGTTGACATCTCACTGAAAAGTCTCTTGTCTTTCCCATGAAGGGTTTCAACGTTGACTCAGGGGGAAGAATGCCATCTACTGAATTACTCAGACAACACTGGCACATCCCACCTATATTTGCCTGGTCTCAATATGCAGAGAAAGATTTTCTTCACCTTCTTATTGACATGAAGATTATCAGGAGAGAAGGGAAATAAAGAAGGAAGGGAGGCCAGGGAAACAGTATCTATTTTAAAATAGGTCATTTATAGCTGTAACTATTGGCAACTGGTGGATTTGGCTAAACTAAAAATAAATTCCACACTTTAACAGAAACAGTAATATTATAAACTTCTTTACGGCTGACAATCATCCCTGTGGGAGGCAAGAGCCCTTTAGAGGTGACTGAGCTCAGCTGCATACATGGGTATGCTCATACTTTCAAATACAAGAGGACTAAGGAGGAAGTCCCAGCATTATCCCAGCTCAGGCACAACCTTAGCTCCCAACTCAACACTCTTCTAGACCATTTTGGCCAGCTCACACAGGAAGGCTTCACTCCACCAGTGGTGCTAGACAATGTGGTGCAGGCATTGCAGCACAGCATTCACAAAGTACAATTCAGCATTACCAAATAAAGACCCCGTTCCACTTCAATCTATGGATGCTTGATGCTGATGCAAGTCCTAAGCCATCTATTTTAAAAGCTACTTGAACCTTCATTTCAAAGGCTCAATTAATATTTACCAGCTTTTTTTCCCTCTTCTTCACACAACAGAAAAGGTATAATACAAAAGTACAGCACTTTGCATTTGACTATATTAAAATAATACACTTCAGCTGAATATAGTTTAATTAAGGCCTACTCTGGTACACTCCTGTATTAATTAACAGTTTACTTGGAAATTCCCACCATATGGTACTGTAGCAGATGTTAATCATGTAAGGCCAAACACTTTGAAATTACTGTTGTAGGCACTTCATCTGAGGTACCAAAAGCTCTAAATTTCTACTTAAAGGATAAACTGGAAATGCCAAGCACCCAACATGATCACATCCACAGCTATTATCTCAAAGATAATATTATTTGGCAGATAAGCAGCACAAAATGGGCTAGATTTTTAAGCCTCCAGTGCACTAAAATGACTTGCTATAGACAATACACAACTCCCTTTGCAAAAGAAAAATGCCTGCATTGGAAACCTCAAGGAAAAATGTTTCCTCTATTACCTATCTAACCCCCACAGACAGCAAGAGAAAACTGTGTATATGAGTAGACACTCATTCAGCATTCCAGATCTTCAGTGCACCAGACTAGTGGATTTGTCTTCCAGACCTTCATATCCTTTAACTTCAGGAAAGGAGCATTATGACGAACAGCAGATGCTTTCTCTCGTACAGCCAGCTATTTTAAATTTAAGAGCAAATATTCTGCTAGGTCCAACAGTCCCACAACAAGAAATTAAAAGTTCCTTGATAGTGCCACAAGCAGGTTCATATGGTAGATGATTTCTTCTGCATTTTGACTGTAATATGAGCCTAACATTTGGCTCCAAATTTTCAACTGGAAAAAACCAAATTCATCTCTGTTTCCTTACTTCATCTTTTTGGAGAAAGCACATGTGTTTGAAAAGCTGGGAGAGATGGATGGAGAAAATGTGGTTATTTCAGGATTTCCCAACATAGCCCTTACAGACTGGATTTTTTTATAAGGTATTTGGGAACCCTTATCCTACAATATTTGTCTTGATAATCATTCAGCTTCTAAACTGAAGGTTTAAAGTATTCATTAAGTAAATTATTTAAGCAATAACTGTGATAGAAGCACAGTTTTGTTTTATTTGGAGCTAGAAATCTGAAGTTGTTATTCTGCTGAAGGTGTCTGCTATAGGTGATCCTCAATACAGTTACAATTTAATGAGGATATAGTAACTTCTTGAAAAAAAAAACAAAACAAAACAAACAAACCAGCAATTACATAGAATGGAAACCCTGAGGAATGAGCTCTCTCTTTCTCCTGGTTGCAAACCTTTGAATACAAGCCTTTATACAGAGAAATTTCTCAGGAAACATTTTTTCCCTATTACTCTGGAAACTGGTAACAAATATTAGTACTTGACTCTGGGAAATACAGTACAATCAAATGCTACAGTAACTTTACTGAGGTTAAATGCCTATCTACACTTCTAAGGATCAGATAGAAAGGCTGGACCATTTGCCAGTTTGGGTTTTAGAATAAAACTGCCTGGTTTATTATTGCTGTAGTGCTAAAAGACAACTACTTGCAAAGATTCTAAAAATACATCTGTATATATATTTCAAACCTCTCATCTGAAAAGCGAGCTGGTTTATATTGCTGCCTTGCAAAACTGTTGACACCCATACACCAGAAAAGCCATTTGTAAATTGCTTGGTTTAATACTGCAGTGTGCAAATAAATCTGAATAAGATCAAAATACAGAGCTTTGCCGAACTGTTGCAAAAAACCACTTGAGAAAACATATTGTGAGGCCATATTTAAACCAACAGATGTTTCAGAAACAGAACAATATGTTCACACAAAATAAAGGTGTAAACGGGCAGTGCTAAAAGAGCTTCACAACTAAGTACATCAATTTCAGTAGCAACTGAGATCACCTCATCTAGGAAAGCTCCCTCCTAAAAAGAACATAAATTTAGAAATGAATTCTCATGTTATGTTTAAAATTTGGCTGCATGAAGTATTTGCAGAGTGGCTGCTTATGTAACATCGCCTTTGCTATGGCAACACCCGGCTGTTAGGCTTTGACACATCCCAGTTGCAAATGCAGTTTCATTTTGTGCTGATAAACAATGGCAGGAGAGGTTTTCTAATCACAAACTGAGATGCTCTAAAACACATCACCGTGACTGATGTGGTGGCCACCGACACTGCTAAAACTCCTGATGTCGGAAGGGCAAGCAAAAAGTGAGACCCACGGGGAAAATAAACAAACTACAGAGAGAGATCTCCCAACACCACTTTTGATACAGTTTTAAAACTGCAGTCCTTAGAACTAAAGTTTGGAATAGCCCTCTTTGTACAAACTCCCTTCTCCAAAAAGTCGCCCAATTTGTCTTACTGAAAGCTTTGTTACTTTCTTACAAAGAAAAAAGTGTTTTAATGCTGACAAATTGTAGAACACCTGATCTATTCAACATATGGCACTTAGAAATGACTATTCAAGTTGATGACTATTCTGAAGCTCATCAGTCACCTACACACACTTGACAAGAAATGAAAGTTTCAGAATCCAAGCGTTTTTCATACTCTTAAATATCCAGCTTTTGTTTCCCTGAGACAGCTCAGCCTTTTCTGTATTATTTCTAATAGTCGCAATTTTTAAGGGCCCTGCCAAAATCAATATGAAGAGAAGTAGCAAAAAAAGAACCTTTAACTCAATAGACCATTAGGAAAAAAAAAAAAAAAAGATGGACAAAATTGAAATCCCTAAATGAGGCACATACATACGTGGAAGCACTCACCCTCTCTACCATAATGTAGGTGCTCACAGGCCTTTGTAGCACTGTAGTCCATCCTACACTCCAGAAAAAGCTCCCTTCTAACCTCAGTCCATATCAGTCTTCTTCAGAGAAAGCCAAGGCCAAAAATCAGGTAGGTTTGATAGTAACCCTGAATACAGGAGTCGCTCTTACTGTTTTTAAGACCTAAACCCATTTGCTAGATCCCAACGCTGCGAGAGAAATTGTGACTTCACTGATGAGCTTCCCCATTGCTAACTAATGGTTTAGGAGCTGTGGCAGAACCTGGGTGCTGCTACAGCAGTCCTAGGGCTCTGCACATGCACAAACAGGAGTAAAAGGATCCCCATGGTAACATTTTTTTTTTTAAATCATTATTAAGTATTGGAGTATTTAGTTTCAGAGCATTCCCACAGTGTCTTGCTTTTTCTTGATGAATAACACATAATTCCCACTAGACCAAGTGGAGCACAGTTGTTGGCAGCGCACAATGACTCTTTGCAAACTCACATGCTACTGAAAATGGACATGAACTTCAGCACATGAAGAGCAGAGAGGAACTCAGTTCTCAAACCCATGCAGTATTCTATCATCCAAATGGGGAGCTTTTGCATTCTTCTTTCACTTTGCTAGCACATTCATGTTTCTCCTTCTCTTCCCCTAGTCCTTCTAAATATTTACATCCTTCTAAATGCTGGTAGAGTAGATTTTATAAAGGCAAAAAAACCCCACTTCTTAGCATTAGAAGCCTTTAAGAGCAGCTCTATGCCTCAAATGTCAGCTTCTTGAGTATGACTACCATTACAACTGTTTAAGCTGTATGAGCTTAGTATAAGTTCTATGAGCTGTCATTCAGCAAACAAAAAATAAATATTTAAGCTTTGTTACATAAAATAATATCGATTTTTTTTCAGGTAAATTGCCTTTTGGAACAGATTCTGCCACTGAGAAATTGATACTGAATTAAAACTAGAATATTGTTAAAAGCAGCAAGTCCTTCTCAAAATACAGCCATTATAAATAACCTCACACCAAAGAAGTTAAATTAGAAGACTCAGTTAAAAACATCCTAATGTTTGGTAAGTAATTGCATGTCTTTGAGTCTTCTCAGAGCCTCAGAAATCTAAAACACATCTGACATGTTCCCTTCCTGAGTCAGTGAAAGCCATGATGTTCGACGAAGCTTGCCTATGACACGTGGCAGTGGAATCCACACATGTCCTCCAAAGGGGAGGCAGAGGAGGTGATTGACACATTTTCAGCTCACTGATCTATACAGGACCTTTAAAATTAGTACTAAATGTATGAAAATAATACATGGTTTGAATCAATTTAAATATTCATTTTATCCTCCACATACGATATTTTATCCCAGAGAGATGAGCTAATCCTGCTCTTTTTCCAGCTCTATGGCAGTTAATCTTCTGTCTGTGGGTTCACAAACTCATATACTGACATTGGCTCCACTCACTTTGTCCTTTTCATTTGCCAAGTTTAACTGGTTCTTTGGTCCTCAACTCATCGCACACATATTCACAGTTCAAATTTAGGTAGTTGCTTATTTGCATAACCAATTCCAGGTACAACTCCGTATGTCAGCAGCATTGGAGTTAGGCCATTAAAAGGGTCCACAGACCAACTGTATATATCAAGGAATTAAAAACTGAGAAGATGCTGGAGAAACTGCATTTATTCCATGAATACCCATAGTCTTGAGACTGTTCTTTATTCAGCCATCCAGCCCAGAGCCTGGCACTTTCATCTAACCCTTCTGAGTGGAAATATTTTGCCTGTCTTCATTTCTCACATGTTGTAATATTAGGCCCAATGCTTTATCACTACTCTGAACAAAATGCCACTGAGGTAATGGCTCTTTTGACTAAATAAAGAATTCCAGACGGGGCCTTTTATTGCAAATGTTCAGGTCATACCAACAAGACCATCACAAAAACACTGAGAGCAATAAAATCTAAAGTGTTTCATTTCCTTACTTTCAGATAACTGTAAACAATGTTAAACGGTAGGATTTTCCTTTTTCAGGAAAGATTTTGCTTTGAACATTGAAATCTATTTTGAAGAATGCTCTTTACAGAGCTGCTCCAAGCAGGCATATGACATAGCAGGACACTTATTTCAAGGAAGAGGTTAAAACCAAGTTCAACATTTATAATTCTGTTTAATAACCTCAGTAAGTCAGCAAAATATTCTTGCATCTTGAAGTTTAATGTAATTTATGCAAAGCAGGCTTGACTGCCCCTAATGCAAAGACCTCTAATGCAGTATCTCCAAAGTTCTCATGACAGAGACACATTCATGTCTTGCTCATCAAGCTGTCTAGGGTACCTCTTAAAACACAAATAAACTATTTTTTAGACTTTCAGAAACATAATTTGCTGGAGACAATGCATTTAAAGCAGCAGAAGAACATCTTTTCATGCAGATTTCAATAGCAATGTTTGCAAATGATAAGTGAGAAAAACAAAGTTGTTGCAGCAAGGACCACCTGCCCTTATTCACTACCACCCTTACTCCAAACTCAGCAATGTGTGACCTGCCCACAGCTGCTAGTCATTTTAATTCCAGGCTCAAGTTCTGAAACTAGAGTGGCTATCTAAGTGGTTTTCATCCAATAGTGCTAGTAAGAGACAGGTGCTTTACCTCTTTGCACAACCTAAATGAAGATTCATCTACACAGAATACCAAATGAAGAAATGAAAGCTTGAAGCAACATATATGTGTTCGCCCAGTAAAAGTGAAAGTACCCCAGACAAACAATTGAGCACTCACACCAAAATAAAGAGGTTAAACACTAAAAAGCAACCTTCGTAATCCAGAAAGAAAGCACAATTATAATAACTGCTTTTTTTTTTTGTAAAAGTTCACATGATTATTTTTAAAAGATCTACAGGTCTAAGTGTTAGTCACACGTTTCTAACCACAAACCCTTATCTAGCCATACAATTTTTAATATTATCATTTAGTCAGTCTGTTCTTTTAAAATTACTGATTTTATATTGATGTAATACAAAAGCAGAGTATGTAATGCACTTCACCTGTCATTTATAAAAAGTATTTAATGTATTACATCTTTGAAGTGTTTAAAAAATGCATTATCTGCAAATTCATTACTTTTTATGCATTCCCAAAACATGGGGAATGTATCTCAGACATTGATTAGAAAAAAGTTCTACACAGTCTTTTTTTTTTCTTTTTTCCATGGGGAAAAATGTTGGAAGCTAAATAGCTGTAAAAAAAACGTTTTGAAGTTGAAAAGGGTTTGCTTTTAAAACTGACCATCTATAGCTCCTTCAAGTTTTTTATTAATATTTACTAATTTCTTAGGATATGAAGCATCACATCATTCTTTATTATTATTATTATTCTGTGGATTGAGAATGCTTCAGAAACAGCAAACTTATGTATGTTGAATACAATTGTAACATAACAGCTATAAATGCCAGGATCAAATAACTGAAAACATATGCTATATGCCTGAAATTTTAAGGATGATGAAACTGTCATATTAGTAGCACGCAGCATGTTATAAAGAACTCCCACAATGTAGCAGTTGTTCAAAAGTTGTACCCATCCGGTCATTCTATCTTTATAAAAAGATATATAATACTAGATGGTGATTTATTCAAAACACAGCTGCAGCCTAACTTAAAGGTAATAATAATAATAAAAAAAAATCACCCCCCCAAAAAAGATCATCTTAAATTACAGCGTTAAAGCCATGTCGGTGCACGCAGAATAAAAGAACAGCATTTCCAGAAAGTCCAAATTTTATTCTTATCAGACTTTATTTGGGGGGAGGACAGGTGAGAGAGTGGGAGAAGCGGAGCAGCGGTAGAATCATGCTCAGCCGAGCGGACTCTTCCGTGCTCCCTTCAATCAGAATTCTCGAAATGTCGCCCCCAGGATGGGGACGGGGATGGGGACCCCCCGAAGCGCGGTGCCCCGGCCGGAGGGGGCTCTGGGCGCCCTTCTCCCGGCAAGGCGGTTCCATGGCAGCGGGGGCGGAGGGGGCGGGAGCCCCGGCATCCCCGAGGGCGCAGACCGACC